>NW_020230029.1:0-600000 GCF_003227715.2 Harpegnathos saltator
GAGATAAATTTTCCAACCTTCTCGTCGATATCTCCGCTTCTATGGGAGAGAGAGTCGTCATGGTCTGCAAATTAGGGTTTGAGAAGGGCTTAATTTGATACCAAGTTCCGAAAGACCCTGTATCCTAACCGTTTAGGAGATATCTCGAGGTTCAGTTTTCAACCTTCTCCGCTCGATATCTCCGCTTCGACTACTGGGAGTAAGAGTCGTCCATGTAGTGCAAGAATGTAGGGTTTGAAAAGGGCTTTAATTGGTACCTGTCTCGAAGCATGATAATCTCTTAACTTTGGGGAGTATCGAAAGGTGTCTAAAGTTTCCAACCTTTGTCTGTCGAATACGTTCAGTCTCATTGCGTCGATATCTCACGTGTGCTACGGGGAGTAGTAGAGTCGTCCATCGTAGTGGGCCCAAAAATGTAGGGTTTTGAAAAGGGCTTTTAATTGGTACCATGTCCTCGAAGCTCTGATCTCGTAACCGGTATTAGGAGACTACAGGATAAGGTTAAGTTTTCCAAACTTTCTCCGGTCTGGATATCCATCCTTTATCCGGTCGATATCAATCCGCTTCTACTGGAGAAGAGAGTGTCGCATCGTTTAGTTAGCTAAACAATAAGGGGTTGTGGAAGGTCTTTTATTGGTACGTGTCCGAAGCCTGTATCTCTTACTCGTTTAGTGCGATATAGAAGGTTATAAGTTTTCTCACAATTCGTCTCTCGCTCGATATCCGCGTCTTCATCCGTCGTATCTATCGCGGTCTACTGGGAGTAGAGAGTCGTACTGTAGTCAAATGTAGGGTTTTGGAAACGGGCTTTAAATTTGGTACGGCTGTCCCGAAGCTGTAGAGTCTCTAAACGTTTAGGAGATATCCGAAGGTAACAAGTTGTTCCACATACGAACATTTCTCCGTCGAATCCAGTCATCATCCGTTCGATCTCTCGATCTACACTAGGCGGAAGTGAGAGTGTCCATTCGTGTTCGCAAAATGTAAGGGTTATTGAAAGGGCTTTTAATTGCGGTCCTGTCCGAAGCCCCTGTATCTTAACCGTTTTAGGCAGATAGTCGAGAGGTTAAAGTTTTCCAACCTTTCTCCGCCGATATCTCACGCCTTTCTACCTGGGATAGAGTACGTCCATGTATCCAAATGTAGGGGTTTTGAAAGGAGCTTTAATTTGGAATACCATGTCCGAAGCATGTATCCTAACGTTTTAGGAGATATCGAAGGGTTAAAGTTTTCAACTTTTCTCCGCCGGATATCTCGCGCTCTACTGTGGAGAGAGGTGTCCAGTAGTCCAAAATTGTAGGGATTTTGAAAGGGCTGGTTAATTTGATACCTTCCGAGAGCCTGTTCTCTCAACCAGGGTTTAGGAGATATTCGAAGGTTAAAGTTTTTCCAAACATTTCTCCGTGATTGTCGCGCTTCTACTGGAGTAGAGGTAGTCGTCCTATTGTAGTTGCAAACAAAATGTAGGTTTTGAACGGGCTTTAATTTTGGTAACCTTGTCCGAGCCTGTATCTCTAACGTTCTAGGGATATCCGAAGGTTACAAGTTTTCCAACCTTTCTGCCGGTCGAATATCGCCCATTCTTTATCCGTCGAATATCTTCCGCTCTACTGGAGTAGAGAGTCGTGCCATGTATCCACAAATGTCAGGGTTTGAAAGGGCTTTAATTTGGTAACTTCCGAAGCCTGTATCTTCTAAGCCTGTTTAGGAGATATCGAAGGTTAAAAGTTTTCCAACTTTTCTCAGTCGCATATCTCCGCTTCTACTGGAAGTTAGAGAGTCGTGCCATGTATTGGCAAATGTAGGTGTTTTGAAAGCTTCTAAAATTTTGGTCACCTGTCCGAGCGTTGTATCTCTACACCGTGTTAGGAGATATCGAAGGTTAAAGTTTTCCAAACTCTTCTCTGTCGATATCCATCCGTTCATGCCGTGATATCTCCGCCTTCTACAATGGAGTAAGACGAGTGTTCCAATGTGTTCCAAATTAGGTTTGTTTGAAAGGGCTTTAATTTGGTACCTGTGTCCGAAGCCTGTATCTCTAACCGTTTAGGAGATATCGAAGTTAACAGGTTTTTCCAAACCTTTCTCCGTCGATTATCTCCGCTCTACGGGAGAGGAGTCGTCCATGTAGTAGCAAAATTGTGCAGGGGTTTTGCAAAGGGCTTTAATTTTTGTACCCTGTACCGAAGCCTGTATCTCTAACCGTATTAGGAGACTATCGAAGGTTAAGAGATTTCCAACACCTTTACTCCGTCGATAGTCGCAGTCTTCTCAATCCGGATCGAATTCTCCGTTCTATCTGGGAGTAGAGAGCTCGTCCATGGTAGTTCCAAATGTAGGGTTTTTGAAAGGCTTTAATTGTGTTACCTGTCCAACCTGTATCGTCTCCCACGATTAGGAGATAGTAGAAGGGTTACAAGTTTTCTCCAAATTTCTCCGTCGATAGTCAACCTTCATCGTCGATATCGCCGCTTCATACTGGTAGTAGAGGGTCGTCATTGTGTCCAAAATGTAGGGTTTTGGAAAGGCTCTAATTTGGTCCATGTTCCGAACCTGTAACTCTAACCGTTTAGAGGAGATATCGAAAGTTACTAATTTCCAACCTTATCTCCGCGATATCCAGTTTCATCCGTCGATATCGTCCGCTTCCTACTGGGAGTAAGAGTCGTCGCATGGTAGTCCAAAATGTAGGCGTTTTGAAAGGGCTTTAATCTTGGTACCTGGTCCGACAGCGCTGCTATCTCTAACCGTTTAGTGAGATATCGATAGGTTAAAGTGTTCCGAACCTTTCCTCCGTCGATGCTCGCTCCGCTTCGATACTGGGAGTAGATGAGTCGTTCGCATGTACAGTGTCAAAATGTAGGTTTTGAAGAGGGGCTTTAATTTGGCGTAAACTGTCCGAACCTGTATCTTAACGTTTTAGGAAGATATCGGAAGGTTAACAGTTTGTCCACACATTTCTCCGTCGATATCCAGTCTTTATCCGTCGAATATCTTCCGCTTCTACGGAGTAGAGACGTCCGTCCATGTAGTCCCAAATGTAGGGTTTTCTGAAAGTGCGCTTAAATTTGTACTGTCCGAAGCCTGTATCTCTAACCGTTTTGGAGATATCGAGGTTAAGTTTCAACCTTCTCCGTCGATATCCTCCGCTTCTACTGGGAGTAGAGAGTCGTCCATGGTAGTGCAAGAATGTAGGGTTTTGAAAGGGAGCTTAAATCTTGGTAGCCCTGTCTCGAAGTCCTGTATCTCTAACCGTTTAGGTAGATATCGAAGGTTAATGTTTCTCAACCTTTCTCCGTCGATATCCATCCTTCATCCGTCGATATCTCGCTTCTATTGGGATGAGGGTACGTCCATGTAGTCAAAATGTAGGTTTGAAAGGGCTGTAATTTGGTACCTGTCCGAAGCCTGTAACCTAAACCGTTGTTAGCGAGATATCGAAGGCTTAAAGTTTGCCAACACTTTCTCCCGTCATATCTCCGCTTCTAACTGGGAGTAGAGAGTCAGTCCATCGTATCAAAATGTAGCGGTTTGAAGGCTGTTAATTTGGTACCTTGTCGCGAGCCTGTATCTCCTAAACGTTTAGGAGAGTATCGAGGTTAAAGTTTTCCAACCTTTGTCCGTTTCGTCGATATCCAGTCTCTCATCCGTCGATATCTCCGCTTCCTAACTGGGATTAGAGAGTCGTCCATGGTGTCCAAAATGTTAAGGGTTTTTTGAAAGGCTTTAAATTTGGTATCTTGTCCGACCTGTTCTCATCCGTTCTAGGAGGATATTCGAACGGTGTAAAGTTGATTCCAACCCTTTTCCCGTCCGATATCTCCGCTTCTAATGGGAGTGAGAGTCGATCCCCCATGTAGTGCAATACTGTAGCGGGTTTTTGAAGGGTCTTAATATTGTACCTGTCCGAGCCCTGTAACCTATATACGTTCTTAGAGAATATGAGTTAAAGTTTTCCAACTTTTCTCCGTCGATATCTCCGCTTCTAACTACTCGGGAGTAGAGAGTCGTCCCCGTGTGTGCAAAATGTAGGGTTTGAAAGGCGCTTTAATTTGGCGTACCTGTTCCGAAGCTTGTATCTCTAACCGTTAGGAGATTATCGAACGGTTAAAGTTTCCAACCTTCTCGTAGAATATCCAGTCTTCATCCGTCGATATCCTCCGCTTCTACTGGGAGTAGGAGTCGCCCATGAGTCGCATCATGTAGGGCTTTTGAAAGGGCGGTAATTTGACTACCCCTGTCCCGAAGCCTGTATCTCTTTACCGTTTAGGAGATAATCGAAGTGTTAATATGTTTCCAAACTTTCCTCCGTCGATTATCTCCGCTTCTAACTGGGAGTAGAGGTCTGTCCATGTTTAAAGGTTTCGCCAAAATGTCAAGGGTTTTGGAATAAGGAGCTTTAATATTGTACCTGTCGAAAGCCTGGTATTCTCTAACCGTTTAGGTGATAATGCGAGGGTTAAGTTTCCAACCTTTCCCGTCGATAATCCCAGTCTTCGATCCGATCGATTCTCCGCTTCTCTGGGAGCTATAGAGAGTCGTCCATTGTAGTCAAAAATGTAGGGTTTTGAAAGGGGCTTTACATTGGTTACTGTGCCGAAGCCTCGTATCTCTAACGTTTACTGGAGATATCTGAGAAGTTTAGAAGTTTTCCACCTTTCTCCCGTCGATATCTCCGATTCTAGTCGGGAGTTAAGAACGAGTCTCCATGCTGTAGTGCAAAATGTAGGTTTCTGAAAGGGCTAATTTGGTACCTGTCCGATAGCTGTAATCTCTAAACCGTTTAGGAGATATCGAAGGTTTAAAGTATTTACCAAACTTTTCTCCCGTTCGATACTCCATTCCCTTCAACCGCGATATCTCCCGCTTCTACGGGGAGTAGAGGGGTTCGTCATGTTGTCCAAATGAGTGGGTTTTTGAAAGGGGCTTTATTGGTCCTGTCCGAAGCGCTGCATATATCTAACCGTTTAAGGAGATATCGAAGGTTTAAAGTGTTTCGCAACACTTTCTCCGTCGATAATATTACTCCGTCTTCTATGGGAGAGAGGCCTACCATGTAGTTGCAAAATGTAGGTTTTTGAAGGGCTTTAATTTGGTATCCTGTCCGAAGGCCTGTATCTCTAACCGTTTTTAGGAGATAATGAAGGTTAAAAGGTTATTCCCAAACTTCTCCGTGATATCCATTCCTTCATGTCCGTCGATATCTCCTTCTACTGGAGTAGAGGTCATCTCATGTAGTCAAAATGTAGGGTTTTGAACAGGCTTTTAATTTGGTACCTGTCCGAACGCCGTATCTCTAACCGTTTAGGAATATCAGAAGGGTTTAAGTTTTCCAAACCTTTCCCGCGTCGATATCCATCGCTTCATCCCGTCGATGATCATCGCTCTACTGGAGTAAGAGGGTCGTCCATGTAAGTCCAAAATTGTAGGGCTTTTGCCCCAAGGGCTTTAATTATGGTACCGCTGGTGCGGAAGCCTGTATCTCTAAACGTTTTAGGAGATTCGAAGGTTAAAAGTTTGTCCAAACCTTTCTCCGTCCGATTCTCGCCTTCTACTGGGAGTAGGAGGTCCGTCCAATGTAGTGCAAAAATGTAGGGTTTGAAAGGGCTCTTAATTTTGGTACCTTGTCCGGAAGCACTGATATCTGCTATACCGGTTTTAGGAGCTATCGAGAGTTAAAGTTTCCCAAACTTTCTCCGTCGATACCAGCCTTCATCGCCGCGAATATCGTCCGCCTTCTACTGGGATAGTAGAGGGTCGTCAATGGTTGTCCAACGATGTAGGGTTCTTGAAAGGGCTTTATATTTGTACTGTCCGAAGCCTGTATCTCTAAGCAGGATAGAGATATGCGAAGGTTAAAGGTATGTCCAAACTTCTCCGTCGATATCCAGGTCTCATCCGTGCCGGTAATCTCCGCTTTCTATGGGAGTAAGAGAGTCGTCCATGTAGTCCAAAATATAGGAGTTTTGAAAGGCTTTTAATTTGGTACCTTCGCGAAGCCTGTAATCTCTAACACGTTTAGGAGATAATCGAATGTTAAAAGTTTTCCTCCAAACCTTTCTCGCGATACTCTCCCGCTTCTACTGGGAGTCAGAGAGGTCGTCCATGTAGCTGCAAAATGTAGGGTTTGTGAAAGGGCTTTAATTTGGTAACCAGTCCGAAGCCTGTATCGTCTACTCGTTTAGGAGATAACGAAGGTTAAGTATTTCTCTACGCTTCTCCTGTCGATATCTCGCGCTTCTACTGCGTGAGTAGAGAGTCCGTCCAGTGTAGTGCATAAATGTAGGGGTTTTGAAAGGGTTTATTCTTGGGTCCTGTTCAGGCCCTGTATGCTCTAACCGTTGTTAGGAGATAATCGAAGGTTAAAATGTTTTTTCTAACCTTTCTCCGCTCGACATATACGATCTTCATCCGTCGATATCTCCGCTTCTACTGGAGAGAGAGTCGTCCATTGGTAGTCCAAAATTAGGGTTTTGTTAAGGGCTTTAATTTGGTACCTGTCGATAGGCCTGTATTGTAACCGTTTTAGGAGATATCGAAGGTAATAGTTTCAAACCCTTTCTCCGTCGAATATCCTCCTTCGACCGTCGATTTTCGTCCGCTTCTATCGTGGGAGTAGAGAAGTCGTCATTTGTAGTTCGCAGCAAATATAAGGGCTTTTGAAAGGTCTTTAGAATTTGGTACTGTCCCCGAAGCCTGTACCTACTAACCGCTTAGAGACTATCGAGGTTTAAGAGTTTTTCCCAACAATTCTCCGTCGATATCCAGTTTCCATCCGTCACGATATCTCCGCTTCTACTGGGAGGTAGAGAGGTCGTACATGTAGTGCAAAATGTAGTTTTGAAAGGGCTTTTACATTTGGTACCTGTCCGAAGCCTGTATCTCTAACCGTTTAGGAGATTATCGAAGGTTCAACGTTTTCCAAACCTTTCTCGTCGAGTACCAGTCTTCAATGTCGTCGAATATCTCGCTTCTACTGGGAGTAAGAGAGCGTCCATGTAAGTTGCAAAATTGTACGGGGTGTTTGACAAGGGGTTGTAATTGGCTACTTTTTCCGAAGCCTTGTATCTCTAACCGTCTTAAGGAGATATGCGAAGGTTAAAGTTTCCAACATTTCTCCGCGATATCTTCACGCTTCTATTGGGAGTAGAGGGTCGTCCATGTAGTCGCAAAATGTAGGTTATGAAGGGCTTTATCATTTGATAACTGTGCCGGAAGCCTGTATCTCTTATACCGTTTAGGAAATTGAAGGTTAAAGTGTTTTCAAACATTTTTCCGTCGATATCTCCGCTTCTAACTGGGAGTAAGAGAGTCGTCCATGTAGTGCAGAAACTGTAGGGTTTTGAACAGGGCTTTAATTTGTACCGCCGTGTCCGAAAGAAATGTACTCTAACCGTGTGTAGAGAGATATCGAAGGTTATAAGTTTTCCAACCTTTCTCCGTGATATCCAGATCTTTTATCGCGTCGATTCTCCGCTTCTAGCCTGGAGTAGAGAGTCCGTCCCATGTTTCCAAAATGTAGGGTTTTGAAAGGGCTTTTAATTTTGTACCTGTCGCGAAGCCTGTACTCTCTAACCTGTTTAAGGAAGATAGTCGAAGGTTATAAGTTTTCCAACCTTTCTCCGTCGATAATCTCCGCTTCTACTGGTGAGTAGAAGAGTCGTCCAATGTAAAGTGCACAAAATGTGGGTTTTGAAGTAGGTGTTTTAATTTGGTACTGTCCGAGAGCCTGATCTATAACCGGTTTAGGAGATATCCGGAAGTTATAACGTTTTCCAACTTTCTCTTGTCGATATCCTTCCTTCAATCGGTCGATATCTCCGCTGTCTACCTGGGAGTAGAGGTGTCCATGTAGTCCAAAATGAAGGGTTTTAAAAGGGCTTATAATTTGGTACATACTGTCCGAAGCCTTGTATCCTAACCGTTTAGGAGATCTTCGAAGGTTAAAGTTTTCCAACCTCCTCGTCGATACCAGTCTTCATCCCGGTCGCATATCTCCGCATTCTACTGGAGTAGAGAGTCGTTCATGTAGTCCAAAATGCAAGGGTTTGAAAGGTGTTTAATTTGTTACCTGGTGTTCCGAAGCCGTTCTCTACACTCGATAAGAGATATCGAAGGTTACAAGTTTTTTCCAACTTTTCTCCGTCGATATCCACTTTCATCCGTCGATATCTCCGCTTCTAAACTGGAGTAGAGGGTCGTCCCTGTAGTCCAAATGGTAGGGTTGAAAGGGCTTTAACTCTTGCGTACCTGATCCGTAAGCCTGTATTGCTACCGTTTATGGGAGATATCGACAGGTTAATAATTTTTCTCAACCTTACTCCGTCGATATCCAGTTTCATCCGTCGATACTCTCCGCTTTCTACTGGGAGTAGAGAGTCGTCCATGTAGTTCCAAATGTAGGGTTTGAAAGGGCTTTAAATTTGGTACGCATCCGAAGCCCTGTATACTCTAACCGTCTTAGGAAGATACTCGAAGGTTAAAGTGTCCAACCTGTTCTCCGTTGATATTCTCAGCTTCTCACTGAAGTAAAGAGAGTCGTCAATTTACGCAATAATGTAGGGTTTTGAGAGGACTATTTTGCGTGCCAGAAGCAGGCCTGTATCTCTAGACGTTTAGGAAAATATCGAAGGTTAAATATGTTCTCCAACTTTTCCGTCCAACAAATTAACTTGAATAAACGAATGATTAGTATCAATTTTTCTTCTCTTATATAGAAATGAAAGAATAAATCAGTACCGAAAATTGAAGACCGATCAATATTTAATTGTATGTATACTTTATTGATTCCCCTGGCGGGGGACAAATTCCAATACAATTTCTCCTTACTTCCTATTACGCTCGCCCCTATCCTCTTGCACACACACACACACACACACACACACTCCCATCCCCCCCCTCCTTAAAACTACTTTACAAATATCTTACATCTACTCGCTCGCTTATCTCTTATAATTAATTGTTCGCTTATCATCTATTCTTATACATATGTATATATCTATATTTCTATGCCGCTGTTACTCCTATAATTCTTATATCCTAACGCCGATTTTCGCTTTCCTCCATTCATTACATTCCTTCACAGTTTCTCCCTCGCTCTCTCTCTCTCTCTCTCTCTCATCATTTTAATCCTCCTCTTCCTCCCTCTCGCCCCCTCCTTTCCTTCACCTCTCTCATCCCCCTCTCCCTTCCCCCTCCTAGCAGCCTTTCTACCACTTATCCCCATCCATCTCCCTCTCCCCCCCATCCCATAAACGAACGGTCCGTCCACGATCAATATTTAATTTATTCATCAAATTAACGCGGATAAATGAACGATTCGTATCAATTGTTTCTTTTCTTATACCGAAATGAAAGAGTAAAACAGTATCGAAAGTTGAATATTGATTAATACCATAAATCAGTGTCAGAAAACTGTTTAAGTGCAATGACAATTTGTTCTTATTTTTCACGTACTTACCCCTCTAATTTAATCAACAAATTAACTCTGTTAAACGAACGGCTCGTATCAACTTTTCTTTTCTTATAAAGAAATGAGAGAATAAATCAGTACCGAAAACCGAACACCGATCAATACCTAATTTTTTCATCAAATTATCGCGGATTAATGAACGATTCGTATTAATTTTCTGTTTTCATATAGAGAAATGAAAGAGTAAATCAGTACCGAAAATCGAATATCGATTAATTCTGTAAATCAGTGTCAGAGAATTGTCCAAGTGCAATGACAATTTGTTCTTATTTTTCAGGTACTTACCCCTCTAAACTTATTGAACAAATTAACTCGGTTAAACGAACGATCCGTATCAATTTTTCTTCTCTTATAAAGAAATGGAGAGAATAAATCAGTACCGAAAACCGAAGACCGATCAATACGTAATTTTGCCATCAAACAAACGCGGATAAATGAACGATTCGTATTAATTTTCTGTTTTCTTATAGAGAAATGAAAGAGTAAATCAGTACCGAAAATCGAATATTGATTAATACCGTAAATCAGTGTCAGAAAATTGTCCAAGTGCAATGACAATTTGCTCTCATTTTTCAGGTACTTACCCGTCTAAACTTATTCAACAAATTAACTCGGATAAACGAACGATTGGTATCAATTTTTTTGTCTTATAAAAAATGAGAAAATAAATCAGTACCGAAAACCGAAGACTGAATAATATCATAAATCAATGTCAAGAAAATTGTCCAAGTGCAATGACAAGTTGTTTTCATCTTGCAGGTACTAACCCCACTAATTTATTCAACAATTTAAGTCGGATAAAAGAACGATTCGTATCAATTTTTATTCTCTTATAAGGAAATTAGAGAATCAGTCAGTACCGAAAGTGGAAGACCGATCAATATTTAATTTATTCATCAAATTAACGCGGATAACTGAACGCTCAGTATGAATTTTTTTTTCTTATAGAGAAATGAAAGAGTAAATTAGTACCGAAAATCGCATATCGATTAATACCGTAAATCAGTGTCAAAAAATTGTCCAAGTGCAATGACAATTTATTCTCATTTTTCAGGTACTTACCCCTCTAAACTTATTCAACAAATTAACTTGGATAAACGAACGATTCGTATCAATTTTTTTTGTCTTATAAAAAAATGAGAAAATAAATCAGTACCGAAAACCGAAGACTGATCAATACCATAAATCAATGTCGAGAGAATTGTCCAAGTGCAATGACAATTTGTTCTCATTTTTCAGGTACTTACCCCTCTAATTTACTCAACAAATTAACTCGGTTAAACGAACGGTCCGTATCAATTTTTCTTTTCTTATAAAGAAATGAGAGAAATGAGAGAATATATCAGTACCGAAAACCGAAGACTGATCAATACGTAATTTTTCCATCGAATTAACGCGGATAAATGAACGATTCGTATTAATTTTCTGTTTTCTTATAGAGCAATGAAAGAGTAAATCAGTACCGAAAATCGAATATCGATTAATACCGTAAATCAGTGTCAGAGAATTGTCCAAGTGCAATGACAATTTGTTCTTATTTTTCAGGTACTTACCCCTTTAATTTACTTAACTAATAAACTCTTTTAAACGAACGATCCGTATAAATTTTTCTTTTCTTATAAAGAAATGAGAGAATAAATCAGTACCGAAAACCGAAGACCGATCAATACGTAATTTTTCCATCAAATTAACGCGGATAAATGAACGATTCGTATTAATTTTCTGTTTTCTTATAGAGAAATGAAAGAGTAAATCAGTACCGAAAATCGAATATCGATTAATACCGTAAATCAGTGTCATAGAATTGTCCAAGTGCAATGACAATTTGTTCTTATTTTTCAGGTACTTACCCCTTTAATTTACTTAACAAATTAACTCTTTTAAACGAACGATCCGTATCAATTTTTCTTTTCTTATAAAGAAATGAGAGAATAAATCAGTACCGAAAACCGAAGACCGATCAATACGTAATTTTTCCATCAAATTAACGCGGATAAATGAACGATTCGTATTAATTTTCTGTTTTCTTATAGAGAAATGAAAGAGTAAATCAGTACCGAAAATCGAATATCGATTAATACCGTAAATCAGTATCAGAGAATTGTCCAAGTGCAATGACAATTTGTTCTTATTTTTCAGGTATTTACTCCTTTAATTTACTTAACAAATTAACTCTGTTTAACGAACGATCCGTACCAATTTTTCTTTTCTTATAAAGAAATGAGAGAATAAATCAGTACCGAAAACCGAAGACTGATCAATACGTAATTTTTCCATCAAATTAACGCGGATGAATGAACGATTCGTATTAATTTTCTGTTTTCTTATAGAGAAATGAAAGAGTAAATCAGTACCGAAAATCGAATATCGATTAATACCGTAAATCAGTGTCAGAGAATTGTCCAAGTGCAATGACAATTTGTTCTTATTTTTCAGGTACTTACCCCTCTAATTTACTTAACAAATTAACTCTGTTAAACGGACGATCCGTATCAATTTTTCTTTTCTTATAAAGAAATGAGAGAATAAATCAGTACCGAAAACCGAAAACTGATCAATACCTAATTTTTCCATCAAACAAACGCGGATAAATGAACGATTCGTATTAATTTTCTGTTTTTTTTATAGAGAAATGAAAGAGTAAATTAGTACCGAAAATCGAATATCGATTAATATCGTAAATCAGTGTCAGAAAATTGTCCATGTGCAATGACAATTTGTTCTCATGTTTCGGGTATTTATCTTTCTAGTTTACTCAATAAATTAACTCGAATAAACGATTGATTCGTATCAATTTTTCTTGTCTTATAGAGAAATGAGAGAATAAATCAGTACCGAAAATTGAAGACCGATCAATATTTAATTTATTCATCAAATTAACGCGGATAAATGAACGAGTCGTATCAATTTTGTTTTCTTGTAGAGGAATGAAAGAGTAAATCAGTACCGAAAATCGAATATCGATCAATACCATAAATCAGTGTCAGAAGATTGTCCAAGTGCAATGACAATTCGTTCTCATTCCCGAGTCTTTCCCGAGTCGAAATATTAATTCTACATTGATCCTGCAAATTGCATCCAATTTGAAAAATCATTGCAGAATATCTAGATGCGCAATAGTGAACAAGCTTTGTCTTACCTGAACGTTACACCTGGCTACTCTCGCAGTCTCGCCCATGATGAGTCTTCAACAGCGACGTATTCCGCAGTTATTTAATACTCGTTTATCTCGATAATGTATATGTACTTAATCCTTATATTCTTAATTTAAATGAGCAATTTTTGTTGATATTGATTATATATTTGCTTAACAGCGCAAGAAAGAGAACAAAGATAAACACGTAAATAGAACTGTCTTTGTTAGAACTGCGCGTGAGATAAAGGATTTACAAGTATTGTGAACTTTATAAGGATTAAATAATCATATAAGAATTAGAGGAAATGGGAGATGAAAAACACTTTTTATTCTCATCATTCTTAAAGTTCTTTTTTCCTTTTTTCTTCTCTTTTTTTTCTTTTCTTTTTTCTAATGAGAATGATGAGAATTGTAGCTCTTAAAAGAGCTGAAGCTGCAAAAAGACAACGGTTATGTCTAATAATGCTGTTTCACTAATAGAGATTTTAATTCAGATTCGGTACAATAAGAAAGATAAACAAGAATGAGAAACGGACATTCTAGCAGATTCTAAAGGGAAACAGCAATCTGAGCATTATTAGACGAATAAAAATCAACACTTGTAAAATTTATATCAGATTCTAAGATCATTATTCATAGTTTTTTAAATTATGTGCAATTTTTCATTGAGAATATAATTACAAATTTGTATTCATAAACCTTAGCTTGCCTTAGCAACCTTGCTTGAATAGACATTCATATTTTATGAGAAAAGTAAAGTAGAACTCATGTTACGTGAAATTAGGTTAACGAATAATCAAATCTCAAGCTATTTTATTATTTTTCAGATTATAAACTATGAATGCTGATCTAATTTCGACTCGGGTATGTCCTTACTTCGAGTAAGGTCCGTTAAAATCAGAAAAATCCTGCGTAATAATAATGACTCGAGGTACCTCGAATACCATACATGATGTATCGCTGTCCACGTCTCTCGGCGCGCTCCAAGTCTTCTCTGCATCCTGACTTCTCGATCCGACGTCCTCCTTCTGGTTACTCCGTCGCAGCACCCCCGGATACTCCATCGTAGCACTGGCGACGACACTGACTCTAGCTCTAACACTCGCGCAAGTAAGATTCGGGGACAAAGAAACGCGTATTAACCGATTACTCTGCGTCGCGGTATGCGCGTCGTTCGTCGGCCCGAGGCGCAATGTCCTTTCCGCAATCACGGAGTCATATATAAGCGTACGAAAACAAACAATCGGGAAGGCACGGTTACCCCCCACCAGTCGCTGACCTTGCCGATCAGTGTTGATGCCTGCGTCGTCCGTTAGCTGAAAATGAAAACAACTCGTGTTTTCAAAGAATGCCTGTGAGAGACTCGCTTCAAACTTCACAATACTTGTTTACGTCTGTTCCAAGAATCATATTACGCCGAATTCAAACTGTCTCTATTGACATGACATAGACGAGATCTGCGATCGCATCATTGATCTTTCTTTGGACAAGAAAATCCTGAGAAGAACGCTGTTCGAGAATATTACATTTTATGTTTCAGGTGCCTTGCAGATTATCGAATCCGATGTAACAGATCAGCGGCGCGATTCTTTAACTCGTTATTGGAGTTAACGACACCTTCGTTATCGTTGCGCAGCTTTTCTATACCGTAGAAAAGCTGCGCAACGATAACGAAACTGTCGTTAACTCCAATAACGAGTTAAAGAATCGCACCACAGGGAAAGTATGAATACGTCGCTATGAATAACACGCGTGGACACGGAGTACTCCAAGTCAATCACGTTATACGTGAAACGTACGTATATTTAATATTATATAAAACTTACCTTTTTAAACAAAAAGGTAAAAAAAAGGCGCCAAGTACAAGCGTAACACGTATTGTGTTATTTTTAGAAGTATCAAACTCAAATTATTTTTTTATTGTATATATGTGTACATAAGTTTTTTTACAAGTAAAACTTATAACTAACCTAACATAACATAACTAAAACTCATTTAATACATATATGGCAGCATTTTTATTATAATAAAATGTTCTTGTAAATTCTCTTTATACATATACGGTATAATGTTTCATTTCAGTTTATATAGTATTATAATAAATAAATTATAAACCTTCATTATAGAATATATTATAATAAAAATGCTGTCATATATGTATTAAACAAGTTTTAGTTCGATATAGTTTTTGGTGCAGCCGCGCCAAGATTTTATGAACAATTAAACCTACGCGTAAGTTAAAAGTGCGTAAGCTGCACGCACTGTTATTAAAACTTACGCGTAATTGGGCACGCACAGCGCGCGATACAAAACGCATTTGCAACTTACGTGTGGGTTTTAATAACCGTGTGTGCAGCTTACGAGCTTTTAATTTACACGTGGGTTTTAATTACAAAAATATGAATAATTTATCAAATTAACCAAAACTATTGGTTATTATGCATAATAACCGGTTGTTATGCATAGTAACTGGATTTATCACTTTAACCGTAACATGTACAACAACACAATAAATAGATAGACAGACAGAGATTGACGAGAGTAATTGCAGATTCATAAAGTGTCTATGATTACTAGTCGGATGATGACGGATCGTGAATGCTGAGCGCGAAATTCCGACTTCTTATTCCCGGAAAATTCGTCAAACGTCAAACGAAGGGCAAAAAGTGTCGTCGCTCGCGAGCCGATCAACACAATCGGCGCGATGTAAACATTGCGGGCATCGGCGGCGGTGAATTCTTCAAAGGGGTTAGTAAATCCCTTTTTATTCGTGTACCTTAAAATAAAGTATAAACCTATTACAATAATAGATATTTTGTAATATTGTCACATATAATCACATAATCTAATGATGCCTGTAGGTTTATTACATAGAGGATTACAACAAGATCCAAGACGCCCAAATAATAAAGAAGGCGGTGACTCCACGCTGGAATTAGGAGAATTAGAACAATTATGTGTTAACAATGATGCAGAAATATCGTACGATGTAAGTTCCAAGAATTTTCCCCTGTATTTCAGTCGAGTCGCTTTTTCAGCTATGTAAGAGTTACAGTTTGAATGAATACAGTTTGATCTCTTCGAACGTTTCGATAATTTCTGCGAGCATCATGGATGTGAGAAGATATCTACATTGGTACTACTATTGCGACTGCTACTATTGCGTAAGCGGATGTCCTGAGCCGTGGTCCGATCGCACAAAGTGCTGCATAGAAATGGGTCTAGATGAGTGGAATGTTATTGACACGTGGTTGGCAGATATCATTGCTTCTTCTATAGAAGATGGCTGTTGCTGGAACAATAAATCATATATAAATATATAACAGAATCGTAATTATCGTAATGCAGCTTAATTCTCTTAATTAAGTTCGTATTTTACCTTTTTCGGATGTCCTCCGGAGTATAAGACTTACATCGGATGATTCTTGTCTGTTCTGTGTTCCCTCATTTCCATTTAATACTGGAGTATTCATTTCATCTGAGTCTGTATTATTATAATATGTCTCACCGCGTATATTTCATTTCTCGCCTTTCGTCGTGAGTCACTGCGCAGGCGTGCTCCACAGGCGGAGCAGTGACTCTCATTCTTCTCGAGTCAGGATGCGTTCCGAAAGTTGCAAAAAAACGGTCACAAACCTTTATGCTCGCGAGTGTACGCTATTATGGTTGTAGCACGGATATAAACCGCCTAAAAGTGGATATAGCATGGACTGCCACCATATGCAGGTTTTACCGCCGAAACCTGAAAGTGAATATAATCGTAGTTCTCCTCTCAAAATGGATGTAGATGGCACCTTTTCCCAGTGCGGAAAGTCGGTGCCGTCGAAAACGCCGTGTTGGCCGCTCTCACGTTCCTCTCTGGGTGCTTCCGAAATGTCCAGGGTTGTATCGAGTTAAGTAAATCCAGCGGCACACGGTGCTTATTTTCGTGCTGGATTGCTTGCTGGATAAAAATACTGCGTTCTGATTGGTGCATTTCCATCCATCTTCGGAAATGTACCAATCAGATCGCAGTATTTTCATCCAGCAAGCAATCCAGCACGAAAACAAGCACCGTGTGTCGCTGGCTTTAGTTCCACTATAGTATATGTGACGAATACTATAGTGAAACTAACTCAACTCGACCCAACTCCAGACATTTCGGAAGCACCTTTCGATATTACCTTGTCGGTGCTACGAGTAAAACTCTGCTCTAAAAAAGTTCCCATGATTCTATACTGGAGAAAACAAATTCCTGCTCACGCACCCCTCGTCTACAATAGAAGTCGTAGAGTCGGAAGTCGTAGAAATTGACCAATCATAGTCCGGTAAGAGAAAAATAATCGATCGCGATTGGTCAATTTGTATGACTTACGACTCTATGACTTCTATTGTGGACGAGGTAAAACTCTGTCAGAGATTGTAACGAAACTATTGGCCTGTTCGTTTTGTCTGCACTGCTGAACTGGTGCAACAGGTTGAAGTGAGAAAACCTATGTTTGTCTCATTTTAACTTAATGCACTAGTTCAGCAGTGCAGACAAAACGAACAGGCCTAAAGGCTCGTCTACAATAGCTGTAAGAGTAAGGCTGTAAGGCTGTAACGTAAGTTGTCAGCGAATGAAAATATTTCATTTCGTGTCTTGCAACCTTACAGCCTTATTCTTACAGCTAATGTAGACGAGCCTTAATAATGAAATTAATTTCAAGCTTAATTCTCACTTTCCTCTGATTGGCCAAATTTCCGTCTCCAATTCGCAGTGAGAGCGAAAATAGAAACGAACAAATCGAGGAGTCAGTTAACGGTGCGTCGCCGATAGGTGGCGCCTGGAGTGACTCTGACTGCGCGGCGACTCACGGCGCTCCTGCAGGCCCAGTGCGAAAATAAAAGCCCGGAGGCCGAGTGGAAACTCCAAAATGGCGCGACTGCGAAGTGTAAACACCCAGTTTTGATGTCGATGCAGAGTGTAGAAGCCGTCGTACATTCGCGTCAATACCTAGCCGCGCCCGGCGCACCCCGTTTGTTTTTCGTCGCAACGAGTGGCAAGAGGAAATCCCGGCTGAATGTTCACCGTATCCACGATCGCCCATTCGATTCCAGGTAAATCCACGGCGGGTTTGTTTCCGTGACTCGTTTTGATGTCATCTAGTGCTTCTGCCCGCGCGGCCGCATGCTCCCGTGAATTCACAGTACCCACCGTGTGTCCTGTCGAGGAAATGTGTTCGTCGTTTCCTCTCGAGGCGCAACATTTCCCTAAGGCCCCTCCACGCACTCTCGTGTACACACGCAACCCACACTAGACCACTAGTGGCCCGAATAAATTGCTCCAGTTTTATCATGTAAGATGCCAGAATGAAGAAAAGGGAAGGATATAGCTGTGCTCTACATCTCGTCTGATGTGTTTGCTATAGTAATCTTTTAGTGCCTGTTGAGTCATGATTAGAGTAGATTGAGTGAGAATTTACTTACCATGATTAGCTATATACTGATGTGGGTTAGAAGCGAGTGTTTGTTGCAGCAGTAGTTAATAGGTTGTTGTAAGTGAAAGGAGATCAATTTTCAGCAGCCGGCAACTGAGATATTAATACTGATAAAGAAGAGAGACAGGATTGGTTATATTTTGGTCGATACATTGATCGATGCTGCTATAATTGATTGTTAGGTTCAATTTTATCAGTATCCTGATTATCTTTTAGAAATATACATGTGGACTTTAATATAGTAGTTAATGTTAATTAGATATGATTGGTTGTTGGAAAACATGAAAAATTATTAGCGAGGTATAGATGTAGAGTACGGTTTGTTTGATGTTTGATAGATATTGAATGTCTCGTACAGTATATTAGTAATCTTAGTATGGTTAGAGGTTCCAATCCACTCAAGCTCATAGTTGTGAATCAGATCCTGAAATTCTTGCATAGAGAAGATCAGATTAGCTAGTTTGACATTTTAACACTCAGAAAAGATGATGTAAAATTTTCCATGTTGGCTCAATGATAGAGAAGGGTATGTTGTTCGCATGCTCTTAAAAGTAGTCTCTTTTTGAATTGATTATCTTGAATTTTTTATTACAATTATATATTTATATTATAGTACATTGATCAATGCTAATATAATAATTGATTGTTAGGTCCAATCTTATCAGTATTCTGATTATTTATTAGAAATATATATGTGGACTTTACTGCGGTAGTTCATGTTAATACATTAAGTATCATTGATTATTGGAAAATATGAAAAATTATTAATTAGCGAGATGTAGATATAGAGTACAGGTTGTTTGATGCTTGATAGATATCAAATGTCTCGTAAGTGTATTATTAATTTTTTTTTTAATATAAGTTGCTTAATTACATGGCAGAGACGAAACTGAGTATACGCATTGTGTATTTTAATAATAATTACAAATCGATTATTCAGTCAGATCTGTCGCACGAAGATACTCATGTGCAATATCTCGTGTTTTTCAGGGAGCGACCCAAGCAAAATGGCACAGAAGCGCAGTGCTGTCCACATAGGGTGAGTTGTAAAAGTAACATGCATATTTAGGTTTAATCGAGACACTCGGTTCTCCCCCAAACCGAAGTCCTAAAATCGCATCGCAGAGAAAAACGAGTACCCTTACGCATAGAGTAACACGTTGAAGTCGACTAATGTGAAGAAAGCCGAAGGGGGGGATAATCCATATAACTCGATGAGAAAAAGGCAGTATTTTCTGAATTTATTACAAGAAAAGTATTAAGCAGATACTTTTGAAACTTTCAGAAGACTCTTAATTGGTACTCTAAACAAGTAAAAAATATTTGCATAAAAGAATAGTATGAATATAGTGGATTTTAAAGGCAATTGTTGCCACTAGTTGCTACCAGATCCCGCTGCATCCTGTAGAGGCGCAAAAGTATTAACACGAGACCATCCTGCGTCTTCCGGCGAGGAATGTCGGGATAAAATACAAAGTCCCTCTCTCCCTCTCTTTCGGAAAGTATTCACGCGACGGAAAGTATCCATCATCCCATGGTACGTCGAAGGATGGGGAGGCCTGAGTCGAAAAGAGGCGCGACGTGTTGAACTCGATGAGAATAGCTTGCGATCGAGAGGCGAATTTCGCGGCGCGGCGATTATTACACGCGGTGTGTCGCGCTTGATTGACGCGGTTCTGAGAAATGATGCAGCGGGATCAGTTACGGCGTTTGCCGCGCATAATACGGTGAGCAATTCTCCGCCACCCCGACAATGGCCGCTGCTCGGCTAACGTCCCGCCTTCGCCGCACGGCGCGGCGGGAGAGGCTCTTTGCGAAAGCGCGCGCAAGAAACATTTCGTTATCGTACTTAAACACCGCTCGTACTTTTATCCGCACGAGCCTTTTTCGAAAACACTTCGCTGCCGGGGGAGTTTCGGCACGCGAGAGCCGCCGGCGCGCAAATGTCAACCGCCGACGCCGTTGACGCGCCGCGCGAATCCTCGCTACTTCCGCGCCTCTATCAAGCCTCATTAAGCGCCCGAGTGTCATTAACGCCGCAACTACCGGCGATTGGCGCGACCTGTTTCTTCGGCCGCTGTGGCCTCGCAGGACCGTCTATTTACTTCCCTTCGCAATCGTACGCCCGACGCTCGCCGTTAGACAAATTCCAGTAATTTTCACCCCGATGGCCGCTTCGAGTTGGAGCCGCCAGATACGCGGAATAGACGTGACCGCTCACGCTTCTAACGAAAACCAAGCCGGGCTTCGGCTCGAAGCGAAACGAAACCCCTTCGAGGGGTTCTCGTCCCCCGCCGTTCGGTTCGCTCGGCCGCTCGCTCGCTCGCTCGCTCGCTCGCTAGCAGCGCGATGCATCCCGCGGTTAAAAGTCGTGCTTCGCAACGGTGGCTGTCCCGGGCTCTCTGGTGGGAGAAGTGATAGTCCTCACCGGGGTATACCGCAGCAGCACATTATGCGGCTATGGTGGAATCAGTCACTGGCGAGTTGTGGGTGGTGGCTAGTCGGCGACCCGTCCGTCCGTCCGTACATACGTACGTGCTTCCGCGTCGGGCCGCGTCGCTTCGCCAGCATCGATCGCGATCGAGAGAGCGCCACGCCGCGCCGCGCCGCGGAAAATTCCGAACGCCTCGCGCTGTGACGCGACGCGCGGACGTGACGAACGCGCGATCGCCCTCGGGTCTCGGCTTTGGATTCGACTTCGATGACGCCCGAGGAAGAGAGCGAGCCGCCGCGCCGGCGAACGAGTGTTCCTCTTTGACGGGCCGAATCAAGTCGGTGTCGTCCCGCGAGGGCTGCCGGCAGCTCAACATGTGGAGCACGTCGCGGTAGATGCAAAGGACCCGCTGCGACCTCTCTCGCCGGGAGGATCCCGAATTCTGCGGAATCCAGCGGAGCGCGTCTCTCGCCGCCGCCGCCGCCGCCGCCGCCGCCGTCGTCGACGACGACGACGTCCTCCTGCAAGCCGATGATCTCAGCGTCTGGAGAAAACCGCGGCGAGCGAGTCATCCCGCGCGGCTAACCGCCGCGACGCGGCCGCGGCGCGGGGGGAGCGCACGGTGCGGTTTCGCGCGGGAACTCTCCCGAGACAGAGAGAGAAAGAATTTGCGTGCGCGTGTCTCGTTACGCGAGCTCAGCCGAACTAATTTAGAACGAGTCACGAGAGCCCGTTTCACGGCTTTCTCGCCGGCTCTCCGGCGCCGCACGTCTTCCAGGAGAAGAGGACCTTGCGCGCCTCGTCCAGTCCAGGAGAATTCGGGAGGAAGCCGCGAGGACTCGGGAGATGCGTCTCCGCGAGCGAGGCTAAATCGGCGCCGATTTGCCTCGCCAGGTCACCGGCGCGGCGCGGCGCAACCTCACTTCTTTTTCTTCTTCTTCTTCTTCTTCTTCAGCGATGGCCGCTGCCGCGGTTTTCCCGCCGACGACTAGCAGCAGTGCGACGATTCGACGGCGCGAGTGCGACGACGACGGGCCGCCGAGCCGGCGAGCCCGCGGCTCTCGTGACGCCCCGGCCGATCGGCCGAGACAATAGTCGCGTTAACGGAGCGCGTGGGCAGGACGCTCTGGAAAGCGAGCGGAACGGAGAGCCCGCCGCACGCGGCGTGAAAGTGGCCGGGCCCGCGCGCGCTTTCGAAAATCGAAATCGCGCCAACGTGGCCGAGGAGGCGCGCGCGCTTCGCCCTCTCCGTGCTTTCCTTCGTGCTCGATTAATCGCGCGCGCCGACTAACGGCATCGCGATCGTGCCGCCGCTCCGCCGCCGGAGAAACGCGGATTTTGCTCGGACCCTGCGGAATATATCCGGCAGGAGGGAGGGAGGGAGGGAGGGAAGGGGCGCCCGTCAAAGCCGCGGCGGTGTGAAGCCGCGCGTTTCCCGAGTCTCCCGCCGGGATACGAATTTCCCGCGGCGCGCTGCCCGCGGGAGAGCGGAAGGTGGACTTTGTCACGTGCACGAGAGGACGAGGATTCGTATCGGCCGGCCGCGAGATAAACGCGGGATTCCGAGAAGTGCGCGAGGCGATAAAAAATACCCGCGCCGGGTAGTCGCCGGTGGATTTTCGGCGCGCCAGGCGCGCCTCTTCGACTCTTCGCACCGAGGGATCCGAGGAGATGAGCGGATCGGCAGCATAACTTGTCGCAACGCAACAGCAGCTTGGATCTCCCCGAGAACGACACTCGCCGGAAATATCCTCCGCCGAAGACGACTGATCGGCCGCTGGATCGATGCTGGATCCACGCGCTTTGTCGCAGGTACCCGAGGTGACAGGATAATACGGCAAGGAGGGTCCCTCGAAATCCGCCGCGCTATTGAGCCCTCAAGGTGTCCTCCCGCCCGGAGACCTCGTCTTCGCGCGAAAGCGCACCGCGAGCGTCGAATCGCAAAAACACGACGGCCGACGAGCAGACCGCCTGTCGGCGGCCGCTCGTCACGCCTTGACGTACTCGCTCGACCCGGAGGTGGCGGCTTCTTCACGTTGAGGGAGGACAACGAGGCGATCACAAAGCGACGCCCCGGAGCGTCGATGTTACTAATCGAGAGTGCGTGTGTAATGGCTACGAGCGAGGATGCGAGAGCGCGCGAATAAAAGGAGCCGCTGTGACCGCGGAGGAGCGGCCGATTAACTCGGCGACGGAGCCGATCCGGAGCCGTTTTCCCCGAGAGAGAGAGAGAGAGAGAGAGAGAGGTGTGCAACATCGCGACGACCAGTCAGCTCGCCGGCGGTTCAACAACGACTCGTCCCCCGATAACGAGGACCTTGGCGAGGCGCGACACGAGGCGGCATGCGATCTCGCGCCGACGAGGCGGCCGATTGACTCAACTCAGGGTGACTGCAGCTCTCTCGGCTGCGCGTGAGGCCCCCCGCGGGCGACTTCCAGCACGAGCAGCTCGGCCGGACGGGTCGAGCCGGAAACGCCGGCAAAATTGAGTACCTCGGCAACAGCAGCATGTACGGCGGCGGTGGCGCGGGCTACGGGCCCGACCCGGGCCCGGAACCGGGCCCTTCGCACTACGCGTCCCCCTCCGCCACGGTGGGCTACCAGTTGGCCCTACCGCCGCCGCCGCCGCCGCCGCCACCCCCGCCTGTCTGCCCCGCCAGCGGAAGTCAACTCCTGTCTTACGGCCCCGACTTATCGCCTCATCATATCCAGCAGGCCCACGCGGAGACCCAACAGCCCAAGAGGCGAAGGTAGAGAGAACAAGCAAACTGCGTTACCTCTTTCGCACGACGCGCCTCGCGTCGCTCGCCCTCAACTCGCCCCTGACTCACCCCTCCGAATCGAGTAAAGAGAATGAACCGCGCGGGACTTGAATATTTTTATTGACCGCGCGCCGCCGGCTCTCGTGACGTCGATTTCCGTCCTCAAGCCAGTCGAGACCCCTGATCGCGCGCGCGCGCGCGCGTGCAACTTTTCGTCTAATCGCCGCTGCAGATTCTAAAGCGTACGCGCCGGCTTAATCACGCGTCCTCAATTAGCGCCCGCCACATCGCGATTCGTCAGCCACGCGTCGGCCGCTCTGACGTGGCGCCGACGATTCGCAGAATCTAGCCTCGCGAGCGCGACAGAAAGGAAAGAGGAGGGATCAAGACGAAGGAGGAGGAGGAAGAGGAGGATGACGAGGAAGGACAGATAGCAGCCGTGTTTGAATCGAGAGATTGCCCGATTATCGACGGGCGTAAAAATGCGACGTAGATGCGATCTAACGCGCCGAGCGCCAAACGGCGCTTCTCTAAAACTCCTGGAACGGCCTTCCAGGACGAGACACATTGGAAATCCAAGGAAAATGGGTTGTTCGGCGATTTTCCGCTCTCCCGCGGCACTTTCGTTTAATCGACTACGGAATATACGAGGTTTGATGACAAAGTAACGAGAATTTTTAATTTTCTCGGAAAGTATTTATTTAATCTTCAATGTTTATCCCATCTCCTTCAAGTCCCCCTGTGATATTATACACTTGCACCAACGTAGTTTCCAGTTTGAGAAACATTGGTGGAACGCCTCTTTAGGTATCGTCTTGAGCTGGATCTGCGATTTCGCCTTTATCTCATCTATTGTTGAAAAACGTTGTCCTTTGAGTGTCCTTTTGAGTTTGGGAAATAGGAAAAAGTCACAGGGGGCCATGTCTGGAGAATAAGGTGGTTGTGGCATCACAACGGTGTTGTGTTTCACCAAGAACTGTTGGATAAGCGAAGCGGTGTATGCTCTCTGATCCGACATTTCGCCACACAAAAAGTCGCCAAACACACTGAAGTACGTCTTGCTCATTCACTCGCCAAACACAAACTAAGCGTCGCAGCTGCCTGAAAATTGACACGTACTGGTCACTGGTAGTGCTACCAACACACAAGAAAGAATCAACCGAATAGACAGGATACAGCGCGCGCAATTTCAAAATTCTCGTTACTTTTTGATCAAACCTGGTACGAGCATAAAGTTCGGAAATCTCGAACGTCGCTGCGATTCATTTTATTCATCCTTTTTCGTCGGTAACATTAAACGTAAACACTGCACGGGTAGGTTCGCGAGTCCCTCCTCGCAGTATGCAACTGCATGAAGAAAGAGCGGGTCTGAAACGTCCCGCGCTAACGAGAGTGAGAAACGTTACAAAACATACGTATAGTCTTACGCCGGGTAATTTCCATTCGCGCTGCGACCGTCGCGTATTATTGTTGGTCGTTATGTACGAGTGTTATTGCAGAATCAGCAGGTTTTTGTCCGCATCAGCATGTCGGCCGGCGGCTCGCATAACGATTGATGTAGCGATTTTGCTTTCCGCCGTATTAAAACCGGCCGACGGGTGTGAACGATTCGTCTTCTCTTTGTATAATTTTATATTTATTATCAGGAGTGTGGTTTAAGTCTTTTTTTAGGCTTTCGCAAGAGATGGTACTAACATCAATTTTGTAAAAGATTCCATTCCAGTCACAGCTATTGTTTCCCTTGGTGCTTTGGTATTAATCCATGATATTTAGTCATTTACTAACAGCAGATGCGATAAAAATCGCGTTGATATTATCTTAAAAATGCTTCCTAAGGAGCATCCTCGACATGCTTTTGTTTTTTAATCAGAAGAAATCGGCGGCTGAAGGTCATAGAATTCTGATAGAAACTTGTGTGGTGATGTTGCTCCATCAATTAAGACATGTGAATATCGACTTAGACAATTCGAAAGTATTGTCGTAAATCTTACCGCACTCCGCGTACTCTCCAGACATTGCTCCATCCGATTATCACTTGTTCCGGCCGATGCAACATGCTCTGGAGGAGATGCACACCTTTATAACTTGGAGCAAGTGCGAAAATTTGTTGAAAATCGGATCAACTCCAAAGAAGAATCTCTTTATCGTCGCGGAATCCATCTCTCGCCGGAAAGATGAGAGAAGCTTGTCGAAGACGAAGGAAAATATTTGTTTGTTTTTGTTTTTGAGAAAGAAACCCTCAAAAAGAAATCACACTCCTAATATATTTGTCGAATCCTCCGGCAGCTCCGACGCTCTCCTGAGCGTCGCGACTCGGGAATATTTCAAGCAAACAGCCGCGTGCCGGTACTCGTCGGGGCAAAAAGTCGATTCATCGGAAATAGCTCCGGCTCCGGCCGGGGGATGCGAGCGCGCCAAGGGGCGTCCTTCCCTTTTCTTTCATTCGGCCATTATATATCCTCGCCTCTCTCCTCAGCGTGGCCTTACTTTCATCGAACCCAACGCGGTCACGCGCCATTGATTCCCCGGCTTCGTCTCTTAGCGGTCGCTCGTACGCGTGTCACGACATTCCTGCCGTTCCGTTGGCAGCTTTGGGGCGCGTTGCCGTCCGATTAGTTCGATCGTAACGGCGATTTGCGCCGACTGAAGGATCCGTTGCGTGGATGTTTGCTCACTTGTTGCTCTCCCCCCGGAGACACGCGGCCGAGTGAGAATTTCCAGCGGGCTCCTCATGCCTGCCGAGCACGGGAGCACCCCTTTTTCTCTCTCTTTCTCTCTCTCTCTCTCTCTCTCTCTCTCCTTCTCTCTCTCTCTCTCTCTCTCTCTCTCTCTTCGTCGAAATTATTTCATCAAACGTCTCGAGATCGCGTGTCGCGCGAGAGGAGATCCTCGTCGAAGAGCGACTGCGAAGTTGAAGCAGCCGTTCTCCGACTCGCGATCGTGTTGTTCAATAACTCGCGGGCAGTTTCCGGCGTTCGAAGAGCGCGCGCGCCGAAAAGGAAAAAGAAGCAACGCGGATACGAGCGACGGTGTTTCGAGCGTATTTCGAAACGAGTTCGTGCCGCTCATTTCCTGCATCGTACCTCGCGCATAAAGATTGACACGCGTATCTTGTATAAAAAAAACTTTTCGCGCGCGCGGCCTTGGGCGAGGCGATACTCGGGCGCAGTCATCGAAACAACGATAACGATAATCTCGCGGAACCATAACGAAACTCGTGCAAGACGATATTATGAGAAGGATACACATAATTATAGTCCTAGGCACGTGCGGCGCGATAAGCCGCGATATCTAAAAATGTATATTAACAAAAATGCAGCGGCGCGCGATAGGTGGTGCGACTTTTTATCGCGCGCAATGGAAGAAGCCTCTCTCTCTCTCTCTCTCGCGCTCGCTCGCTCGCTCGCTCGTCGTGATCGCCGATAAATCTATCGAGATTAGAAGGGGAGGGAGGGGGGAATTTTCAGCTATCTGCGCTACGTGCCGAGAGAATCGTCGCGGGAATCTCGATCTTTTTTTCTTTTCCTTTTCACTGATCATCACGCGCTCGCGTTTTACGCGCGCGCGACAGCTTGAGTAATGTCGGCAGGCAGGCCGATGCTGAATAAGTGCGTCCCCGTCGGCTGCTTTTACGGTGCAAATGCAATCCAAACAGCATTCGCATAATTGGAATGTGTGTTAAAATGATTACCGCGCGCGCGCGCAATTAGCATCGAGCGGCGGAGAAAGGCGCGCATGCTCTCCGCGCACGCACGACATGTAAAGAACGAACTACGCTGATCGCACACGGTCGACTTTGAATCCCAAAGCGTGAAGGATAAAAACACGCTCGGTATAAAAGGAAACAAGAAAAACGCGCATCGACGCACCTCCGCGCTAAAAAGCGGAGGAGAATCAGCGGAAGCGAGCCGGCGCGGCGCCTGCCGAGTCGCTCGAGCAGTCTCTCTTATAGGAATATAGGGACAGAGCATAGAGTTGTGAGGGGGGATAACCATTGCGGGACGGTGCGACGAGGTAAACTGTGCCTAAATCTAATTGGTGGTTGTGCTGTGTGTAAGTATTTGATACATACATAGACGTGTATGAAGTTGCGTGTGAGTGAAATTATGAAAAAAAAAAAAAGACATGCATATAACCTCTGCAAAATACTGTCAGTGTAAATGATTCTCATCATTTTATTACATTTACTATTTGCCAGTGACGGCCAAGTCGTTGCATCACATGCTTTGAATATGCGCACTATTGTAACCTATTGGTCTGTTCTTTTTAGCTGCACTACTGAACTGGTGCAATAAGTTAAAGTGAGAAAAAATATAGTTGTCTCATTCTAACTTATTGCATTCTAACTAGTTCCGTAGTGCAGCTGAAAAGAACAGACCAAATGAAACTTAGGCATAGTCGCCCTCCGCATTTCAGCACAACTCCCCTCGCCTATCTTACGGGTTTATGCTCTGTCCCTATATTCCTATGTCAATGGTCTCTCCTCTCGTGTCTCTTTCATAATCGCGCCGACTGTCATCATTTGCGAGTTCGCGTCCGCTCTCTTTCGCAAAGCTCCACGGAAATTAATTCAACGACAATTAACTCGGCTCGAGTCCCGGCGATCGGCAAAGTTTCCGCGGAAAGTCCCCGCGGGATAAAATCTCCTTTCTTCGCTCTCAGTTTCTCCGGCTCTCTTTCCTTCTTCTTTCGCAGCCGCGGAGACTTTTCTTCGGAATCCCCTCTATCGCGTGCGTCGCCGCGCAAGGAGACGGACAAAAAAAGAAGCGGTCGCGCGATAAACGCGGCGCGGCCGTGTTTCCTCGTACGCTAATGAGGTATTACGCAGCGCGCCGATCGCGTTCGATTCGCTCGTCCTCGCGCAGGCACGCCACGAGGCGAGCAAACTACGTCGATCGCTGGCGCCGTCTAATGCGACGAGCTTAGCGCTGAACGCCCGGCACGCTGCAGGCAGCGCGGGCAAAACCCACTCGGCGCGGAATTCGTCACGTAGCGGAGATTTGCGGCCGCCCGGTCCGGCGCGAATCCACGTGACCGATTACCAGATCATTACGCTACGCAGTGATGTCTCTCTCTCTCTCTCTCTCTCTCTTTGCTCTCCTCTCCTCTCCTCTCCTCTCCTCTCCTCTCCTCTCGCTCCCCCGGCTTCGGCAGGTGAGCGGATCTGCCGCCACGTGTCGTGCGTGCGGCAGCGCGCGCCGGATCCGCGAAACGTCGGCGAGACGCGGAGAGCTCGTGATGGACGAAAAAAATTGCAAAGATGGAGCGGCATGGCTGTGAATTGAGATTTAGACACTCGAGCGAGTCTGATCGATATTTCACTCGAGGCTCTTGTCTCCTCGCCGTGGCCATCTTCATTCATTCAGAGGCGAGAAGATACACTCTGAAAGGTGTCGCGAGATGTGTCGAGGCGGGAAGATACGTCCACAAAATGACGCTTGGAGAAACGAGGTGAAAAAGTGATATGCGTTGATCTTGATTTCTTTTTTTTTTTTTTCGGGGCGGAAAGAAGATCCGCTCGATCGATCGCGAGCGTCGTTCTGCGAATGTGTCCTTCTGTCGATGTAACTCGCGAGAATTTTTCGCCCGTACTTGTCCGCCTGCGACGTCATGAGTCTCGGAAGGATCCGTACGTGAGATAACGAGCGGCGAGGAAAATTGAGACACCTCGGCAGCGCGTGAGACGACCCTGATCCGTCCGACCAAGCCTGTCAAGTTCGAGTCGCCTGGACGTCGTATGACGTCGTGTCGAATGAAAGTGTCGCGGAGCTGGACATCGCGATCGAAATTGAAATTCGCGTCGGATCGCGGACGGCCGTCGTTCGTGCTTCGCCGAAGGAGGAATAAGCGAGTACAAATCGGCCGGCCACGCTCGTATCGTCATTATCGACATCATATTCGTTCTCATGCGCGCACACATGATACTTTTCCGAGGCACGGCACGCTCCCGCCACCGGTAGGAGTCGTTGAACCGGATGGCTTGACGCCGAGGAAAGTGTGTTTCGAGATTGAAGCGCGTATTATTTTCATTCATAATTAAGGCCCTGTTAGTAACGCTCCGTACGCGCGGCCTGCGATGCATATTTATGTCATACATACGATCGACATGCATCTAGACGCATGCCGCTCACCACGCATACATAAGGCAATGGCGAGCTGAATGGCAAGCTTCTGCCGGAGGAGGAAAAAAAAATACGGCTCAGTTGCGGCTCGAGCTTCCGTCGCTCCGATGTCGGTCTGAAAAACTCCTCGCTGCGACACGCTCGTTGATTCATGTCAGTCTCTCTCCTTTTCCGCAATTTCGCAAGATTAACCCTTGAGAGCTACCATCAAATATCGTCCCGAGGTAGAGATGTACAAACATCGATCGATTTAAGAATCGATTCTCCGTTTTCCAATCATCGATTTTTTTCCGATGTTCTTGAAGATTGATTAGTCGATAGCTTTTCTGCCCAGATGTTGCTGAATTTTATTACTGGATGATTGAGATCGTCTGCGTTGGAATCATTACCCTAAAGGTAGAGTAGTATTTGATTAACCAATCATGATTAAGAGATCGTGGTTCTTCTTGTCCTGATTGGTCGATTAAATGCTACCTAATCCTTAGCGTGTTGTTTCCAAACGCAGCCCTGGGGACCAATCATGGGCTTTTCCCATTGAATTCGTGAAAAGGGAACATTTCATTGATGAATATTAAGGTGAATATAGGTGAGTGAAATTTCTCACTTCTAACGAGTTACCGCTATAGAAAGGATTCATGATTGACCCCTCCTGAAGTCTCAGGGCGCCACGATTCTAAAGACCTAAGGACTGCTAAGCACCAAATTTAAAAATAATCTTTGAAACATGGAAAATAGATTTTGGCAATATCTAGAAACCGAATGGAGAAAAGTCCTATAATGCCTTCCACTTCCGGTAAAGATGGATCTTGGATTGGACGCATCCGTGTAGAAATAGGCATAAGAACTCTCGTAGGCAGCGCGATGCCCGACACAAACCGCGACCAGCGCAAAAACAAATATCTGCATCCCGCTGGCTTAAAAGATGCTATATTGTTACATACTTTATCGAATAATTAGTTAAATTATTATTAAACCTTAGCTAGATATCAATTTTGGAAGACAACATGAAATAATCGATATTTGATTTTTGAGAAAAAATCGATGTATTTGACAATTGATAATTTCGGGGACTATGCGAACTTTTCAAGCTTAACTTTGATTGGTTAAATTATTATTAACTCTTAGCTAGATATCAATTTTGAAAGAAAACATGAAATCGACTTTCGATGTTTTGAGAAAAAATCGATGTATTTGACAATCGATAATTTCGGAAACTACGCGAACTTTTCGAGCTTGACCTTTGTTGCATGTATTTTTTATTGAAGGTATTTTGCTTGTTTTGAGAACGGTATCAAATGTATCGCGCAAAGTAGTCATGAAATAAAAACCAGGGAAATGGCGAGAAGTACACTGATAGAAAAATATAGTTGAATTAACTATAATCTCACTATATTTTATAGTTCATTTTGGCGTCAACCATATTTTTATAGTTCGCGGAACCTGCAAAATATAGTAGAATAAACACAAATATATAGTCAATGATTGTCTTAAATAATTGTTTAGTTACTTTTACCACATATATGGTAATTTCTCATTCACAAATATAGTGAGATTTAATATTCATATTCAATAGTTACATCTGTCATCATTTAGCAAATATTCTGGTAATATTAACTACATAAAAGAGTTACTTTACCTACCATTTTATATTTATATCCATACAATAATTTTAGTATAACTTACTATAATTCTTAGTAAAAATATGATATGGTTGGTTACACTATGCCTATATCGTAATTATTACCGATATTATGGTAGTACTTACTATAAATATGATATTTCGGACTATAATTTAGTTACTATATCATTATAGTTCCAAATATCATATACTTTTCTCTCAGTGTATGCAACAAGGGATTAAGGATTACGACTTTAGGCAGCAGCCGCGGCGAGACCGAGCGCTTTGCTCGGTCTTTCAACCGAGAGCAAAGTGACAGTTTGGCGCTTCGAGCAAAAGGCCAAAGGCCGACTACACGCTATCGTATGACTGAAGGCTGAAGGTTCTTGGGAGTAGCGGGGGATCCTTAGCCCGACTTCATCGTAGATTCCCGATACCGTGTAGCTCTTAGCCGCGCGCACGCGATGGATCTTTGTTTTTCCATAAGCCGGCCGACTTGCTCTACGCAGATTCATGACATCGTAGATCCACAGGCACCGGCCGATCAGAGATCGATCGTCGATGTCATTAATTCTGGCGATTCCCGCGCGGGATCGGCGCGGATCCCGCCGATAGGCCGTCGCTATCGCGACGGTGGATCGGCAGGTACACTCGCGGAACAGCGGCGATACAAGTCGCGAATCCCTCGTGGATTCGTCGCGATCGAATTCGCTGTAAAATTGCGATCCGCGAACACGGCGGCTTTTTGTCACGCCGCGAGGCATCGAGCGACTCGGCCGTCGCGGAACGGCAGAACGGAACGGATCAGAAACTCGGAGCGTTTTCACGCCTGAGAAAATCCTTATTGTCTAGGGCGGGTTGGCTTCGCTTGGAGCGGAAAGTCACGCGAATCGACGCACAAGGAAGAGGAAACGAGAAATCGACTTAATTGCGAGCGCCGTTTGGTACTTCTGTGCGTACAACAGACCGCGCTCTCGGCCGGCCGCTTTCATTCGCCTGTCTTCCGTCTTCACGGATCCCCCGGCGATTCGCGTTTTTCGACCCGCCAGCTTCACGTTTCCATAGTTTGCCTCGCAACGGCAGTCTCGACACATCGGCAATCGGACACAGATCAATGAATATCGCCGCGACGGATTGCAGCGTCCAATTAGCGCTACGAAACTAACGGAAGCCTCCGCAGCTTTCTTCTCGACAATTCTCCGACGAAATTTCGTATTTCGTTTCATTGTTGCCTGTCGAAGATACCCCGAAACCTCTATCTCCGTCCGTTAAAGATACCTATCTCAATTCTCAAAGGACAGCATAGGTAAAATTACATAGGTAAAACACCCCATACGAATTTTTGATCTCATTAAAAACGCAACTATGTTGACAATACTAATTTTATAGATATTTATTTACACTATCGGTAGTAACAACATTACGATAAAACAAAACGTTGCTATAAATAATAGCAAAAGAAGGTAACTTGGGACAGGGATGGGTAACGTAAAAAAGCATGGCCCTCAAAATTATCGATTATCAAATACATCAATTTTTTCTCAAAACATCGATTATTTCATGTTTTCTTTCAAAATTGATGTCCAAATAAAGGTTAATAATAATTTAACCAATAACTCGATAAAGTATATAACAATACGGCATCTTTTAAGTTAACAGGGCGCAGGTATTTGGTTTTGCACTAGATCTAGTAAAATTCAATTTATTAGAAATATATCAATCAAAACGAAGCATATCTAGCAGTTAATAATCGCGTCTAATATGCAACGGCTTTTATAGCTTTCCTAGATTCGTGTGTCGCGAGTCATGTCGGGCATCGCGCTGCCTGCGGGAGTCCTTATACCTATTTTTATACAGATGCATCCAATCCAAGATCCATCTTTACCATTTATCTATGAAGCGGAAAGCACTGGACTTTTCTCCATTCGGTTACTAGATATTGCCGAAATTTATTTTCCAAGTTTCAAAGATGGTTTTCAAATTTGACGCTTGGCAGCACATTAAGCCTTAAAAATTGACGACGTAAATCTTCAAAATTAGCGTATGGAGGTACTTTAGGTCTTTTGAACCGTGGAGCCCTAGAGACTTCAGGAGGGGTCAATCATGAATCTTTTTCTGTAGCGGTAATTCGTTAAAAATGAAAAATTTCACTCACTTATATTTAATATTCATCAATGAAATGTTCCCTTTTCACGAATTCAATGGGAAAAGCCCATGATTGATCCCCAGAGCTGCGTTTGGAAACAACACGCTAAGGATTAGGTAGCATTTAATCGACCAATCAGGACAAGAAGAACCACGATCTCTTAATCATGATTGGTTAATCAAATACTACTCTACCTTTAGGGTAATGATTCTAACGCAGACGATCTCAATCATCCAGTAATAAAATTCAGCAACATCTGGGCAGAAAAGCTATCGACTAATCAATCTTCAAGAACATCGGAAAAAAATCGATGATTGGAAAACGGAGAATCGATTCTTATAGATCACCAAGAAAAACCAATATAAAATTCTGATATTATTTTTGGTTATCACTACTTATAGTCTCAGTTCAAAGAAACTCAAATTTTATTCTTAAAACACTTATAAAAAAGTCGGGCGTTAAAGGGTTAAATCATCGATCGATGTTTATGCATCCCTAGCCAGATTCCAACTACCAAGCGGCGTGGAAAAGTCTCCAGGAGTTGTAGGACTTTGAGAGCAAACGGCCACCGTAGACGCGGCCCAGCCACGGAATTAGCCGCGAATTCGGCCGCGTCGTCGTGGAAAATCGACCGGGCGAGACGGCAGCGACAAGCGGCGAGTCACCTTGCGCGCGTTAATAATTCACCGCGGCTATTTTCATGAATATATACGCGAATTCCCGAGAGGTCCGGCGCGAGATACATTCCTGCAAGATCGGATCGATCACGTCGCGCCTTAGGCATTCAGGTCGCCTCGGCCGGTGTGCCGGCCGGCTCTCGGCCGTCCGCGACGATGGGTGTCTCGCAGCGGCCGACGATCGGCTATCTAACGCCTAAGCAGGGTGACGTAATTTTTTTCATTACACGAGCGGTAATGCCGGCGGCCGGGCGTCGCATATTAAGGGGAAAGAGCCTGGCCATTGGCGGCCTCGCGCACGGCTGTCGCAACGAGGAGGCGGTCCATCGCTCTTCGGCGACTGTTATCCGTTCTCCAGCGACCTTATTGGTCACCACCTCCTCGATCGCTCCTGCCGACCCTCGACTAACCGCTTGATTTTCCATCGCCGAGGATTTTCCAGCAGCGATCGCTCGCGAATCTCGCGCTGCTCTCTTTCTCTCTGCCGAGATTTTCGTTTTCCTCGCTCCCTCCTGCCCCCCGCGGCTCCCGCTTCTTCGGTCGCTGGAAATATCCGAAGGTCTCTCCCCCTTCCATCCCGGAACTCCCTTAGGACCCGGTTAGCTGCGGCTTCGTGGGCCGAACGTCTGACGTGCGCGTTTGCTTCTGTCGGTGCTCGACTGCGAGGCGATTCTCGGAGCGAATTGTTTCCTCCTCCGCTGCCAAGCACTCGACACCGCGCATGTACGTCGGCGACTGTGTATGTTGTTTTATATTTCGGGCTTATATTTCGCACGTCGTTCATCAAATGGATTATCTTGAAGAGGTGCTTGGCCGCGAGTCCGGCGCTACGAAGGCTAAGTAGTAGCTGGACGTAACACGTGGACTTTGAAGAACGGCGGGCATAAATGTAAAAGGACGATCATGGGCGACAGGAGGGCGAACGGGAGGGAGGGAAAAGGGTTCGGGTTCATGACTTTAACGCAAAAGGGTGCCATGTCACACGTTTCTCTCCTCGCCCTTTAAATTTACCCTCAAAGCAAGGTGCGAGGCTGATGACAGAACTAGAAACACGCGCGTCGTCTACCACTGTTGGAGACCACCTTTGATGATCAGCGCGAGTACGCTGATTGCGATTATTCCGTCGTAATCTCGTATTCCATATCATGTCTAACGATCGATCAAGACACCGGCGAGATACTGTTAAAGTTGACCGCCAGCCTTGGGCAAATTGTCGCGACCGCAAGAAGCGGTCGGAGGGGCTTAGGGATGATTGAAGGTTTCAGTAATTTGTTTACTTATTTTATTTGTATCATCATCTAGCGTGCTGGAATTTGCTGTGATTTTTGTCTGTCCATCTGCGACATTACTGTATTATTTTCTTTTAGTTATGTATACTAAAGAATTTTCCCGTAAATAGGATAAGTCCGGGATATGGGCATAGTTTTTTAAATTGGAAGTAACATATTTGTATTAAATGATCAACAATTCAGTTAACACACTCAGTAGAGGATAATGTTTGAGATATAGAAGAATTTTTGTAAAAAAAAAAAAATTCATGGGACGCCAATAATAACGAAATATTAAAAATATCCTATGAGGGATAGATGGTTACACGTGAAAGGATAGTTGGGCATGCCTATAATAATGTAGAAATTTGTTTATCTTTATTTATATTTTTAGTATTTTACATCCGTTTATTAATTATTAATAAAATAAAATATTTCCGCAAGTTTCTTGTAGAAACCAAGGATAACATTAGAGAGAAGATTGAAAAGTGGCAACACAAAAAAAGGCCTTATGGCAAACAATGTTTATTAAAGACAGAAGAGAGAAAGAAACTATTCGGCATCTTTAAACGAAACAAGAAGCTGTTTAACTCTTTAACGCCCGACTTTTTTATAAGTGTTTTAAGAATAAAATTTGAATTTTTTTGAACTGAGACTATAAGTAGTAATAACCAAAAAAGATATCAGAATTTTATATCTACGAAAAACTACCTTTCCAAGCAGAAACTACTTCCAGAAACGAAAAATACGCCTAATCGGTTAAATTTTTTTTTAGTTTTAATAATATTTTATAAATCACTATTTAGATAGTCAATCGTTCCTTCATTTTTCGCTGCATAAAAAACTGTTGGTCACCAGGTTTCACGAAAATAGGTTGATTTCTTGATTTTCGTGTTCACCATATTGGATCCGCCATTTTGAATTTCTGTAATCTTTTAATTTCACATTTTGCGGACCAATATGGCAGATCTAATATGGCGGACCCTAATATATGATATAATATGATAAACTGCAAATGTAAAGACAAATTTCATAAAATTTGATATGTGGGGGTTTTAATTATTAAACGCAATAATTATAATAGGAAAATAATAAAAACTACAAAATTCAAAATTTTAATAAGAATATCTTCCAAATATTTGCATTTAACGTTACATTGAATTAAGGACACAGTGAGTATATAGCTTCATTTTTGTTTCTTTTTGTTCTTTTTTTGATTTTATTTTTGTATTTTTTATTTTTTATATTTTGTTTTTTGTATTTCTTCTGTTTTACACGAAAAAATGTTTAAGACAAACTTTTAATAGCTTGAAGAAGGGCAGAAGAGAACCATATCAATTTAAATATATATATGGCGCTTTATTTGAGAGCATGCGTTTCTGCATAACTCGCGGCACTATTCGCTGAAGGTATATATGACTACGACTTGTCTCGCTCGAAATCATCGTCCAAACACTTTCGATGTGTCAAACACCAAATACTGTATCAAACTTTGAACGTGTTTTTCCTTAAAAAGTTGCATATAATTTTGTAACTCTTAATATCCCTTGATATCCTTGATAACTCTTGATCGGTAATACTTGCACTCGCATATTAGTATCATTTAAAAATTAAAATGAGTTATATGTAAGTAATTAGAAACCATGAATTACAAATTTACTAAACGAGAAATTGTTCAACAATTATCAAATAAATCTGGCGAAAAAGACATAGTTGCGGCTGTGAATTATATTCTGGAAAAGTTGAATATAAATATAGGTGATGTCGAAGTTGAATCGCTAAATAAATTGAAAAAAAATGTAAGCGCTTTCAAAAGTAGACGGAATAAGAAATGGGAATTAGCGAAAAGGAAGAAGAATAGATTTGAGGTCTTATATGGATGCTGGCTAGATTCAGAGTTTAAGTTGCTAGAGTTGGATTTGAATACTGCTAAAGTTCAAAAATGTTTGCATTTGAATGCACGACCAGGCCGGGTCGCCCATGTCTCCCATTCAATAAAAACCTGAACGATCTCGGAGACGAGAAGCTGCTTTTATCAGCACTCAACATCAAAATGATCCAGATAAAATACTGAGGGCTTGCCGTCATGCAGCGAGAGTTTCAGGCGAAATTGATTTAACTGCAGTTCTGAAGAATATCTCGGAAGGCACAGAACAAACAGCTAAAGTTTGAAAACTCATCGGAAAGGCGAAGAATCAAATTATAAAAATAAGCCCACAGGAAAGTTTGGCATATTTGATCGATCATAATCTATCGAAAGAATATTATAAAAGTAAAATGTTAATATCAAGAAACGCTAATGTTTTTCCTTCATACAATAAAGTCGCAGCTGCTAAAACAATATGCAAACCTCCAGCAGAATCTTTATCTATCAGTGATACTTATACTGATGTTTCTTTGCAAGCATTACTCAACTATACTGTTCAAAGAATCATAAATATGCAAGCCGATGTTGTATTTCATTATACAAGAACTATGAATTCCACGGAAGTTGAAACTGCGCTGATTTGCTCTTGGGGCTTTGATGGGAGTTCTGGACATTCTGCCTATAAACAAAAGTTCGATACAAAAAATGCTGACGTAAGTGATGAAAATTTAATCGCCACTACCTTAATTCCCCTGCGCCTATCAACTGCAAATAACTCTGTGTTATGGAATAATAAAGCTTCACAGTCACCCCGATTTTGTCGTCCAATTAAACTGCAATATGTAAAAGAATCTGCCGAAGTCATCATATCACAGAAGTACCTCATTGACGAACAAATACACCACTTGCAAAGTATAGAAACATTGCTAAATGAGTGTATTGTTCGCGTGCATTTCTCGCTCTTTATGATATTTATCAATGGTAAGGTTTTAAATACCATAACAGGGACCAAATCTACGCAGTCTTGCCCTATTTGTCAATCGACATCTTCATAGTTTAACGACCTCTCAAATGCATTTACACCTAAGCCGTTGTCACTTGAATATAGCATCAGCCTATTACATGCATGGATTAGATTTTTGGAATGTGTTCTTCACATTTCTTATAGACTCGATATTAAAGTGTAGCAAATAAGAAATGAGTCTCACAAAATCGTATTTGCAAATTGTAAAGAAATAATCCAAGCATCTTTGGGAAAAGATGGGACTAAGAGTAGACAAGCCTAAGTCGGGTGGTTTTGGATCTACTAATGACGGCAATACGGCGCGCCGAGTCTTTAAAGATCCTAATCTACTTGCACAATGCCTTGGGCTTGACGTGAAATTTTTAACAAACTTGAAAATGATTCTGGTAACAATATCGTGTCAACTTCCCATCAACTCATCACGCTTTGACGCACTTTGCCGTTCTACTGCTGAGATATATGTCCGACACCACTCCTGGTATTGCATGCCATCTGCATTACATAAAATCCTAATACATGGTACTGCGATAATAAGAAATAGTATATTGCCGGTTGGAATGCTTGGAGAGAAGGCTTCTGAAGCTCGGAATAAAAACTATAAAAAATATAGGATACAGCACAGCCAAAAGTAAAGTCGTACTAAGAACCTGGAAGATCTGTTTTACAGAGCAATTGATTCATCAGATCCTCAGATATCCTCTATAAATTTAGATTCTCGACTAAACAGTGCACGCAATAAAGCTAAACGACAGTCATTCCCTCCAGAAGTAAAATATCTTCTTTCCATGTCCGAAATAGAAATGTCTAATATAAATGAATCGGGCAACAGCTCAGACAGCGACGATAAAAATGAAGACGACATAATTAGGTTTTCAAAAACAATGGAGTGTCTCGACGAATTAGAGTTTTCGGACGAAGAAGCAAAGTCGGTCGCGTAATGTCTCTCGAATATTAATTTTCATTAGAACTTCAATTTTTTCATTCCAATAATGGATTGCCTGCTACATTTTGAATAGTTTTATTATTATTGTTATTATTGAATAGCTAATAAAATGAGAGGCAAGGGGACTCACTTTAATAAAGCACCCCGAATACAGTGAGAGGCGAGGAAACTCACTTTAATAACCCAACCCCGAATACAGTGAGAGGCGAAGGAACTCACTTTAATAAAGCACTCCGAAGAGTGAGAAGCAAGAGGACTCACTTTAATAAAGCATCCCGAATTACCGATACGATAATTAAGGAGTCTGAAATTGCATTGTAATCTCGTCGTAGTAGGCCCCGCAAACTATAGATTCTGTAGGCAAACCGCAGGCGTTTCAATCACATGATCACATCTTTTTATTTTACAGTCACCATATTGGATCCGCCATTTTGAATTTCTGAATTTTGAGTACGGATTCGAAATCAGCAACCTCGAGAACCTCAGACTACCACATTACATACAATTGGGACACTTTTAATATTTTAGCCACTTTTTCAGTTTCCTGGCTCACAGTGTAGTGGTGCAAAGAAAACGAAAATATCTCCTTTTTTGACGAAGTTATGGATTCTTATATGCATTTCTGGTAACTATAGTTACCAGTAGGCGTTAAAGGGTTAAAATGTATTGAAGTTTTTAATGCTAGATATCCAGGGAAAAATGATAGTCGAATAGATATCGGACCGACGTCTTTTATACTGCTGAAACATCTAGAAAACGTCGATCCCATGTCCATTGCTTGCTATTTCTCGCTGAGTATGTTGTCTATCTAACCCTGATAAAAATGAACCATCTATCCCGCTTGAAGAGGTCGTGTACCGCATGAAACGTAGTTTCGGTGATTTTAAGGCCAAGTATGCAAATACGATGTTTTTTTTTAGTCGTTTAAGCCCAGGTCTAATGTTGCAACTCAAAATAAACCATATTCGCAAGGTATTTTCCCGACGTGTGAAACACATTTTGGAGGTTAATAGAAACATAAAACATTTATTTACTCGCAATAACAGTGTTTCTGTGCATCAGGAAGAGACACACCTACTCGTGATATATCCAACTCACAACTGACTGATCAGCGCTGACGCCTAGCATATATTAACAAAATTATAGCAATTGACCATCTATCATCTATGCCCTAAGCAATTGACTATCTATCCCGGACTTACCTTAAGGATATTTCAATTTTTATGAAACTGCACTTTCGCAGTTCCCATCTACGCTTATCTCGTTTATCAAACTCGCGCGGTGGCTCGCCGGCGACCAGGAGCTTCCGCTGAAATAGCGATGAGTCAAGATAGCATTTCGTCTAGGGGAGCAGCCCGAAAGTCCGAATTTTTATCCCGCTCTACCTAAATGAAAACACGCGAGCGCGCGCGTGTTCTCCGGAGCGACGACGGAGCGGTTCGTTATTTAGCGCAACGTGGTTACGTTACAGACACGACAGTTTACGATACGGTATCGCCATGCAGATAACGATCGCTCCGCGTACGTATCAGCGGCGCTTTTGTTCCCACGGTTTCCGCGACGTATACAAATTATCGGGGGAAATCGAGCGGCGGAGGGGAGCCTCCCTCGCCAAGCCCCCCGATCGCGTTACAGAGTCTACTTACGGCGCAGGAGCGCAGGACGAAGAAGAAGGAGAGCGGCGCAACCCTTTCACCGCGCCTGTCCGGTCCTTCAATCGGCGCCGCCGAAATTCCGGCCTCGCCTGCCCAAATCGCCGCGTGTCAAGGGTCAAACTACCGTAATGGCAGAGCGGCCTCGGGATCGGGTATCTCGTCTCTCGCGGCTTCGTCCGATCTTAGCGACGACTCTCTCGATCCACCGAGAGGCTTGGCCGCTCCTCTCGCGGCTTCTTCAATTTTCCGCAAAACATTTCCCATAAAGAGGCCCCGCTCTAACGGAGGCCAGGCGAGGCACGATGCACGTTGCACGACGCCGGTGATCTCGACCAACGTCGCTGTCAACAGCAACACGCGATCTCGCGTCCTGCGGCTGTCGGGGATATTAATCTCAATGTTCGATCTTGGGATTTTCAGATTGATGTAAAATTGCCGTCGGGACGCAGTCGTGCGGTACAATCTTGGGGTAGGCCCTGAGCGTGACATTTCATTAGAATTTCACACTTGTATTATCCCGCGCGTGCGCGCAGAAATACGCGTCAAGTATATTATAAACCATACATTACAGACTTAATGTCCGACAATTTAATAACCAGGACACCGCGATGCCATTGCTGAAAGGTTAAACGAGAGACCGACGCAATCCCGATTGTGACTCGAGTAAATTGCGCTGCAAAGAATCGTACGAAAGTTTTATTAGGAGTGTGATTTAGTTTCGAAGTTCTTTTTTTTCTCAAAACTTGATTCACTCAAACACGATAATGAACGAATATCGATCAAAATATTTTCCTTCGGTCTCCACAACTTTTTTCCATCTTTCTGGATCACTTTGCGTCGTTTACTCGCAATTGGTGATCACTTTTGGTCCAATGCTCGCTTCAATTTGTATAATTGTTGTCGATAACGATCAGCGGTGACAGTTTCATTCGGATCTGACAGTTCATAGTACATAACACCTTCTTGATCCCACCAAATACACAGTAATACTTTTGAACCGTGAATATTGCGCCTCGAAGTGGATGTTGCTGATCGGCCTGGATCGACCCATGATTTTTTTCGTTTGGGATTATCGAAATAGATCCACTTTTCACTCCCAGTATAACAATTCGATATTCGATAAAACTTTTCATTTTTTGTCTGCCGACCATCACGAAATGCAAATGTTCAACTGGCTTGCAATGGCATTTTCCGATAATTGATGTGGAATCCATTTTCCTTCCTTGAGAATCTTTCCCATATCATGTTTAGTAACTGTTGTACGATCAACATTTAATACTCTGGCTAGTTTTGAAGTGGATTGTGCTGGATTTTCGTCCAATTGCTTGCGAATCTGCATTTTCAAGCTTTCCTGGTCGTCTTGAGCGATTTTTGTCGTTAACATTGAAATCACCACTTTTGAATCGTCCAGATCAATATTCACATGTCTTAATTGATGGACCAACATCACCCAAGTTTCCATCAGAATTCTATGACCTTCAGCCGCGCGCCGTTTTCTTCTGATTAAAAAACAAAAGCAACGCGTGTCGAGGATGCTCCTTAGGGAACTCCATTTTTAAGATGCTATTAACACGATTTTTACTGCGTCTATCGTTAATAAATGACTAAATATCACGGATTAATATTAAAGCACTAAGAGAGAAACAATAGCTGCGATTGGAACATCTTCGACAAAACTGACATTAACGCCATCTCATGCGAAAACCTTCAAAACTAAATCGCACTCCCAATACTTTCCGTCGGAGCAAACTTTCGCGACTCTTCCTTCTCTGCCATGTCGCGGAGTACGTGCGCTTCGCTCAGCTATCGAAAGGCTGCGCCGCGAATTCGCCGTAAATAAATCCCGCGGAGCGAATAGAGCCGCTAAGCTCGCCCTGCGCGCGAGGTTTCTATTTGCGAAACGCCTATTAAGCCGACGTAATACCGCGCTGTGCATCATTATGCGCTTCATACATCTCCCTGTCACAATCTATCTTTCTCCATCGTTCTTTCTCTCTCTCTCTCTCTCTCTCTCTCTTTCTCTCGCCCTCAGCTGCCTTTTTCCCCGTAATTTTCACTTTATCGTTCGCCCAACGCGTCGACAACGCGTCGCGGACACCTCCTGCGCTCCGAAAAGGCAAAAGTCGGATTCGCGTCTTCATCCTCGCAACGAGGACGATGCGGTACGCGCCGAAACAGATCAGATTAACGCGTGAGGTACTCCTTTGCCTAAAACACCAATTACTCGACTGATTCAGTCCAACTGAATAACATCTCGTTACCAGTTGAACGTAGGGATGCTGATTTTAAATCGATTTAATCGAAGATCGATTAATCGGAGCCCAAAAGATCGGTTTCAAATCGATTTTCTGGAACTGAATCGATTCAAGGATCGATCTGTAAATTCTGAAAATCGCCAACATGATTTTTTCAGTTTCTACTAGTAATATAGTTTTCTTTTTACTTCTTTTGGTTGTAATATTTGAACTCACTCGATGGTTGCACAATGCATATTATGTTGCCTTTAGACCGATGTCCCATGGGCGAGAATTTTCAGCGAAACGAAACGCGCGAACCAATCACAGCCACTCCATATAATAATATACATTGTATACATATGTATATGCATATAATAGTAAACGTGATTTCTTATTTAATAACGTTTAAAACCCTTGATTGACGTTTAATCAAACTAATTAAATCCTTAGCACAAAGATTTAAAGATCTTTTTCTATTTTGTTCTCGCCACACACACACACACAAAACACAACCAAAAGAATACCATATGTTTAATTTCTTTAATTCATATTAAAATTTAATTTCTTTAATTCATATTAAACTATGTGAATTACACGAGATCTACTTTGGAGTGTAGAAATTTGACAGATAATATACTTTAATGAGTGGTTCACTCTACATGCATTCCGATTCAGATCGATTTTCTGAAATCGATTCTTTATAAACCGATTTTTTAAAGATCAATTTCTTTCTTCGTGATTCGAATCGATCTTTAAATCGATCTGTTTGAAAAAAAAATCAGCATCCCTAGTTAAACGCGTCAACTTGTACTTTTCCATCCCTCCCGCGCGTCTCACATGGGGAAAGTCCGAGATCGTGCCGCACATTTCGTCGGGTCTCCATCGGCAATCAAGTCCTCTCGCTTTTTACGGCTCTCCGTCGTGTAAAATTAACATCGCGCCCGGGCGATGTTAATTATTCAAGTACCTCCTCGGCTTCTCCCCGGGACGCAGCTTACGCGCGCGCGCGTTTCGTTTCCTCTGTCGAAACTTTAGTCGCACAGCCCGAGCGAGCCTTTTCCCGCCCGCCACGAAGACTCCTTCTCGACGTCGTCGACTTCATCGCTTGCGAAGCACGCATACGCGTCCGTTAAGTCGACGTAATACCGCGGGGCGCATCATTATGTACTCCATAAGTCTCCGCGGTCACCCCCCTCCTCCCTCCCTCCCTCCCTCTAGCTCTCTCTCTCTCTCGTCTCTCTTGTCCCCTTCTCTTCTCCTCTGCGCTCTCCACGGGCCCCTCTCGCTCTCGCGAGGAGGAAGAGGAGCAAGAAAAAAGGAACGAGGAGAACGTGGGGACGAAGGGAGTCGAGAAGGTTCCCGCGCAGGAAAACGACGAGGAGAAGGGCGAGAGGAGAGGGGGTACCTCGCTCGCTCCCCTCGCGAAACCCGGATACACTCGCTGCCGGGCCCTACACCACCCCCACCTCGGTCCGTCGGGTCCTATGGACCTCGCATAGGGGCACGGAGAGAGAGGTGGGGAGGGGGGAGAGGCTGTACACCGTCTCTCGAACGCGCGACGTTCACTGCGAGCGAGCGAACGAACTCCACGGAGGGACGAGGGGGGCGGGAGGGATAAGACGAAGCGGCGAAAGGGGGGGGGAGGCAGCGGTAAGTAAGGGGGTCTTGCTTTTTCGCTCAGGGTCAGAATCGTACATCACCCGCGCGCCGTGCAATACAGACTGACGATCGGCCGGATTTCTGCGTGCAGTGTGTTTGCGCTCCCCAATGAGAGCATAATTTTCTATCGCGCTTAATGCCGCGCGCTGCGGATGATACACGCGCTCTCTTGCGCCACTAATGAGACGATAACCGACGGATTTACCGTTGCCGGCCACCCCCGAGCGCCCTCCGGCTGACCGCGAGCTTCCGTCACGGATTTAGCGGGCCCGATCGACGGCGACGCGACGACGATCGCGTCGGGGCTCAAATATAAATAGAACCTCGGCGATTAATTGCGCCGGTAATGAGCGTTTATTGTCACGCGAGTGGCTTGAATGGAAAAGCTCGCCGGCGTCGAAATAAATGAGCGACTGTGAGCGTGAACATTGCGTATGACAGAGTTTCTCTCTCTCTCTCTCTCTCTCTCTCTCTCTCTCTCTCTCTCTCTCTCTCTCTCTCTCTCTCTCTCGCTGCCTTACTGTTGCGGCGCTCCAGTTTGAGAGGCAGAAGGGGGGAGCCGACGACGACCCTGCGGTGACCAATTTTGGACCGCGCGGTCACGTTTGGTAGTCCGGAAACGATTACACTTTACGTATCGGTGACGCGACGCCCGCGGAATTTCTATTTGCTCCTTTCGGCTCGGCCGAACTCGGCCGACTTGAAAGATCGATATCGAAGAAAAATTCCTTCTCTCTCTCTCTCTATCTCTTTTTCTTTTTCTTTTCTTTTTACAAATTTAACCATTCGCTCTGACGAGCGTTTCGGAGGCACCGAGACCGCTGTGATTCGGCTGATCGTTCTCTCCGCTTTGTTTTGCAGATCCGACGAGGACGATCCGAGTGGTTGTAAATACAGGAGACTGGATGACGACAACGTGCAGGACAAGGAGAGGTTTGCCAGGTGAGTCTCAGGCCTGATCCGACAGCGCCATTGTTTCCGGAGCTTCGCGAAAGTTACCTCCGCGTTACACTTTTCTCCCCCTCCCCCTCCCTTTCTCCCTCCGCCTCCTCCTCGCCCGCCCATCCGATCGTCTTCCTCCGACGTTGTTAATTCGCATCACGAAGCCGCGGCCCAATATGTTTCACCGGTACACCCTGTACATGCCCCTTCTCGAGAGTACGAAGGTACATACATACCTACATGATACCGGGCAATGTGAGGAGCCGATAGCGGAATGGGAAGCCCTCGAGGCTGCTCCAGCGTGGGAACATAAGGTACTTATACGCGCGCGAGCGCCATGGCGTCCTTCAAGTCGGCGTACGAACGAAAGACACGGCGCTTTGATTCCCTTCCGAGATATTTCGGCCGCCATGGCATTAAATTCGCCGGACAAAAGCCGGAAAATAATGTACAACGTGAGATGCATAACATATACGCGAAAGATGGCGGCTGGCTCCCACGACGTCGAAGTCCTCGGAGGAAGGAATCTGCGGCTCTCGTGCATGTTTCCGAAAAACCTCGCGCGAGCTCCTCCGTTCATTTTCTTTCGTTTTTTTCTCCCCAGCGCTCTCTCCCCCCCCTTCCCCCAAGTGAGTTACGCAACCGCGGCGGACGAGGAATTAATAATTTCGGCTCAGCGGCTGCTCTCTCTTAGCGAAGCCGCTAAGACGCGACGCGAGCAGTCTGCATTCCACTAATTAGAAACCGCGACGAGTCTCGTCGGCCTGTCCGCGGCCGAAGATCACCGTCGATTGATTGACTTCTCAATAGACAGGGGGGGATCGGAAAAAATCCCTCGCGCTTCGGAGAGAGGCCGAGGCTGCCTGCCTATACGTGTAACATTGATCGCTCGTGACTCAGCCCCGTGCTTTGTGTAACGTGACTGTGTACGGCGTTACGTCTCTATTAAGCCGGGCCCACGGTGCTTTCCTCTACCTGATGTAATCACGCCGCGGAGCCGGTCATAGGTAACGTACGAAAGACGACCTCGTCTCGGCGCAATTATGCCCGTCTCTCGTCAAACGAACGTCGTCGTCGTCGACGGCGACGCGATCGCCATTGATAACGCGTTGTCCAAACGCGATCACTCGTATGATTCGAGCACAGGAACCCCTCCCCTCCCCTCCAGAGAGAGAGAGAGAGAGAGAGAGAGAGAGAGAGAGAGAGAGAAAAAGAGAGAGAGAGAGAGAGAGAGAGAGAGAGAGAGAGAGAGAGAGAGCACCCTGTTACTTTTTAACGCCGGCCAATCCGACGAGCGACTGTGTTGATCCGCCGTAATAGCAATAACGACATCTTATCCGCGGTCTCTCATCGCGTGCCGCCGGGTGGATCCCCGGTGGTTCACCTGCAATTCCGCGTCCGCGCTGTCGTTTCGCAGGTATATACACGGTGCCGCGGAAAAATGCGCGGCGAACACCGGCCGGCAACGTTCTGATGTCGCGCGCTGTCTCTCTCTCTCTCTCTCTCTCTTTCTTTCTCTTTTGGTCTCTTCCCGTCTCCTGCTCTCTCTCGCCTCTTCTCTCTCTCTCTCTCTCTCTCTCCCTTTCTCGCCCCCGGTTCTCTCTCGAGAGAACCTCACTTTTAAGTTAATAACGCAATTACTGCCTCCTGCCGCAAGACGCGCAGCTCGCGGCCGTCCGTTCCTTCTCTCGTTTTCCTCTCCTCCTGCCCGCCCCTCGCTGCCGCGCCGTTATGCCAACCCCTATGCCGCGCATTTCCTCGGCATTAATACAGGCACCGGCGCGACGATAACCGCGAAATAACGTTGTCGCCGCTCTCTCGCTCGTCCTCTCGTCGCACGGCCTCCAGAGGGGAGCGCGCCATCTCCGCCCCCGCCGTCGCCGCCTCGTGTTTCGTCGCTCTCTTCAGCGCCCTTCCTGTAACGCTAGTCGACCCTTCGTTCCGAAGGACTTTGTAGCCCCGGTGCTTCCTCGCAACGCGGATCCTTTCCGTCGAATCTGTCGTTGATTGAAAAAAGAAAGAAGAACAGTCTCGTTTTGCTCCGCGCTGCTCCGCTCGCGACGAGCGTCGCTTAAATCATCCCTGAACGAAGACGTTATAATCGCGCGTGAGACGGCAGCGCGCCAGCTCATAAATTTCCGCGCTACGTATTTACTGCTGCGAACGAGTAATCGCGAAAGCGCTCTCTCTCTCTCTCTCTCTCTCTATCTCTCTCTATCTCTCTCTCTCTTTCTCACCGGACACGCGTTACAAACGACGACCGTGGCCGGATTTACAGCGGCACCGTGTTGTCACCCCCTCCCCTCTCCTTGCGACGGCCTCGCCGCAATTTCTTTTTGCTCCACGCTGCACGTGCATTTACAATCGAGGGGCTCCGACACTCCAGTTCACGCCATTTTATTGGGTTGTTTAAAAGTCATTGCGTTTATTTCCGATAGATGGCTTTAGTTATATATTTAATGTATTGAACGCATCTATAAATTCATGAGCGCCCACGTTTGATGACAGCTGACACTTATAGCTTCCATCAAGGAAAAAATGCGCGAATCGATCAACAATTATTCTTTCTACAACATTTTGAAAATGGAGAGTCAACACGAGCATTTTCACCAAGTTTTACTTTCTTACTTCCGAGAAAGAAAGAACGCTGTGCAGGTTTATGAAAAGTTATCTAAAGTTTATGGTGACCAAGTCCTAAAAGAACGCCAGTGTCAATTGGTTTGCTAGTTTCCGTTCTGGTGACTACAGCGTGAAAGATGCACCTCGCTCAGATCGGCCATCGGAGGTTGATGATGATAAAATAAAGGCATTAGTTGAAGCTAATCGACGTTCTACCATTCGTGAGCTCGCTGAGACACTAAAAATATCGATTGGAAGCGTTTACCTTTATTTGGAACAACTTGGTTACGTCAGTAAGCTCGATGTTTGGGTCCCGCATGAACCGAAAGAAGTTCACCTCATAAAACGCATAGACATCTGCGATCAACTTCTGAAACGTGAACAGTCCGACCTATTTCTGAAATGCATGATTACTGGTGATGAAAAATGGGTTGTCTACAACAATGTGAAGCGAAAGCTATCATGGAGCAAGCGCAATGAACCGGCTCAAAACACATCAAAAGCAGACATCCACCAGAGAAAGGTGATGGTCTCAATCTGGTGGGATTAGAAGGGTGTAATGTTTTTCGAGTTTTCTTACCAAAGAATGCTACGATCAGTTCGGACATGTACTGTCAACAGCTCAACAAATTGAACGAAGCAATGGTAGAAAAGCGGCCAGAATTGATAAATCGCAAAGGCGCAGTCTTCCATCATGACAACGCTCGACCACACACAAGTTTGATGACTCGCGAAAAATTATCGAATCTTGGTTGGGATGTGTTGCCTCATCCACCGCATTCGCCAGACCTTGCGCCATCAGACTATCATTTGTTCCGGTCCTTGTAAAGCTCCTTGAGTGGGAAAACGTTCGCTTCAGATGACGTTATCGAAAGGCACTTGGTTCAATTCTTCGCTAATACAGATGGGAAGTTTTCCGAGAATGGGATTACGAAGCTTACTGAAAGATGGCAAAAAGTCTTAGAACAAAAAGGGGAATCATATCATTGATTAATGTTCATTCTTTGTATAAAATAAACGACCTTGAAAATCACCGGAGAAAACGCAATGATTCTTTGAACAATCCAATACTTCGATCGCGTTCGACGGCCAAGTGTGAAAAAATGGCAAGGAAGTCCGAAGCGAAATCCGTTGGGGTGCATTATCCTCATTTTGGTCCTCGATTTTGGAATCGAATTTTATGCGAAAAGATAGTTCATGATGAGACATTAATTACAGAAAAGTTTTACGTTGAGCATACGATTGGTTTCAAAGATGTAGAGGATCAAAGTGGTCACTACCTACTAAGAAAGTATGATACCAATAACGCTTTAACGCACGAATTTTTGCAAAATTTGGTATTTATGGGTTCTTTGAGTTACTGATTATGAATCTGATGTCAGATTTTAAAAATTCAAGATGGCAGGCGGACACACATAGTGAAACAATCATTTACTTTTATTGGAACTGTTATGTTGTGGTTTTTTTGGCTGATTGCGAATTTTCTATTAGGGTTTTTGAAAGCAATTTTTTCAACGACAATTTTTGAGTGGAAAAGATATTTTTTTATCGTTTCTTCATAAAAAAAATATCAAATTCAAATTGATACATTACGTGACGCATAAAGGATAATGTGATAGTTTTATTTGTTATATTTAGAAGCTTATCTTGCCTTCATTGGCTGGATAACTTTTTCATCTTGCCTACACTAAAGGTAATATAAGGTAAATATAAATCTGACAGAAAATTTGCAATCAGCTAGCCGAAAAAACCACAACATAACAGTTCTAATAAAAGTAAATAATTGCTTCACTATTTGTGTCTGCTATATTACATCCGCCATCTTGAATTTTTTAAATTCGAATTCGTAATAAGCAACTCAAAGAACCCATAGATACTGAATTTCGTACAAAAATTCGTGCGATAAAACGTTATTAGTGTCAAACTTCCTTAGTAGGTAGTGACCATTTTGACCCTCTATATCTCTGAAACCAATCGTATGCTCAATGTGAAACTTTTTTGTGATTAATGTCTTATCATGAGATATCATTTCGCATAAAATTTAATTTAAAAATCGGGGACTGAAGAACGGGCACTTTTTGTGGAGGTTCTTTGCCAAATGGCTGAACAACCGCGCGCCCCCGGGCCTCCGTCTCGAAATCGACTCTTCTCGACTCGCGAGAGGACGCCCCTACGTCTCGGTGTTAATTCCGCGGGAACAACTCGCGCGTAACCCCCCTTCGGGAGTAATCTCCGTCGAAATCTTCAAATACACTCGGAAGAGAGCCCGAGTGCTCCGCGGAAGCGCTAATCGGACGCGGCGAACGATCATACCGCGGCTGAGCCGCGGCAGAAGTTTGCGACGGGATGTTCCTCGCGCGAGTCTCGGAGAGTCGCCGCGAGGCCGTTTAAGCGGAGGCGAGAGATTATCTCGCGCCGAAGTGAAAAGCACGTGCCTTAAACGTCGCGCGAGGAAAGCCTCGGCGGCGAGCGCATGACGCAGATCGTCGCACAGATTGCCCTCGTAGGCCCTCGTAGGCCAATTAATTAAAGGACTTCCTCCCCGGCGTGCTAATAAGTCGCGGTAACGCGAGCGCGTACGGCAGAATCCTCAGGAGGTCCTTGGCGATTCTCCTCGCGAGAAGAATCCTTCCGGGCCGGGACGCAGCCCGCAAACAGACTCGTCCTCACTGCTTGACTTTTTTTTTCTCTTTCGCGGGAGCTCCAGTCCCGGCCTCTGAGTTTCGACCTCTCGGACTCCCCCCCCTCTCCCAAGAACGCGCCGCCGATATCGAATTCCGGGGGTGGAAGGCGCGATCCGAACAAGATGCAAACTGGTGAAGTAGCGGAAGTTACCTCTCGTTCGAGTTTATCCTCGATCTCGCGAGCGATACAAGCTCGTAGTCGAGTTACATTTACCTCGCGCAACCTCAGTACTCTCTCTCTCTCTCTCTCTCTCTCTCTCTCTCTCTCTCTCTCTCTCTCTCTCTCTCTCTCTCTCTCTCTCTCTCTCTCTCTCTCTCTCTCTCTCTCCCCCTCCCTCTCCCTCTCTATCTCAGTGCTTGAGACAATAGAGACGCGCGCGTAATTCACGTCCGTTTATTACTCTTTACCCCGCCGTTAGTCTGACGCGGCCACGCGCACCGCGGCGTTATTTAGCCGTCGCTCTTTAATTTCATGCACATCGATGCGGCGTACGCTTGCTCGCGAATCGTAACGTTCAATTGTGCGATTGAGTAACGGTGATCTGTGTGTGTACAACTCCGTCGGTCTATAAATCCGCGCGTGCGGCCCTCGGGGAATGTCGGATGTGTGCCGCAGGGGAGTGTCGTTAGAGAGCCGCGCGCCCTGCGATGGAGGAGGGAGGGGGAGAGCGAACGTTATAAATCGTTCTGTAAATCGCGTTATAAATCCCATTATGAGACGTTACGTAAGGCGCAGCCTCCAGCCGCCGATAACCGGCGTAATGTCGAGGCTTTAGGCGTGTCGAAATCGCCGACGACGTCGGCGGGAAGAGCAGCGAGAACGCAAACTCCGGCGCGGTGAAGTGTCTCTAAACGCGAAGCGACCCGATGATGATAACTTTCTTTTCGCGATTGCCCTTCTCCCCCCTCTACCGGAGACTCTTTTTCCCCTTCGCGGGCCTCCGTGTGTGCAGCTCTTGTATTTCTCCCACGCACCGTGCGCGGAATATGCCGACCGGCGATCCCGATCGGCGGATTTTTTTCGCCAACCTGTTCTACTAGGAGCGTGATTTAGTTTTTAGATTTTTTTTGTGATGACTGATTTACTTAAACAAGATAATGAACGAATGCCTTAATCAAAATAGTTTCCCTCGTTTTCTCATCTTTCTGCGAGAGATGGATTCCGCGACGATAAGAAGATTCTTCTTCGGAGTTGGTCCAATTTTCAAGAAATTTTCGCACTTGTTCCAAGTTATGAAAGTGTGTGTAAGATAATGAACGAATACCTAATAATCAAAATATTTTCCTTCGTTTTCTACAACTTTTTCCCATCTTTCTGGCAAGAGGTAGATTCCGTGACGATAAAAAGATTCTTCTTTGGAGTTGATCCAATCTTCAACATATTTTCGCACTTGTTCCAAGTTATGACGGTGTGTATCCTCTAGAGCATCGGCCGGAACAAGGGATAATCGGATGAAGCAATGTCTGGAGAATACACGCGGGGTGTTGTAAGACTTCCAGCTCTAACCATTCATTCCATGCCAGCTCTAACAGCGTTTGCTTCACTGATAATGCAACATAAGATCGAGCATTGTCGCGAAGAAGGATCACTTTGCGTCGTTTACTCGCAATTGGTGATCGTTTTTGGTCCAATGCTTGCTTCAATTTGTACAATTGTTGTTAGTAACGATCAGCAGTGACAGTTTCATTCGGATTTGACAGTTCATAATACACAACACCTTCTTGATCCTATCAAATACACAAATGACTAAATATCATGGATTAATATTAAAGCATTAAGAAACAATAGCTGTGATTGGAATGTCTCCGACAAAACTGACATTAGTGACATTAGTACAGGATCTTCAAAATATGTCGGAAGGTTACTTTCGTACTTCCGGTCCCTTTGAGGTACAAGCGATTTGAAGGGAGGTATAAACGGATACAAAAGGTTCTCTTTCGAATGGCGTTGGCCATTTTTGCGATATCTCAAAAATTGGCGAAAGTACCTTTTGGACGTTTTTTAAAGATCCTGTACTTTCGGTTCTTTTAAAATACATATGATTTGAAGAGAAGTACAAACGGGTACAAACGATTCTCTTTCGAATGCCGTTGACCGTTTTGCGATATCTCAAAAATTGGCGAAAGGATCTCTTGGACATTTTTTGAAGATTCTGTACTTCCGGTTCCTTTGAGGTACAAACGATTTGAAGGGAGGTACAAACTAGTACAAACGATTCTCTTTTGGATGGCGTTGGTCGTTTTCGGATACCTTACTCTCTAAAAGTGAATCAGTGAAACTCACTGTCAACCAGCGATTATGTACTGATTGTCAGTGCTAAATATACTACTGAATTTTTCAGTGGTATACTTAGCACTGACAATCAGTGCATAATCGCTGATTGATAGTGAGTTTCACTGCTTCACTTTTACAGAGTATAGTTGCTTGCTGGCTATTTTTCCTCCTATCTTTTTATTCTTTGAGGTAGACCTCTTTGAGGTCTTGCAAACGAAACAAAATGTGGTACAAACAGGTACAAACGAAGTACAATCGGACCGTATTGAGAACTTTTTTTTTTATTAAGTTGTTTGTCAGGTTCACATCCGTAGTCTCCAGGTTGAAGTTCCCCGAAAATGTTCAACGTCGAAGCAACTAGACGTCGAGCACGGCGTCGATGTAACGAGAGGATATTTTCGGCGAATAAACATTTACTCTCTCGACGACGCTTTCAATCGCCTTCTTTCTCTCTCTCTCTCTCTCTCTCTCTCTCTCTCTTCGTATCAATTACCGGGCATTTCGCGCGAACGTCTGTATTCGCCATTACGTTGGTCGCGCTGTAAATTATCGGCGCGCGTTTCGGTGACTCAGCCATCGCCATCGCCTTTCACCGCTGATTAATTAACGCGAACGGCAAATAAATCGCGTGTTCACGACGTCGGATGTTCCGTCTCATTCTGCTTTATCTCTCTCTCTCTCTCTCTCTCTCCCTCTCGCGCGCGCGCGCTTTGCATTCGCGTCCTGCGCCTCGCAACGAAGTCACGGCGGATGAGAGATCTATTGCCTCAACCTTCAACTAGTATCCTCTTTTTCAAGCAACGCGACTGGTGTCACGGGGTTAACGTTGACCCCCGGCCTCCGGGGGTCAGGCATTTTTACCGTGTCGTTCGCCGCGGCGCGGCGTCCGACGAGCACTAGCGGTGTATCAAATAGCGTGGTAAACGCGCGGCGTCTCGCGCCTCATTGTGTGCTTCTCGCCGGTCGCTTTAAATAATCATTCTTGCCGATTGCAAAAAACGCCGCGGCTTTTTACCGCGCGAGTTCCGTTACGGCGGACTGCTCGAGTATCGTCGCGGCCGTCGAGAGAGAGAGAGAGAGAGAGAGAGAGAGAGAGAGAGAGAGAGAGAGAGAGAGAGACCGACGAGGAGGACGATTACCCGCGCGTCCGATCGGGGCAGAATTAAAAACGGGAGGAGGCAGGGGTAGGAGGAGGGGAAAAAGGATCGAACTAGTCGAAAGCGCGCAGAACCGCGAGGAACACGCGCGGCGCGGCCGAGATTATTACACAGTAAGAGTGTTAATTTATCGTATCGCGACCCCGGGTCAGATCGGGTCAGACGAGAGCCCGCTCCTCCACGGACATCCGTGTGCGGGAGTATCGGGACACCCGGTATGCTGCGCTACACGGAGCTGGACCCACGGAGCGAGCGGGCAACTTCGGAGCGTCTGACCTCTGACCCAGGAGTTCTCTCTCCGTCCTCCTCTCCACGGATCGCGTTCCTCCATCCCCCCGCCCCCTCGCCTCCCCTCGCTCCCCCTCGTTCGCCTCTCTTGCCCGGCGCAGTGCCGCGCGCAGTGGATACTCCGCTTTATACTTGCGCTTTAAGCGCCGTGGCCTCTTTTAAATAGCGGGCCTCTCCGCGCCGGGCCGTCCACGACGTCGTCGAGCGTTACGGATCCCCTTGGTCCCCGGGACGAGATAATAATAATGATAACGACCGCCCGCGCGCGCGCGCGGCCCGGCAGAAAAATTGCACCGAATCGTATAATGAAAGAGAGGAGGAGAAGGAGGAGGAGGGAGAGACGCGCGCGAAGGACGATTGGCATTGACTCGGCGATTTCACCTCTCCGTCCCGGACCTCGGTTGTTTTATCGCTGAAAAATTCTGCGGATTGTTATATCGCGAGTAACATTTCACGGTGGGATATTCTCCTCTCTCTCTCTCTCTCTCTCTCTCTCTCTCTCCCTCTCTCCCTTTCTCTCGCGTTCTCTCCCGGTGTGACACGGTCAATTGAATTTGATCGCGCCGACTGGAACCGCGTGCGCGCGCGCGCGCGACCATAATTCAGCGCGGGTGGCCCGGATTGATTTACCGACGTTAAATTACGGACTTTCGGGATACTTGCGATTGATATTTATTAGATCGGGAATCAATTTCCGAAATATCGAACGTAATACGGAGCGCGAGCCGTCGCGCAGCGCCGCGCGGCCGCGCGCGCGGACGGATCAATTTTATTTTTCCATATTTCATATCGCGGTCAGCCCTCCTCTCGCCTGTCGCCGCGACAGCAAGAGACAGCAAAAAATAAAAAAAAGAAAACTTAGCGGCAAACCAATCAGCGCGTCGATATCAAATTTTAATCTCGCACCGCCGGCTGCGGGATATCGACGAGCTGATCGTGGAACTAGCCATTTCGCGAGGCGAACAAATTTTTTTGTCATTTCGCGGACTGCCCCCCTCCCCCGCTCTCCCTCCCTAACCGGTTCGCGACGGCCCGTAAAATGGACGACAATGGAATTGTCCGCTCCAATAAAGAACCCGCCGATTGATACGGCGGCGATATTCCAACGGCGGAGCGGGATGATAATTTTGGCGGTAAGCTGCCACCCCCCGCGCTCGCGGCTGAAACTGTGCAACCCCCGCATATCGCTTTTACGAGGGTCGATGGTAATCGGTGGAGAAGAGCGCTGCTGCGACGAAATCCGCGACGAGCTCGCGCAGCGCGGACGATCGAAACGGATCCGGCTTACGTGTTGCGTGCGATGCCACCTTCCCCTCCTCCCTCCATCTTGGCAAAGTTTCCTTAGAAAATTGTCGCGAATTAAATGCCATTAAATTTACGATTTGCGCGCCGGCGATTACGCAGCTCGCCATCCGAGCAAAGGGACGTGCCTGGCCGTTATCCGCGACGGTTACCCTCTGGTAGCGTAATAACAGGGGAGGCCTCAAATTGTGGTCTCGCCCGATATCCTGCCCCGGCTAGATGGAGACTACTCGAGAATTAATCGGCCGAATCGATCATGGACTACGCCGGCGACGACCGTGGCCGAGTCAATTCCACTTTGCCTATTCCGCGCGAAATCTTCATCGCTGCGCGGTAGTAAATTGTGACGCTTTTAACGAGCGGCCGAGGAAATGCTGACGCTCGTTTATTCGCTTCTCTCCCCTCCTCTCTCTCTCTCTCTCTCGCTCTCTCTCTCTCTCTCTCTCTCTCGGTCGAAAGGGAGCTCCCAGATCCTCGTCGAAGTCGACGGTTTCCCGAGCTCGAGTAGCGACGTCGTTTTTCAACGAGCGGAACATTCGCCGTTCCGTCCGCCACCGGTGCGTCACAGTCGAGGCTCGAAATCGCGCGTAAATGTGCAGCATTACGCTGCGACACTCTCTCAGCTGGTCGAAGTTGTGACTTCCCAGCGTCGACCAGAAATTGGCTCAATCGAAAGCGAGGTGTATTATTTTTACGGATTTTGTCGGAACAGATCGCACAAATGTGTCGTCGCTCGTGTGACATTGTCCAAATTGTGCGACGCGACGTCGAGACGGGCCGAGTTAACCCTTCAACCCTTTTTGTATCCTGAATTAATTTACACTCAAGTCAGCCAGTTAAACTTTCGTGTAATTAAAATAGCTTCTGACGTATTATAAACATAAGAAATAGGAGAATGAATTTTATAACAATTTAATGATTAAATCTTAAGTACAGCCAGAAGAAAGTAATTTCAGAAGCAACGGAATCATCTAAATTTTAGAGGATTTTATTCTTATATATATATTCTTGTATAATCCTCTTAAGAGGATTTCTCTAAGATTAAGAGGAAAATATTATAAACACATTATTTTTAAAGTTAGAGGGATTATATGTTATATGTATAATGCAAATCATTGATTTTAATATAAATTTCCTCTTATACACAGATGATTTAGTCTTTTTTGAAGAGGATTATTATTTATTCTTACTGTACTTTATTCTTACTGGTTATACTAGTTAATTTGAAAAAAGTATTGTAATATATAGCGAAAAGTAATATATATATATATATAGATGTACTTCTGGCTCCAGTTCTATAATAAGTAGGCACGAATGAAATAAGATCATCATAACAAATAAATTTCCAATTAGTTTTGTTGTGAACTTTATAGCTACAAAGATGTTCATCGTAACCAATTGTATGATACATGGTTAAAAGAAAGAATATATTATTCAATTTCTTGCAATAGATTATAAACTACATTTGACCAAATATCGGTCAATTATCTTCATTATATGTTGCAGCAACACACATCTTTTTTCAAAAGCGTCTCAAATATTCTGTCTCACGAGCATATGATTATTTTTTCGTTCATGTTTGGAGGTAGAGCATGACTGAACAGAAGAAGCCAACATTCAAATCAACATATTCCTCTTCATATAAGAGGAAAATTAATTGATATAAGAGGAAATCCTCTTGAAATAAGAGGAAAACAGTTAGAATAACTGTTAGAATAATATCTAATAAATCTTTAGATGAACGGTTTGCTTTAATCGCTTTATCGAAAGAGGAATCCTCTTTCTGTAAAAGGCTTCGCTTAGGATATGAGACTATGGCAAAAATCATTTTACAAATAGAGTACTTTTTTGGGTGTAAGAAAAAAAAGTTTAGAAACATAAGAGCGTTCATGTTTATTTTTTGCCGATATGAAGAGAGTTTCTTGATAAAACCAATAAACGTTGGTTGACCCTCAAGCACGGGGTCAGCGAGCGATTTTTAAATGGTTTCTCAGCGCGTATAGGAAAAATGTTTATTTTTTTTTTGTTAATTAAAAGAGAATGTTTTGTTAAAATAATAAACTTTAAGTATCAAACCGCGTTGCTCTTGTTTCCGAATGCCTCTCGGTTTACCTGGCGCGCGCCTACTCGAGGGTCAACACCGGACGTTCCGCCGGGCGACGAGGAGCCGTTCGCGATTATGTAAATCCGCGCGTCACAGCATTAAATGCCCGAGCACCGTGTCGCGAACGTCATTTCACGCTATTTCCCGCCGCCTGCCGTCGCGCGCGGCGAGCGCGCAAGAAACATCCCGTCCGCGCGAGAAGCGTTCCGCCGTCGGGAGAGTTCCGCGCGAGACGCGCGCGAGTTGTTCGCGCCGTTTTTTTTTCCGGCGCATCGCGGCAGAAACCGCATGGATTCCTCGAACTATGCAATTACCTCGGTTTTGTCTTGCGACTTACTGCAGGGAGAATCATTGCGAGATCGAGCGGCGGCGGCGGAACAAGATGACCGCCTACATCACCGAGCTCTCCGACATGGTGCCGACCTGCTCAGCATTGGCCCGGAAACCCGACAAGCTCACCATCCTGCGGATGGCGGTGGCGCACATGAAGGCACTCAGAGGTGAGTACCAGGACTCGAACGCTCCTTCGGACCTCACACTCGTTACACACCTGATTCTTCGCTCCAGGATACTTCGAGCTTGTTTCGGTTGGTCGAAGCCAAGCTTGCATTTGACAGTCTCAATTTCTTCGCTGCGATTTCGCGTCTGATGATAATTGTTTCTGATTTAATTACGAAACTTTCCAAATTAATTAATTATTTTCATTATCTCTAATTATGCCTCATCTAATTCTGCCTTTCCCGTCAGGTTCATCTTTTTTTTTCACTTGTCTGTGCTCCTTTCTGTGTCATTCAATTTCGAATTAGCCTCCGGATTTGGATCTTTCATCACGGCCTGGACTCTGGATTTTCCGAATCCTCCTACAATCGCCTGCGACTTTGCGTTCCGGCGTTCGGGATATCATTTCCGCTCGCCGACGAGTCCCGACGACCGGCGGAAAAATCGTCGTCTCGAACCTCCGGCGGAACGTTGCGTCCGCGCTCGGGGGAAGAACTAGACAAAGGAGCTCTCTCAGGAAAGTCCTGGAACGTCGATAACTTTTGCCGCAGCGCTCTTGTTCGGCAAGAGTCGTGAGCCACTTGAATTTAACTTGAGCCTCACATGCGTCACAAAGTTGCCGGCTGCCGGCGGGAAGCTCCTCTCGCCTTTCCCTTTTTCTTCTCGGTCTTTTCGTCCTCACTTCCAGTGGGTGTTACGTTTGCTCCATATTTCCCGAAGCAGATATTAGCGCATTGCACTCCGCGAGGCGATTCTTCCCCGCTCCGAAGTTCCTTGTGTCGTTGCAAATTTTCATACTTTCGGTTTCTGTCACATTTATTCTTATCTGTTTGGACGTTCATCGCGCGCTGTTGTTCGTCCCACAGAATTTTTCTCTGTCCACAATAAATTTTCTCTCTCTCTCTCTCTCCTCCTCCTCCTCGACTCCCGCTTGTCCCCGCGGACGTCGTCGATAAAAACCGGCGCAGTTTTCGACGCGAGACGTGACGATTAAGTTGCAGCGATGTTTGAGTTATCCGGCACGAGCGGTGCAATAACTTGGGCGCAACGCGATCTCGAGCGCCTTAACACGAAGGCGATTAAATTACCCGCCGGAGTCACCCCGCGGTTACGTAGCCGCGACTATCGATTATGCGGAAAACACTTGAGCCGAGTCTCCCTTGGCCGACGAGCGGTTGGATTTCCGTCGGCAGAGACGAAAATTTACGAGCGCTTTTGGGGTGCTCGCCCGCGGACTTCCTCGTTACGTCGAAGACGAAACAAGGTCGATACTCCTTCGCGAGGAGGATTCCTCCGCAAGGTTCGCGTTGAGTTTTTCTCCCTTATGATATGTGCATATCAGAAATTTTACTCAAGTTGCAATTGCTTTTTCCACGATCGGAAGTTCCGGCAGATGCAGCTTCGTATTTCAAATTAACAATATTTTTGCGATATCTACAGCGTGCGGCCAAACCTTTTTTTCATATAATTATATTCATTAAAATTCATATATGTATCTCATTAAGTCTAGCAGTTAATTCTTTCCGACGAAATTTACATAGCTCAGAGTAAAATTTTAAATTGAAATGTCCTCGCGCTCTTTTGCAGTTCTAAAGTGTTGACATTTGATTTTTCGAAAGGACGTTTGTTGCACATAACCTCAATCAATAATGTTCACGATGGCTATCAATAAAGAGCATATTCGATACGCGATGCATTTTGCATTTCATTTAAACAAAAACGCTTTTCAAGCAACTTAAATGATTTTTACTGCTAAAGTGAAAATGTTGTGACCGATCGCACGTGCCGAAACTGGTTTGAACGTTATCGAAGTGATGATTTTGATCTTCACGACCAAACACGCTCTGGTCAGTAAAAAAAATTTGAAGACGACGAGTTGCAAAATCTGCTGAATGAAAATACGGCACAAACACAATGATAATTTGCGGAAAAGCTGGGAGTAAGCCAGAAAGCTATTTGCGATCGTTTACATCGTATAGGAAAGACACAAAAAGAAGGGAAGTGGGTTTCACACGAGCTAACCATTGACAACAAAAATCGCCGATTGACCACCCGCGTTAGCTCGCCAGACAAGATTTGTTGCACAAAATTGTGAGTAGTAACAAAAAATGGATTATTTATGAAAATTCTAAACGCAAAAAATCATGGGTAGATCCTGGTCAATCGACAATATCGACAGCAAAACCCAAACGTTTCGGAATAAAAGTTCTTCTCTGTATACCAGGTATAGTGGGACCAGAAGGGTGTGTTGTATTATGAAGTCTTGGGACCGGGTAAAACCATTAAAGCAGAGATTTGCCAAGAGCAATTGATATGTTTGAGCGATGTAGTTGAGAAAAAAGGCCATTTGCTGGACGAGGCAGCCGTAAAGTCATCCTGCTGCAATGCGAAACCGCATACAGCAGAAGCCACAAAGGAAAGCATCTTACACTTGGGTTTGAAAGTTCTTCCACACGCGGTGTATTCTCCAGACTTGGCTCCGTCGGATTTTCACTTGTTTCGGATGATGTAACGCGCACTGTCTGATACACATTTTTTGACAGTTGACGACGTACGAATTTTCTTCGATGACTTTATAACCTCAAAGCCATTCAGTGTCTATCGTGATGGGATTCGGCAACTGCTCAATAAAGTTCATCGATAATAACGGAAAATATGATTAATCTTGTTCTATAGATTCTCAAGTAAAGATAGAAAATTGTCGAGAATCAGAAAGAATTAAATTGTCACAAAAATTGTGTCAATCATCTCCGAACGAGAAGAACCCACTCGTAACCCTGAGATGCGTTGCGACCGTTTTCTCTACCAAAGAGCGCCCCTGAAGGGTCAATCTTGATATGTCGACATTTTAGACGAATTTCTGCCGAAGCGGCCAAAATAACAAATTTCCCAAAAAACTACCTTTCACAGGGGCAAAAATGCCGATTCCAATCCGCCCGCTAAAAGCGAAAACACGAAACGCTCCGTTGCATAAATTCGAGCGATTTCCAGCAGAAACTGCAGCCATCGCTCGCTTCTGAACACCAAAAGCGAAAAATCCTCACGTCCGCCTAGAGCATGAAGGACCGGGAGACGCAGATTCCAACGAGACCCAGAAACGAAGTAAAGTATCCGCGCGTACATCGGTCTCAGCGCGAGGGCGCGCAACCCCAGGAGGGTGCGCGCCTCCGACCGGTCGGCGGCTGCACTCAAACGGCTGACAAGAGGGATGCGTCGTGAACAGGCGTAAGGCTGCTTTCCAGAAGAGTCATATCGAATGCAGTAGGCGCGATATATGCTTCCGGTGGACGGACGCGAGGATGGGCGGAGTTGCGTGTCCGACCCTGTCCCTTCGGCTCCGTTGGGCACCTCCGCTACATCTCCACTACCTGAGCCCGTCCGATCAGCGCACGCTGCGCACTCGCTGCGTGTGTGCGTGCGTGCGTGCGTGCGTGCGTGCGTGTGCTTGCCAGCTTCTGCCGTGATTCCATCTAGGTATTGGTGGTGCGTCGCGTTGTTTATAGCCGCTTCTCCTCTTTCCCGACGAGGTGGGCCGCCGCATACAAATCGCTCTCGGAGGAGCAGCAACGGCAGGGGGAGAGGACTTCTCTCCTCTCTCACCTGCTCGGTGAGAGAGACCGGGAGAGAGGGGCAGGAGGGAGAGCGGACGCGCTCGTTTACGCGCGCGAATGGCCCGTGCGTGCGCTATGTGGAAGAGCATTATGCGGTCGCGACAAGCGCGCTACGTATGTCACCGAGCGCCGACGCATTTTTACGGCCCCGGATGCCGGTGATAAAAATTGCCAGGAGGCTGAAGAACCGTTCGACGAGCGCCGATAGGAGACACGCCGCCGCGAGGCCGCACCGCCGCGCTGTCGCGTCGGTTCGCGCTCGCGCTGTTTCAGCCGGCCGGTGCCAAGTACGCTAGCTGAAACTGTCGGTTCCGGTGTTTATCGGCGCTCGCCTGGCGTCGAGGATGTCCATCGGCGGGCGTCGTCGATGTGGAATTGCCGATGAAAGCGTCGGCCGCGCCGTTAGACCGCGCCGCGCGTTAGAGCGCATAGGAATGGCGATTAAACGGCCGCGCGTGGGGTTGCATACGAGAATTGCGCGGAAAATACGTCCACGATCGCGTGTGTGGATGCGTCGATCCGCGAGCGGTTTTTTTTCTTCTTTTCTCATTATTAATTACCGGCCCCCTCTCCCCGCTCGGTCGCGTCAGGGCGCGTTGATGATCGCCGGCGATGCTCGCTACGACGATCGCTGGCGCGATCGATGCCGCTTCGCGCTCTCGGAAGACGACGTCCCGAGGTAACCGCGACGGTAACGACCGGCCGCGAGACGTACACCACGCGGAAAGTAATGGTAACGAAGGTCACCGGGGGTCTTCCATAGATCTTGTTTGGAAGTCGTTAAAGTACCTCTTCCCGGAATTTCTCCGTATATCGGGGTAAAGATCGCATCGCGCGAGAGCCGTTCTTTCTCTCCCTCTCTGCCCCTTCCTCTCTCTCTCTCTCTCTCTCTCTCTCTCTCTCTCTCTCTCTCTCTCTCTCTCTCTCTCTCTCTCTCTCTCTCTCTCTCTGTCGGCCGTCTCTCTTTCTGCGGGATCCACCGTCCGCTTTGCAATTCCGATCTTGCACCTCGATAGTTACCTCCGCTGGCGAGGTGCCCCGTCCTCATTTTTGGTGCCACGAGGAGCGTAGCGCTCCTCGCGCGTCTCCGGAGGTCAACTTCGGAAAACGACTCGGAGTCGGCCTGGCTGTTTAGGGGGAGAGGACGTTATTCGATTTCGCTCTCGGACGCGACTTGGGAATCCGCGGGAGTATCTGTCTGTTCGTGGGCGTCTTCAAGGCACTGTAGTAGCTAACGATAGGTGATGGCTATTTGTATTGGACGTATGCAGAAGTTTTAGTCTTCTTTTGGCCCTCTGATGTAATTATCTTAAATAGAAATATTTTCTTTTGTTTTCGCGAGATTGGTATTGAGCTTTCTAAAACGCCAATTCATTATGATTTCTTGGCGTACACCTTAAAAATAACGGTACCTTAAAAATAACGGTTGATGCAATGAGCGACGAAAAATTTTATATTCGTCTTCAAAGCGCTCTGGTAGTTGATGGTTATTTGTATTGGGTGTATGCAAAAGTTTTAGTCTTTTTCAGCCCTCTGATGTAATTATCTTAAATAGAAGTATTTTTTTTTGTTTTCGCGAGATTGGTGTTGAACTTTCTAAAACACCAATCATTATGATTCATTGGTGCGCATATCCTTAAAAATAATGCTTCATGCAATGAGCGACGAAAAACTCTATATTCGCTGCATTCAATATAAATTCCAACAAGAACAAAATATTGCTGAAACTTGTGAATTTGTTTGTTCAGTTCTTGAGGAAAATATTAGATGACATAATATATGAAAATATTGGTTTCGCTTTAAAGATAGTGATTTTGACGCGAGCGGTCGTCCGCGCTCTGGAACGTCATGAAAATTTCAAGCCGACAATTTGGAAGCATTGTTGAATGAAAACCCGTTCCAAACGCAAGTAGAACTTGCAGCAGGGTTGACCAAGTAACAGTTTCAAGGTGACTGCATGAGATCGAAAAAATTCGTGGGTGGACTCCGAACAGCCTTCTACATCGGTGGCAATATTCACAGCAAAAAGGTCCTTTTGTGTATTTGGTGGGATGCGAAATGAATCATAATGAATGGCGTTTTAGAAACTTCAATACCCACCTTGGAAAAACACAAAATGTGGGAAAATATTTCGATTGAAAATAATTACATCAGAGGGCTGGAGGAAAAGACTAAAACTTTTGCATACACTTAACATTTAGCGATTTACTTAGCGCGTATAGTTTCTGTCGAGAGAAATCAATTTGTCGGGCAAGCATCTGTCGGTCAGTGGATGTTGTAGCGATGAATCCGCACACTTTTACACGCTCATAACGAAGTTAAATCGGACATGTCCGGATTATTCCCCGTCATTTCGCCATCTTGCGCGACGGACATTGTCGTAATGGAGCGGGACCTGTCGCAGGTACCGGAAATACCGCAACAGACAACGCCTACAAGCCGTCTTTCCTCACGGATCAGGAGCTGAAACATTTGATCCTTGAGGCAGCCGACGGCTTCCTATTCGTCGTAAGTTGCGACACCGGCAGGATCATCTACGTGTCGGACTCGGTCGCGCCAGTGTTGAACTACACTCAGAGCGACTGGTACGGCACTAGCCTCTACTCCCAAGTTCACCCGGACGACACCGAGAAGGTGCGCGAGCAGTTGAGCGCTGCCGAGCCCCAACACGGTGGCCGGGTGTTGGACCTCAAGACGGGGACAGTGAAGAAAGAAGGCCAATGTAAGTTTAAAATGGTGAAGGCGACGAGATTTGAACGTAAGTATTAATGAAACAATTCTAATTGGAAGCAGCACACTCCGCGAAACGACTTGAACGTATCCTTTTCCTTCTGCTGAAGCTTGAAGCGTATCGAGCAATCACGACTACGAATCCGCTGATAGTGGAAGGAAGCTTTTACAGCAGAACTTACGAAATCTTATCAAAGTAATTTAATCTAAATCATGCAAACGTTTAAAATGCTTCCGACTTGAGCGAAGAAACGTTCAAGCCGTTTTAGAAACGAACTGGACGACTCGGTTCAGTTTCGGAGCGTCTGAGCATTCACACCCTCATCTATTCCGACTCGCCCGAGTCCCGCGAGGGACAGTCACGGTGAAGTTGCGAAGGAGAGATCCCAACGTAGCCTTCTCACCTCCTTCTTCTGCTCTCCTCGCGCATAGCTTCGATGCGACTGTGCATGGGCTCGAGACGGGGCTTCATCTGTCGCATGAAAGTCGGCAACCTTCAGACCACGGGAGACATGGCGGCCGCGCATGGCCTCCATCGTATGAAGCAGAGGAACTCGTTGGGCCCGCCAGCACGGGACGGTCAAAATTACGCGGTAGTGCACTGCACCGGCTACATCAAGAACTGGCCACCCACCGGTGAGTTTGCTACATTATGCATCGCGATTGGTATTGCGCTACTTTTCCAGATTGACGACAAATGAATATTTCTTAACGCTAGCTAGTTCGCCCAATGCAGCCGGTAAAAATAGCGATATCTTTTCATTTTCACACTGACGAATGTATTGACCGCAGCACGTAGACTCTCATCTGGGAAAAAGCAGCGCGATATTATCAGCAATATGTAACGTTAACTTCCTTGCCGCTGAGGACCCGGCACTTTCGCCGGGTCCTCGAAATTTCGCGTTGACGTGGTGTTGGTGGTTTTCGGAAATCCAGGAAACTTCGGTTTTGGTTAGTCGAGGTTGGTAGGCCTTGAACTAAGAGCCAGTCCAGAATAAGTTGCAAACACCCAGTTGTAAGTTGCAAAGGATGGCAACTACTAGTTGCAAAGTGCTATTTTCGGTTGCAGGAGACAATCACGGTTGCTAAGAGAGAATTCCTCAACTTTTAACTTCTTGGCAACAGCAACCGGCAATCGCAATATCTCAGCCAATTGAGTTCAGAAAGAGCGCGAGAAATGAAACACGAAACCACAGATGAAGGTTGTGTGATATAAATGATGTAGTTTTTGATGGTTTTGTAGATACTTATACGCATTCCGTTATTTGTAAAAAAAAATGGATGCCGACGAGCAGGATAAATTGGATGTGCTTGAAGTAATTGGAGAAGAGTCCGAAATACGATCACTAATCCTACACATAAAAACGAATCAATTCCTAATTAATAAAATTGAACCAGATTTTAGGAATAGAGAGAAAAAATGATAATTGGAAAATTATTACAATGTTACTCAATAAAACAGGTATCTCTATTTTATATACCATCTTTGTGTAAAATTTGAGATTATTTTTAATTCATAACCTCAATACAGCCTCGAGGCTGTCAGACATCAAGTAATTTTATTTATCTCTTGTTGTATTAATGCTATTATTAAAGTGACTTTCATTAAATTTCGATTAATTAACAAAAACGGCCAATATTATCTAGCTGTTCTGTTAGCTAATTATTGATTAAAATTAATGGGCAACGAAGAAGCGGACGTTATATTTTCTGATTGGCTATTTCTTCACAACTTGCAACTCTCGACATCTGTATATAGGTTACGTTGCAATGATTGACAACTTGCCATTCCGCAACTCGCAACTCATCGTGACAACCTATCGTGGACTGGTCCTGATTTTAATACGTTCCGTAGTTAATCAGCTGATCACGCTTAAACGTTCATAGCCGTATACTATTCCTGCTCACAAGCTTGTTTTCAACTACTAATTTTGCAATATTAGAGAAATGGATAGATTTCTCATTACTTATTATTTTGATGGTCGATCAACTGATCAATTACGGAATGTGTCCAAGATAGTTTCCAAGGCCTGCCAACCTTGCAAATGAAACCAGAGTTTCCGAAACCGACTTAGGAACAGGCCAGTAGTAAAGCTTACGTACGCCGACGACGCTCACCACTACCACTGCTAACGGTCTGTCGGGCTCGCGATGCACAGCGCCGGCTTTCTATTTTAAAGCGGGGGAGACGCCGCGCCCGAAGAATACGAACGAACTGCCGTGTGTTCCTGGAACACACGGCGGAACGCGTATGCTACGTGTGTACTGTAAATTAAGAACCGCCACGGGGCCGACAGCCGGCGATATTCCCGAGGATGAATGGGGCTGCCCCGCCGCGGCTGAACCTCTCGACCGAGGCTGCGTTTTTAATTAAATACACTAATCTCTCTAATAGAGAGAGTGTCTCCGCTTCGGCGGAGGGCGGGGGCAGTCCGGAAAAGTTATGAGCGTCGAGAATTAAGGGAATTAAAAAAAAGAAGAAAATAAAAAGTACAGGAGACGTCGCGGAGTGATCGTCGTCCCTCTCGATTACGGCCGCTGAAGATGCTTTATTGCTATATCGCTCTCCGTTGGCTTCCGCTGGCGCTGCTACCATCAGCAGGATCAAGAGAATTCGTCTCCGCCGAGATGCTTCTTCTCCCTCCTCAGCTCTAGCTTCATTCATTTGCATGTTCCGATCATGAGAGATCGACGGGTCCAAGGAGAAATATGTGATCGCGCGCTTTTCTCCACCCTGTGTTCACATTCGGATTGAAGTGGTGCTCAAGGAGCTCGTTTTCGCTGCTGAATGGAGAGTCGCCGTCATCAAGACTCGCAACGTAGCGGCCATCGGCTGTTAACATATTCGTTCAATATTCATGACCACGTGCGCAGTCCTCTTTTTGTTCCGTCGATAGCTTTGTGACAGCCGCTGGTTAATTCAATCTTATCGGTTGCGTTAGAAAGATACGGCTGTCTGCGCGCAGCCGACGCCGGTAGACGCCGTAGACGATACAATCGGCTTCACCTTGCCGCTCTTGGAGGCTTTCTCATAAAAACGTACATCTATCCGCGCTTAAGTCGGGAGTTGCTGAGGAGTCTAGAGGAGTCGGAAATTTGAGTTGCGCAGCACTGCTGCGCCAAGAGGAAGCACTCGGTATATAATTAACCGGCTCTCCACTTCCGCGCTCGTAACGTCGGGCTAGTTGGGAATCCCCTTAGAAATTCGTCTTCGACGAATCCCTTCGCAGGATATCGGAGCACATCTCCTCCAGCTGTTTTTCAGAGAGCAAGATCCTTCTTGGAATTTCATAGAAAAAGCTCCTCTTTGTCGCCAAGCCACGATCGATGCTCAGAACCTTCCAGGACTCAAAGCATTAAAAACTTCTGGTCTCTTCTGACCAACTCCAAATCCTATTGATTCTACTTTTTAGTCCTTCCGGTTCCTACCGACGATTGAGGCGATTAAGGAATACGTTTGCTTCCGGAACGTCGACGATAAGAGGCGCGATGGTTCATATTAGGGATTTTTACGTAGATATTCGTTGGATTGTTGGTAAATTCTTGAAAAATAAATCGTTTTCGGCCGCGGACAATTGCCTGAAAGATTGCGGTTGAAAGAGGTGGACGAGGACGACAGCTACTTCGACTGTTGACTTGTTACTCAAGAAAAGCACAGTTAAAAACCCGACCCATTCGCGCGAGTCCCTGACAATTAGGTTCTATGAAAAGCGCTAGTTCTTTAAGATATTCATCTATGCCGATCAACGAGAAATCATGGACTGACTCATGATTTTACGCTGTAGGTGATTTTGTTCCCCCATGTGTACCAGGTGTGGGTCTAGGTGACAGAGGGGGCGTTCAAGCTGGACCAGACAGCGTCACGGATGAGAATGCCTCCACGCATTGCTGCCTTGTCGCCATTGGGCGATTACAGGTCACTAGCACACCAAATAATAGCGACTTAACAGGTTCCAATAGCAATAGCGGTAAGTGCATAACGCTTCTCAACGATATGCTTTGTCAACAACTTGGTCGACAAGCTCTGCAAGTTCTCGTGCAGTCTCGATGTGAGACCTGTCTGTTTAGCGCACAGTAAGCGGCGCCGATAAGTTCCCGTGGTAAATTAGACGTTCATGTTCGTTACAGAATTTATATCACGTCACTCTGCGGAAGGCAAGTTTACTTTCGTGGACCAAAGAGTCGGTGGGATTTTGGGTTACACTCCATCGGAGCTCTTGGGTCACCCATGCTACGATTTCTTTCATCCGGAGGATCTGGCGCATATGCGGGAGAGCTTCGAGCAAGGTAACAAGGCCGCGTCATCACTCGTCACTTCCGGCCAACGAGCGATGTGGTTAACAGGCGCCTCGTTTTTTAGTGTTGAAACTGAAGGGACAAGTCGTATCTGCAATGTACAGATTTCGAGCCAAGAACCGCGACTGGGTATGGCTGAGGACGTCGGCATTCGCGTTTCTAAATCCGTTCAACGAGGACATCGAATATATCGTTTGCACCAACACGCACACGAAGTAAGAACGAAGGCTGCATTGCGCGCATTTTGCACGAGTTGTCGCGTCTCACTGATTTACTCTCGGAATATGTTCGCATGTCCTTCCAGGCCAGGGTATCACCCCAGCAGCGACGGACAGCAAACAGAGAACGAAGCAGTACCTGCATACCCACAACCTGGTCTGGATTACTCTCTTCAGAGACACCCCGCCAGGGATCCATTGTACTCTGCGCATCACATGATGCAGCACCCGGCGACCGTAGCTACAGCCAGTAAGACAATCGGCCGGGATTTCGCGGGAAAACCGTCCCTTTGCTGCGCGCACTGCCACTAAATCTCTATACTTCCGCAGGTCCACAACAACCGAGGCCGTCCAGTACACAGAATGTATACCAGAGCTATGAGACGACGCACTCGCCGATAGCTTATGGCTCACCCGGACAGCAGAGCGCGTCCTCGTCGGTCCTAAGTAGGATTCAAAAGCCGGCTAATACATCCCCGACCCCGGTGCAGCAAGCGTGGGCGATCGGTAGACAGGTATGTGTCCGGTTGTTTCGAGCAGCTGTTCCATGACTGAATAATACACGAGAGAAATTTCGCCTCGCTTCGACAGCAACCCGTGACAGAGGGTTACCAGTATAGTCAATTAAGTCCATCGAGGTCACCGAGCGGGCCGACATACACGCAGCTCAGTAGCGGCGCTAGGACACCAGCTACTCAACAATATCACGCAGTCACAACAGTGCCTAATAACCCTGGTAAATCTACCCGATGTCGTACTCCCTCGGCGCTTTGTTCGGCGCGTGGCTAACCATCGAATCTTGCGCTGCGTTTTGCAGGTATGTGGGGCTGGCAGAGCCAACAGCATCAGACACCGCAGCCCGACGGGCAGGCCGGCGCTCAGGTGGCCGCGCAAGCGCAACCGCCGCACCCGGGACAGGCTGGGCCCGGCACGCAGCCGCAGGAATTGTCCGATATGTTGCAGATGCTGCAAGATCAAGGTGGTTCGTCTGGGTTCGAGGAACTCAATATGTTTACGAGTACTTTCGAGTAGCAATGGAACAAGCACTGCGTCGGAAAGCAATTTCCATTCTAAAGGAACTCGCCGCTTTCCCCGACCGTTTGTTACTTGTTCGTTACCACTTGAAGTTGGCCCCGCACTTCCGCAGTGTTGTACCTTTAACTATTAACGCACGAACCCCAGTTCAGTAGATCCAAGTGCACTCCGCGGTATCATGTTAGAGATTATTTGATGCTTTGGAGTGCGGGCGACGATTTTTCTTTTTTTCATATTTTTTTAAATGCGCTGTGATGTTATTCAACTGACCACCCGCTTTCTCACTTTCAAGACTTAATGACACAGAAACATTATTGACGCAAGAATATGTAGATTCATCTTTTGAAGGTATTGATCTACAATACAAGCGGGATAAGTGGCAAATCGCCGCTCGTGATGAGATTGTAACATAACCGTGACGAATACAATATTGAAGAAAGTCGTTCGCGATAATTGGGTATCTGCTCACTAATGACTCCCGCATTTGTTCCAACGATAGCAATAAAGAATCCGTTTACCCAGCATCTTTCTAAAATTGCGAACATCTAATCGGGATTCAGAGTCGTTCGACAGCCAAAATCCTACAATGGCAAATTTTCGGACATACGCGGCCTCGCGGCGGTCATCTCGAAGTTAGTATGAGCCGGCGGAATCCAAAATAATAACATGTAAAAACCAATTGGCGCGATAGGTATGTGACGCACATCAGCGGAGCAGTGGAGCCATGATTACTGTTGGATCTTTAATCCAACATTTATGATGGTTGGTACATATACAGTACTGGATGAAATATAAAACACGCACCTCGAACCTTTTCACGTCTACGTGGATAATTCGGTAGTCTTGAAAGATAGAATAATTATGTACTCGGGGACAAAAGGGTTTCTTAGTCTGCTTTTAAGTTTTAAGTGAAAAACTTCAGAAACATTAAAAACTCAAGATAAACATAATAATTAATGTAATAGACTCGACCATCAAAGAGTTTTTAATGTTTTCCGAATTTCTCCACTTGAAATTTAAAAGTTGACTAAGAAACCTGCCGGATTATTCACTCAAACGTGAAAATGTTCGAGATGCGTACTTTATGTTGTCCAGTACTGCAGTACATGTAATTTTTGAAAAGAATGACATACCAAGAAGTGTTTCTTTTTCATTAAACAACATGGTTTATGTATTATCCGACGAGACAACATTTCTATCAAATCCCACACATAAGTGTGCATTGATTAGCATAAATTGCATTGATATAAATTTTAGGGGTGCTATTCAGAGACAACGTGTGAAACCGTAATAATCTTCGTGAATATGGTCTAGCCTGTTCATGGATTAACGATAAGGTTATGTTATTCAGAAACATTTTCAGAAATTCAGAAATGGTTTAAATTCGGACTGTGAAAATTAAACCCTTCGGGCGGTATTTATAGCCTTAAATTCATCTTCAGACACTTCGTAGCCAGTGAAATGTAATCATCAGGGAATTGTCAAAGCGTGACTTTTGAGGTTCGTGTCTACATTTTGAGACTCCTTTTTTTTAATTTGTGACAATGAAATTATCAATGAATACATCAAATAAAATGAAGCGAAGTAGGAAGGCTAATTGAAGCACAGAGGAGAAAAGTTCCCTGGCGGATTCGATATTAAAAAGAAAGATTGTTAACATTGAATAAGATATACAGATGCGAATAGAACCAAACAAGAATATTAGCAGGAGATTCACCTGTAGCAGTTGAAGGTTAAACCAACCTTTTAGACTGACTCTACAGGCAGTTTAAACTTAATCAGAATTTAATGCAAGACTAAATTATAAAATAATGTCGTCTCTTCTTGTACCACTCTTAGACCCCGACTAAACCAAGCTCGTTTCGTCTCTGAATAGCACTCTCATATGTATATTATGATATCTTTCGTTGCTTGCAAGCAAATTAACATTCGACTAATAAAGTTAATCACTCAAACATCAATTTCTTTATCGTTCTCAAATTGTCGAAACGTACAATCTCCGTGTGACGGCAACAGACTTTGATAATTCCGAGACGATTTTGGAGACTTCTGAAGTACATTTTAACTCTTTAACGCCTACTGATAACTGTAGTTACCAGAAACGCATTTAAGAATCCATAATTTAGTCAAGAAAGGAGATATTTTCGTTTTCTTTGCACCACTGTAAAGGTGAATTCTTCTTCTAAAAAATGATATATAGATTGTACGTAGATTCGGTTTAGCTCAGTTTTAATGATAACATGTTTTGTCAAATTCCAAGTAGGCATAGTTAGCATTGTTAATGACATCTAGAAGTGCGCTATAAATGAATAGATTAGTATCTTTATTTTTTATTTTTAGTTAGATTAGTTGTAATTTTATACATTTGGAAGCTTTCTCAGATGCAAAATGTGAAATTAAAAGAATACAGAAATTCAAAATGGCGGATCCAATACGGTGGACACGAAAATCAAGAAATCCACCTATTTTCTTAAAACCTGGTGACCTACAGTTTTTTATGCGGCGAAAAATGAAGGGACGATTGACTATCTAAATGATGATCTATAAGATATTCTTCTGAAATAGTAAGCTTGACGCTCTGAATGATAAATTTCACTCACAAATATAGTAAAGTTTCAGCTCAAAAATGTCAAGCTGACTATCAGAGTTATGTCGTATAGATTACTCTTCATTTTTCTCTGTATAAGTTGCTCATTTTATATATGCTTTTAGGATCCAAGTCATATTTACCAATAAACAAAAAACGAACGATAAAAAAACCAATATAAAATTCTGATATTTTTTTTTGTTATCACTATTTATAGTCTCAGTTCAAAGAAACTCAAATTTTATTCTTAAAACACTTATAAAAAAGTGGGCGTTAAAGAGTTAACGCGCCATTTTTGTTTGTAAACACAAATGTTCGTCGCTTAGGAGCATGCCCGAGTGAATGATTGATGAAGTTGTATGAAATTAGCTAAAAAGTTTCATGAAGTCTAGTTCGCTTTTATTTACAGTTTGGAAATTTCTCGTACTCTGATTTCGTCTCAGAAGTGTTCAAAGAGTCGGCCAGCCCTTGCGAGATTTTCCGCGATGAATGACGGGACACTTTGTACAAGTATGTTGATAGATGACGCGATACAACGCGTCTGTTACTGAGCTGGGGCACAAAATGTAACACAACGCGATGAAAGCGCGAGATTCAGAAAGGGTGCGGGGCAAATTTCATACAGGTCTGTTTGTTCGGTATCACTTTGGGGATTAAATCTTGGGCATCTGCACCTTCATCACAGCATTCGAGTCGATTTCGGAAAGGGAGAAACAGAGAGGAAAGAAGAGAGCGAGAGAGAACGAGAACGAGAGAAAAACGGGAGTCTTTCACTTTGGTGGTTCGGAAGAGAACGCTGCACATTTGACAATAGCCGTGACACCACTAAATCTTTCATCATTAGTTTCCGCAATCGGTTGCCAATCGTCCTGCATCGTAGCTTTGGTGAAATTTTCCGCAAAATTCAGGAGGGTAAGAACGCCGTAAATCCGGAAAGTGTGAAGCAAAAGACTCGTGAAGCAGCGACTCGTTCGGACCCGCCAAAGTGGGAGGCCTCTTGAGCGACTTAGCACCGCTAACATATAGACTCTACGCAAAAACGATCGCACTGGGATTAGGAGAGCCTAGTCTGCCGGGTTATTTACATATTACGCATATATATGTACGAAGGAGGAGTTTGGTTCACTGTCGTGGATATCAGGCCGCCGGTACGATCTCGTCGTCTCGGGTCGTACGAAATCCGTTCGCATGACGTAGTTGTCCAAATTGGCGGAGTATGGTTTCACTGTAGAAGTGCCATTAAGACATCAAAGTGCGACTGTACCCTCATGACAAGGGCGTTCATCGTGCGAATTAGAGCTCGAAATAATTATAATACGCACAGATGGGTTATCCTCCCTTTATCATACCCACCCGCCCCCGCCTCCCCCTTCCCTCCCCGATGGCGTTCGGCGCAAGGCGTTCAAGCGAGCGTTTCACATTTATACTCTGTGAGAGTGCGTAAACTACACATTTGTACTCCGTGACACTTGTAGGCCGCTCGACAGATTGTCACTGCGCTGCGTTCCCGTCAGTCTGTCGAGCGTTTCAACAACTATGCGGCTTCGATGAGTTCGGAGTTCCGATTTTTAGCGGAAATGCGCGCCTCGGCCAGGTTCACTCCCGACTCGTCAGGCTTGTCCAAGGCGAAGATTTGAAATGATGAGATGTATACATACGTGTACGGTGCTTCGAAGTACTGCGTTATTCATTAATCGTTTGACTGCCCTTGAGAGAAAGAGAGCGAGAGAGAGAGAGAGAGAGAGAGAGAGAGAGAGAGAGAGAGAGAGAGAGAGAGAGGCTTAGCAACAATTGCACGACAACATCCAATCTGTAGACTCTGGGCGACTCTTGCCAAGTTCCGGCTGAATTAAAGGACGGTTATCAGTAGGAACCCCGTAGAATTTCTCATTTCTCGTTTCTATCACTTGAATTAGACATATGTACAGGATGACTCATTTTAAATGAGCCAGGCAAAAATGTCGAAAAATATAAAAGATACTAAGAACGTTTGAGGCAAAAGTTGTATGGTTTCAAAAGCTCGTATCAGACTATGGATTGGGATTGAGATTGGATTGAAATTTGGAACAATTGGAAACAAGAAAATAATCTCAAATATAGTAAACTTAGCCCTGATTGATTAAAGAGCACATAAAACAACTGTATCATTTTGTTTGCAGGTAACGCCACTTTCGAGATATTCACTGATCATTATTTTTCTTAAATGGAAATCCTAATTTTTTATTATATCATTTCTTTTTACCAATCAATTTTTAACAACTTTGTCCGAAATATTTTTTTATTTGTCTAATATTTTTTTGAGATATTTAAAAAAAACTTAACTTTTCAATATTTAACTTACAATATCTCGCTGACCATTCATTAGAAAAAAAATAATATTGGACTTTTTAGTTACTGGACTCTATTTAGTCTCTAGAATATATTGTTACAATAGTGCCCTTTTGTTAACTTATCGACCTTTAAAAATTTAAAAATCATCAAATTAACACGAATATCTCGAAAGTGGCGTCATCTGTAAATAAAATGAAATAGTTGTTTCATGTTCCCCTTGAAACCATACAACCTTTGTATGAAACTTTTTCTCTGAAATGTCTTGTTTTCGAGATATTTTATCGGTCCGGGATTTTTCAGACATCCTATATATCACAAGTGAATGAATTAAAATTATTGAGCGAATGTAAAGAGATTCCTCATCTCCCCATAGCGATGAGAACGTTTCATCTTTCCATGTCGGCGATTTTTCTGAGGTAATCGTCCGTTAGTTAAGCCGAAATTTTGAGAGTCTCTTCGTATATATAGACTGCGCTTTCCCATAAGAGAGATTGGAAGACTGGGGGTCTATTACGATTCTCGGATTAGATGAAGAAGCGGGTAATTACAATTAATTCCACCTCGTGAAAGTACGAAATTACTCGCGTGGACAGACTCGATACGAAATTTCACGCAGGAAGTTGAAGCGACGCAGCGAAGTGTATGACTCTGACTTGTTGCACCGGTGCAGCATTTCAGCTAAAAAGAACAGGCCGGAGAACAGTAACGAAAAGAAACTGTTTTCATACAGTAGACAATTTAATAATAATTAATAATTAATATTAATATTAACGTCAATATTGATATTGATTTAATAGTATTCTTTTGTGCTTCTCCGTAATGTTCATTTCATTAATTTCATTCTATTTTTCCAATAACCAATGATGAACCAGCCTTCATGAAAGTGTGAGATCAACCGTAATAGGCCCTCAGGACACAAAGGACATTTGCGTATCCCGCTTCCATCGTCCATAGCGTGCTATCTTCGTCAGTCTTCTCCGATAAGAGCGAAGCTAGACGAAGGTCGAATGCCTTGAGGCTCGTCCTTTCCAGACTTCTTCTAGTGTTTGTAGCTTCTTATGGGCTCGGTTTATGCGTACAAAACCGATGTTGGTTTGCTTTAATCGCTAAACTAGCGTGCGCTTTCAGAGTCGAAAACAAAACAAGTGTACGGTTGAGACTCGTTGGAAAGGGGAGAAGAGAAGCAGCGATAGAAAACAATGAAAAGTGAGTCTATGACGAAATAAAAAAAGACGCGGTTGTGCGATAGCGCCCGTTACAAATCTTCTCATCTGCGGGACGAAAGGACCGCGATGGCGCTCGTTGGCATTTTTCCTTTTTTTTTTTTGAATGTAAAAATCGCAAGAGCGCGATCGCGCTCCTCGGCGCTCGAGCGATTAAGCCGAGTAATTAGCACGAGTAACATGTAAACGCCTGAAGACATGGATATTTCACGGCCTTGCTGCGGATGTTCTGAAAATATGTAGCATCCGATCTGTGCTTATTATACAAGTCGAACGACGTAACTTTAATTTACATGACAACTTCACACGGTGGTGTTATGCGATTCAGTGAATATTCGTCGACAGGGCGGAAGGCTAACAAGAAAAACAAAGAAATTACGGAGGCATACTTTAAACGAATATAAGAAAAAGTATTTTTAAAAGAAGGGTTCTCAATCAAATCTACATAAATCACGGTAATTTTAATACCAGCTTATCGTTAGATCCGTAAGATTAGCTTAATTATTTTAATTTAGATCTTTGTAATTATAAACAGTGCAATCATAAAAAACGACACGCGACAAGAAATCGTTCGAGACATTGACAATGTACAAAAAAAAGACTACTTGTGTAATCCACCTTTGCTTCTCTGTGCAAGACACCGTTTTTAGATATTCTTAAAGAAAAAAAAAATATATATATATATATAGATAATGTTACACATACGAATAATTGCATTTATAAGTAACCACGTGTGACTTAGCGCGTTTGTACGTGTTTTAGCAAATTTCGACGAGGCACATTGAAACGAAATTGCAGCATATCATGATGAATTGGGAACATTTTTCACTAATATATGAACTATACATATATATATACGCACGATTCATTTTTTTTTTGTTCAATCATCCTACATCGTGACGGAAGTAGCACCATCACTTTGACAATAACTAGTATATTGGGCCTGTACGCGGGCATCAATATCTGTACATGGATGTTAAGTACGGATTTGTCTCTGGCACAGAGGGAGAGAGAGAGAGAAAGAGAGAGAGAAAGAGAGAAAGAGAGAGAGAGAGAGAGAGCGAGAGCGAAAGAGAGAGAGAGAGAGAGAGAGAGAGAGAGAGAGAGAGAGAGAGAGAGAGAGAGAGAGAGAGCGAGAGAGAGATTACTTCATAAATCCCTCATCCATTGTTATATATTCCTTTGCACAATATCCAGCCCGTATTATAAATCCGCAAGAACAAGGAATTACAAGATGGTAATATGATTTAAAGAACGCAGGGTGCCACCCTGTAAATGCATACATATATCTCTCACGCAATAAAGCTGTAAGAAAACATCTTTTAGTGTATGTATATATGTATATCTTACACACTGCGCGTTGAGTTTACGTTGTGGCTTTGTTCCGTGGCTTCCGCTTCTTGCGTGTTCCTCCGCGACGAGAGCAAAACAATTCGTGACGAGAACAGAAAACAAAAGACACGGGACACTCGAAGATGACGCAAATGTAATGGAATGAATCTCGGCGGTGTGTAATGCGACAACACTTTATGTACAAAAGTTACACCTGAAAACTACAACTTGAGTTTCACAGCCGACACTGCGTTCTTAGCCTTCTTCTTCTTCGACGCGCCTGCGCCACCGGCCTGCACTTTCACTTGGCTCTTCACCTGGTCTTGCAACCGCGTGAAGAACGCAGTGGAAGACTTGGTGACTTTGTGGCTCGTCTCGTCCGCCTTCGTGATGTTTCTGTCTTTAGTCAGCTTCTTCACCAACTCCTTATCCTTCTTCAGCTTCTTGGCGACTCCTGGTTTCAGTGCTCTTAGCTTCTCCTTCTCTTTTATCGCCTTCTGTTTGCTTCGTTGCCTCAATTTCTTTCGCCTCCTCTCGCGCTTCTTATCCGTCTGCGTCCTCTCCGATTTGCCGATGACTTCGCCACGCGGTTTAGCTGGAAATGAAGATTACGTTCAACGATATCATGCCGCAAGTCCCCCAACGGTACATACGCGATTGCGACAAGTAGATAATCCAAGGTATACCTTTGATTTCTTCCGGTGCTAACATAGCAGCATCGCTAGTCGCGACCGGCGCCACTTCCTCCATATTCACAGCTGATACGTTGCTAATGATCTTCACTTCGGGTTTAACCTGAAACAGGAATCACGGGTATTTAGTGGAAGTTGGAGATCATCAAGAATCGATGTATAAAATATCCACTTCGTGGATATCGCATCACTCACCCGCTTGGGAGTATAATGATAATTCGACAACGCATCCAACTTTGCCATCAGACTACGCATATCTCTTCGAATTTCGTGGTGCAACTCCGGTACCGGTTCCTCTTTCTCGTCATCGTCTGAATACAATGCTTGTTTCTGCTTCAAGTACTCGTTCTCGTAGATTTGCGACAGGCTCTCCTTGCTCTTCTCCTGATTCAGAACCAGCTTCTTCTTGTATTCCAGTGGGGTCTCGACTGGCTTGAACTTCTTCTCAACGTCATCCCAGGCCTTGTCCTTGATCCGCTGCATGATTACGTCTTCCAGCTTCATCGTGGTCTCCTCGGTGATCACGGGAGCAGGCCTCGTGGATACATCAAATTCCACAAACTCCTCCAGCAAGGAATTTTGCGGACGATTAGGACCGCTCACTTCACCCTTCAATTGCCACGGCTTCTCGCTGATAGCTTCTTCCTCCAACTCCTGAATCCTTGTCCGCAGCCTCTCCTGACGAGTCTCCAGAGAAGATTTTGGTTCCATTTCTTCTTTGTCCTTTTTCTTCTGTTCCATTTTGTTCTCCAAGCTGTCTGTCTCGTCTGAGTCGTTGATGAGATTGAATTTCACCCTTTTGCTCGAGGATACATGTTCATCTTCCTCCTCTTCATCATCGCCCGTCCCTTCATCCTCACTGTTTGATCTTTGGCCTTCATTGTCATCATCTGACTTTTCCTCCCCAGATTCCTCACTTGAAGCAGGACTGTCAAAAAAATCTACATATTTCAAATACTTCCCTTGGATATTCTTGTTGCCTTCATCTTCGGAAAAGTCATTAAATAAATCTACTGATTCATCATCAGATTCAGCATCCTTCTTTCCTTGCTTTTCTATTTTCTCTTCTTTAGTTAGATACTCGTTCAATTCTTGCAACCTAAAAAATTTGTCATCCACAATAGAGGATTTCTTCTTCTTCTTTGTTTCACGTTTCCTTTTCTTTAAAATGCTTTTTGTTTTTATATTTTCATCTTCTGATTCTTTATCATCAGATAGGCTTTCGCCCTCTTCATTTAAATTATCCTCAGGTTGTATTGAGGTTGGCTCAGGTTTTGTAGAAGACACTGGAACTATAAGCTTGTTACTAGTCAAAATTTTTGAAATACTCTCTGAAAAATGTGTTAATTCGCATTCGTTTTGCAACTCCAGTTGTTGCCAAATTTGCTCTTCATCAAAACCTTCTGTAATTAATTCAGGCAATGCATCAGATTTCCTGGAAGACTGCTTCTTAGTGAAATCATAAAGATGTTTTGTAGTATTCTTCAGGTCCAGTACATTTTGTTCACTGAAATTGTAGAATAAATACATTAGCAAAGATATGTAAAGTTCAGCAGCTTGTAACAGGTTACATAAAAGATTATCTTTCCTATACAATTTTGAACAAGATTCATCATGTTAACAAAACTATAAAATCTATCTTTTTAAATTGTATATTTGATTAATTTTTATCATTTTACAGTAACCATAGAACTTATTCCATCACTTTATTATTAAATAATTATATAAAATAATGGAATTATACATGTATTACTTACGTTTGTAAATGTTTCAAAGTTCCAACATTATCGAGTGTAGAAATTACACTATCGAGAACATTTACGCTAGCCATTTTTCATTATAAACATTTACGGTAAACTTATTAACATTTCGCATACAACAGGTTATGTATACTCGAACCGCACGTGCATCAAACCTCCAAATCAGTGATGGAAAAGTCGAAAGATAATCGACCAATCGAATGTCGCTCTGGACTGGACGCGAACATAACTGTCGCTTCTCAGTGAAGTATCTATGCACCTAAGAACCCAGTGGTACGATTCTGTAACACGTTATTGGAGTTAACGACATTTTCGTTATCGTTGCGCAGCTTTTGTATACCATAGAAAAGCTGCGCAACGATAAAGAAACTGTCGTTAACTCCAATAACGAGTTAAAGAATCGTACCACTGGTCCGTTTTAAAAGAACTTCCGAACTACATGTAACAAGTCAAAATAAAACAAACATACTTTTTTCCCTATATCTGTTCTTTTTAAACTGAACTTATGCAATAATCACCTGTGGCTAAATGTCTATCATATACGACATCTAAAACTGATATTCATAGTAGAATCTTAAGCCCCTTGCACAATGCTAGGCAACAGGCAATAAGAATAAAAATAGACCAATCACAATAGATTATTTTCGTAATAGTTGATTGTGATTGGTCTATTTTTATTCTTATTGCTTCTTGCCTGGCATTGTGGAAGGCCTTACATTTATCTTTAGATATTTCGTGGCCAATGAAACGATCCGTACAATATCTGAAGATAAACTTAAGACGGTTTTAAATATAATGGCCATTCTACAATGAGCTATTAGTCATAACCAGAGAGAAACCTGAGAGCGGCCAACACGACATTTTCTGCGACATCGACTTTTCGCACTGGGAAAGGACGCCATCTGCATCCATTTTGAGAGGGGAACTACGATGCTACATCCACTTTCAGATCTCGGTGGTAAAATCTGCATGTGGTGGAAGTCCGTGCTACATCCATTTTCAGACGGTTTATGTCCGTGCTGCAAACACAGTTGCCATCTCTATACCAGACTATGCCCAGAGGTCTAAAATGAGCGGGGAGGCGGGAGGGGGGAGGAGTAGAAAAAATAAAAGTACGTATTAAATGTTAAATCTTCGAATACATGTTGCTGTATCAAAGTCTCCTCTAAATAAACGATTTGACATGTCTGGAGACGCATGATGTATCGCATGATGCTCGCGTCCCATTCCCTTCATCCTGCTTCTCAATTCAGCATCCCGTCCGCTCCGGATATTCGCTCGTGGCACTGACAATGGCCGTCGGTGAGCGTTCGATCCGCTCGGAGGAGCACGTGTTAATTAACGCAACGAGACTCCGATTATAAATATCCCGCGAGTCGACGAAATATTTGAACTTTTAAAAATAACATCAAAGAAAATCACGTTGATGTTGTCATGGGTGAAATCTCACCCTGGGATATATTTTTTTATTTTCGAAATAAAAACAGCCAAACGAATGCAACTAAATGTTATTTATCATCACTGAATATTAGATGAAAAGTAGAAGAGTTATTGTCCGCAGCGAATAATCTCCCTGTATAAAATGTCGAACTGAAACATATTAAAAAGTATTGACATTTTGAATATTGACATCTGAATTCTGCTTTCTGATCCGAAGAAAAGGACTAAAAAGTATTAGTTCTCATTAAATTTCACCGCGCTAAATGCGAGATGGCAGTGGTGAATGCTTCGCATTAAAAAGGATTTAATTCATTTCAAATATGCCTTGTATTCAATCGCAATCGATAATTTTCAAATGCGAACTTTCGTATTGAAAAGTATTCACTTCTTCTCCTAATTGTTTTCGGATTCAGAGGCATACAAGATTTTCACGTTCTATTCCCCGTCGCATTGAAATGTATTGGCCCGCGATCCAATCTGAGATTTCCGCAAAGCAGAATTCTCGACAAAATTTCGTGAATGCGAAACAATACTTTTAAATAAAATATTTTATACAGGACTAACATTTAATAAGAACGAGACAAAATTCGCATGTGATGAAATTCCTCTCTTTAACGCTACCATGATCTTTAATTATTCTCTGAAAACGGCGTCACACAACTTTGACACTCTGTACAATTAGTTGCTAACACATTTTCTAATCGTACACATTCCTCTTTAATTAACATAAAGCTAACAAATGTCCGATGCTTCGACAGAGTAATTTTCTTTATTTTCAGCAATCAATAAATAGAGTGCATCAATGTCGCATACAGTTGAAAAGCCTCCTAGCATTCCCTTCGTCGTTTCGGAACCTTCGAGAAAAGAAGAGACGTCCAAGGGCAAGTCTCTCTTGCTTCAACCGCCGCCGAGGCCTGCAATATTTACATCGCGCCGATTGTGTTGATCGGCTCGCGAGCGACGACATTTTTTGCCCTTCGTATTATAATACTCCCGCACCTCGTGTATTCGACCTCATTCCATCAACAGCAGCCGTGCGCGACGCGCTCGTCACTTCCGTCTCGTGTCTATTGAAAGAAATGTATCTCGTCGCTCCTCGAGATACTCAATCGGCATATCGCGTTGATTAACCGCACGGTCGAATCGCGAGTATCGGCATTAGAAGTGTGAACGAGTGAAATCCGAAGGACTCCAGCAGCCGGCAGCGATACGTCACGTTTCCAGGTATGTGGAATCATTTATTATGCGGGAGGTCTCCGATAACGAGAGCGGACATTTTACAAATTTTCCGGGAATATGAATTTCGGAATTTCGCGCTCGGCATTCACAATCCGTCATCATCCGACTAGTAATCATGACTTTATGAATCTGCAATTACTCTCGGTCTGTTTATCTATTTATTGCGTTGTTGTATACAAGAGGTATTGATCCAGACAGAGGCGGATAACGGTCCATGAACGCGGATCTCTAATTCATCATGTTCTCAATCAAACATTCTGAATAATTCTCAACTGTGTGAGTATACCGGTCTTGCATAGAATATTCAACGTCATACCGCTTCATAGACTGCAACCTTTTTTGTTTTCGGTCAGCGCTTCTTTCAAGTCTGTTTACTCTCGTTACGGGATCTAAATTTAAATGTCCATTCGTAAAAGAGTATTTTCGAGAGCACACAACTGTTGTCTCCGCTTCTTGTTGTCATTTTTTTTCGTCAGCTCTTTCAAGAGCTCCAAGTCCTATCTAGACTAGATTCAATGTCAATAAAGAAAAAAAATCGTAGCGAATATTCTCCACTTATCCCGACCAAACATTCTTTCTCTACCGCAGCTTGCCAACCAAGAACGTTAAATTTTTGTTCCAGACGTTGCGGGAAGCAAGTCCGGCGGATGCGAATGCCGCACCGGAGGATCCGGTTCGGGCAGAGCAGGATCGGCCGGAAGGTAAAGTTTACAAGTTTCCTACACATCTGTGTTCAACTCGTTACGATCTTTGCCTTTGTAACTGGTTCCTCATCAGCTCTCTTGAAAGCTTCAAGTCCCATTTAAATTTTCAATGTTGGAACAAAAATATAAAGATGAAAATTCCGTATCAAAATATATCCGTATTTTTTATTCGTCCCGATCAAAGATATTCTCTCTCTACCGCAGGTTATCAACCAGGAAAATTATTTTTCTGTTTCAGTTGTTGCGGAAAGCAATAGCAATCCGGTGGACGCGGATGCCGCACCGGAGGATCCGGTTCGGGCCAAGCAGAGTCGGCTTGAAGGTAAGTTTACAAGTTTACTATAGTCCTCTGTTTGACCCTTAGCGATCTAGAGCTGGGATATAATTTCCGGCTTGACTTGAATTACGATCGCAGAGGGTAAATGACTCTTTTACTCGCCCGCACTCGTTGGTCAAATCTGATGAGCAAATGTGAATTTTTTGTTACAGAGTTGAAGCGGAACGTGGCCGGCTCTGACTGCAAGTCGTTTCGGTGAGTCAAAATGAAAAGAGAAACAAAATTCTGCATGACGGATGTGGGACTAAAAAATATCGTTCGAGTCAATGCGAATTGCAAATAGATTCTTATGTGTGTATTTGTGACGTTGAATAAAATACATTGCTCGAAACAATCACAGGGGATTACTTAATCGATAGCCTGCGTTACATACGAGATTTAAATTACTGAAATTATTAAAATACTGAATAATTCTCTTTTGGTGTTCAGTCATCTGAATAAGAGATATTCATATGTACAAACGCGATGCCGTCATCAGTCGCTTTATTTTTATTTTTCAAGCGGGCCGCAGAATTATTTAACGATTTAATTATTTGACAATATTCAATTGTCCATGTAAAATATATTCATACGCATAAATGCCGATACCGTTGGCTCATCTTCTTTTATTTGCAAAACAGGCTGTAGAATTATTTGGCAATATTGTCCATTCATCACGATCCCTATTGTCTCGAGTAGCGTATAATGCGCGCAGAAATTGCGCCAGCGCACGCCGAGCTTGAGTTATCCTCGCTCGCGTGCCTTTGAATATCACGACCGCGGTTATCAATATACGCGTTTTTATCCGCGCTGCTAACAAAGAAAACTTAAATTCTCATTTCGCCAAAGTATCGCGAACGTAAGCTTCGTCGTGACGGAACTATCATGCGTGAAAACTTTGCCTCGCTCTCTCTCTCTCTCTCTCTCTCTCTCTTTGCGCTCCCTCGGAGTGATCGGTTTCTGATTGTCTAATCTTTCCTCATGCATTCGCGAATATTTCACTCGTAGATATCGATATTCCTGCATTTTCGCGACTTTTCAGACGCGATCGCGAAAAGCGCCGTAAAAATCCGTTGGACGAGTCGATAAATTTTCACACGGTTTTTGCTCCTCGCCGATCGAGTTTATAGAGTCCGTTTCGCAGCGCGTAAAATGTTTCCACCGATGTCGACGTAAAACGTTCGTTAACTGAGGCAAATATCGCCGCTCTAATACAAGTATCGACCGCGTCGCGGAAGTATGGTGAAAGTGTAGCAACCAACATGGGACGCGCTGCAAGATGGATGCTGCGCGACATGCAGAGCAGCAGCGGACATGGGCGGACATTGGTGGATCTGGTGGTCCTGTTGAATGCAACAGGACATCATCAATATCATCATCGGTGAGCGTTTGACTCAATGCTCACAGAGAGCTCTTTTATTATTACATTGTGCATGCCGCAAATTTGCATTGACTTTTGTAACGAAAAATATATTCCATGAATTATTGCCATATATTGTTGCCATATATTATTGCCATATATTGTTGCCATATATTGTTGCCATATATTGTTGCCATATATTATTGTCGTATATTGTTGCTATATATTATTGCCACATATTGCCATGTATTATCGCCATATATTATGGCCACTTGAAATCGCGCGAATAATCGAGAATACTGAATTTGCCGATAATCGCAAAGGCGTACGACAGACGTCACGGACGAATGATAGTAGCCCGTCTCAGGGCTGCCCGATAACAATGCTGTTGCTGCAATTTAACTTTAAACCACAGCGGCCTCCGGTCGCAGGAAACTTTCTATCGCGGACTAATCCCTCGAGCGAAATGTTCCCGAGAAGCGCTCGTGACATAAACACTGGTTATAAGCGAACTTGCCTCGTTACGGCCTCGTCGCGGTATCGTTGTCGCGGAAAATAAGGAAGAAAGGAGTTAAACATCCGCACTGTTATAAAAAGAGGGGGGGGCGATGGCATCCCTTTGCGAGTAGAATGTTTGGCCCTTGCGAACGCAAGCGTTAATTCCACCGCGGCTGCGTGCACTCTGTACATATATTTCCGATTGCAATTTTTTTCAACTTCGTATTATTTCAACTTCGAATTATTAACTTAAGGAATGCCAACGTATGTATATATTAATAAAATAAAAATTATTCTAAATTTGCTCACGTCTCACAATCCTAAGAGACATACACACATACATATTCGGCCTGTTTTCTGTATTAATAGTCTTTAATATCTTCCGATACGTACATACATATTTTGAAATATTTTCTTTGAATATTATATCAAACGGATTTTGCGTGTCAAATAATATTCTTCGGGCTACACGGACATTATTATTTTGATCATTTTGATTTCTTTGGTATTCATTAAGAATTATCCAGAACGCAACTGCCATGTTGAACGTCTCAATTGTCGTGTGAAATGTTTCGATTTTCATAAATTTATATAAAATTTTTCATTTTTCATTAATTCACAGAAGTCTTTCACTTTTCACTAGTTCACGCTAGGGAAAAGATTCATGACCGCTGCCCTGAGCAGCTGCGACACTTCTCCAATCATTTATGTCGGCGCGTTCCTACTCCTCAGATTTCTGTCATTAATAACTCGATAATTATTGCGAATCTTGCAAAAAGTTATTGGGCCTTTTACGTTTGTCTCAACCCAATTTACCCTAACACTTGGCAGCTTCGGTTTGGCAGCTAATTACCGGACACTTCATATGACCTTCATGATATTAATCATACACAATGTCAATTCTTTTTTTTGCACATATTAACATGTTAATTCATGTTATAAACGCGTAACAATGTGTTTGTCGGCGAGACCGTGTCTGTCAAGTACGCTATTATGATTGTAGCACGGACATAAACCACCTGAAAATGGATGTAGCACGGACTGCCACTACATGAAGGTTTTACCGCCGAAACCTGAAAGTGGATGTAGCATCGTAGTTCCCCTCTCAAAATGGATGCAGATGGCGCCCTTTCCCAGTGCGGAAAGTCGGTGTCACCGAAAACGCCGTGTTGGCCGCTTTCACGTTTCTCTCTACTTGGAGACAGGTTTTACCCAAGACTCAAACCTCAATTCCCTAATCTCAATAAAATGTAGCCAAGACTCGAACCACAGAAAATAAGCACGCCTAATGAGGGTATAAAAAATAATGTCTTGTTATTTTAGCAGCCAAAGGATATACGGTAGGTTCATTGGACCTGTTGAGAGCCAATAAGGCGTTTATGGATATATTAAACTCGTTATTTCACCTAAATTATAAGGTTTTTAAGCGGTGCGGATTCAGATCGCTTCAAGTTTGATTCAATTCAGTTCGTTACGAACTTACGTTCAAAATGTGAAATAATTTCGAATCTTAGTTAAGTTCTTGTTATATGTCAGAAATGAGGAACAAATTTAAAGGAATAAATATTATATCAATTTCATCTAAAAAAAAATATATATATATATATAAAAGTATAAAAATAAACTTTTGCTTGGTGCCATTAAATGGTGTCTGATTTGTTGGCCCGGAAAATTACTGGACCTAATGATTCGACGTAACGAGCTTCCGATTCGTTAATTTTGTGAGTTCCAAAGTTTCCGCTGTGAGCCGCCACCGTCCTTAATAAAGAATTGAGATCGCAGTACGACTCAGCAATCGATCAAGCGGATATTTTATTATATCTTGAAAAACAGACAAATTTCAACTTGCAGTATCTTTGGCAAAAATAATGTTATCAAGACGGTTCGGAGTCTTTTGCAATTTAGTTTTGTCTAATTTCCGATTATTTTCATGACATGATTTCCTCGTTATTTTTTGCCAAGTTCTTACGAGTTAAACGAAAGTAGCAACCAATCGATTAAAAATTTTTACGTTGAAAAATGATTTGTATTAAAAATGAAAGATGTACAATTTAAAAAGAAACCTTTAAGCTTTCTTTTTTATTATTATTCTTTTTTATTATTACTATTCTTCTTAATTATTATTTTTGTCAAAATTACTGTTTTTTAAACCTCGCTCATTCGTTGTGATCGAATACAGAAGTACTTTAATTCTGGTTCATAGTACATATGATAAAATGTGATCGATAATAAGCCATGTTTGATTCATGACGCACGAACATTGGAAATGTCATGTTGATTATCACATTACTCGCGCTCGTAAAAGTATGTGTCACCGTCTATTCAACCACCGTGTGACAACTACCTGTTCATTATCGAGAAATGAAAGTCCTCGTAACTCGACGTTGAAAATCAACTATTAAGAATACTCGCGGGAAACAAGCTTCGAGACAATTCAAACGAACGCATCGCTTCCACACGCTTAGCGTATCGTTTTTACTCATTCTCTCTTTATCCCGAATATAACATCGCCTGTCTGAAATATAATTAAAAGCAGGTCGAAAAACTACATCTCTGTAACGCAGATTGCAAGCAAAGTCGCATTCCCATCGTGCGTACACGCAACGCAGGAAAACACAAGGGAAAACAGGCCCAAACTGCGGCAAAAGCCGCGGATTCGTGGGTCCTCGGGCCGGTGGAGGGAAGAGGGCCACATCTCATATCAGCGAAACACGAAAAACGCCGTTTGTGCCACGTGGAGTGCGGGAGGGGGGCCCGCTGAGCGCGCGAACGTGGTGGGGGAAACTCGTTCGCCGGTCGAAGGAGTGGGAAACTCGTTTGGCGCTCGGGAGCGGAGGAGTGGGGGCTATGCGTTCGACGCGCGAGGCACGGCGGTGGGGAGAATCGGAGGGGCGAGTGAGAGCCGGTGAAGGGGAAGAGGAACGGAATCGTGCGCGCGGTGCGGTGTCGTGGCTGACGAGCGAGTGAGTCCATCGCCGCTGAGGCATTGGCGCAGATCTCGGTTAGGTTCACGCCGGCTCACGCGAGAGAGAGAACGTCTCTCTCTCTCTCTCTCTCTCTCTCTTTTTCCCTTTCTTTCTCTCTTTCTCTCTTTCTCTCTCTCTCTCTCTCTCTCTCTCTCTCCTTTCTCTCTTTCTTCGTCTCGCACCGCACATAACGTACGGTCGCAAGCAGCCGTGGCGTGCACACGCGCGCGCGCGCGCCGTTGATGTGCGTCGCTTTCGAATACAATTCGAGTATATGTAAGGAAACGAGAAAAAGAAAGAGGAAGAGCGGGAACAACAACTTTGCAGTAGTGCGCGAGTGTGTAACCGCGATCGGGACGGAGCTCGAGAGGGAAGTGGATAAGACACAGGAACACAGGCGAAAGAGGGAGAGAAAGGAATTTCGGGAACGGGCCGCGTTCGCGCAGTGGATGTGCTTCGTTTTTTCTGGTGGATTTCTCTGGTGATACTGGTGCCGCGATATCCAGCTACGGCGAGTCGTAGTCGCCCTGATTTTCGGATACTCACGGACTTCCGCAGCTATTAAACCGACACAAGTGGCAAGGTACGTATGCTTGCTCTTGCGCGCGCGCGCGCGCGCACGCATCCACCGTGGTCGATGACGACGATGACGGAGGCGGCGATCGGTCGTGCCGCCCCCGCGTGCGATCGATCGGTCATTCTCCGGGTCAAGCCGCCGCCGCCGGGGGCGCAGCGCGGAATCCGAAATTGCGAAATCGCCGGACGAGCGCGACCGGGACGAGTTCCAGCCGGCGCGGCGGCGCATCGCGGCGGCCACCTGGCGAGAAAAATCGCGACGGATCTCTGCGCGCGGCGCGCGACCGTGTCCGAACGAAGTCCAATTAATTAGGAACCGGTTTGACGAAATGTCACATGATTATTCCGCCCGTTGCGCCGCCGAGCAGGAAAAGCGAGCGCGTCGCGCGGCCGGAGGAGCGCGTTTTTCACGCCGCAACAGGGTCCTGCAGGCCAGGTAGAAGACGCGATACAGGAGTTATTCCATCATCGTGGACGCGCGCGCGAGCGCGATCACGTGAATTCGTCGTCGCGTCGTGAATCGAACGACGTTACCGCCGCCAATCGCCGCGGCGTTGCGTCGAGTTCCCCGCTGGCGATTTAACGTTACAGCTGCCAAAGCGGTCACGAGCGACCGGTTTGCAGTGTTGTGCTTGGGTGATTTGAGAATTCGCTGGCTAGAGATGAGATGAAACGCGCAAATTGGCACTTTGGCACTTTGGCTTGATCACAGACGAGCCCCGATGCAACCTCCGGCTCGCAAATATCAATATAAAGACCCATACAGCGCAGAAGTTGCGGCATATTGCTGCAATATTGCAATATTGTTGCAGCAACATTTTATTCAACTTTGTGTGCTGTATGGGAATTCATGTTTTAGTACTTTGCACGTTTGCGCGATCATCTTTGATGATTCCGCAAGAGGAAATTTCGATTTAATTTCAAGTTAAAAAGATTTTATCAATTTGAAATGAAGGTTATCTAGATGAGAGTAAACGCTACCGGATTTTGCAATCTCTTTAAGAAATTACCGAGATTCGGGGCTCTAGTCGGTAGACAATATTTTTTTAACGTTCTTTAAATATTTATTTCACACTTTTTTCACACCTTTTTCATTCATTGTACAAAAAATATTTATTTAACGTTTATTTTACATTAATTCTTCATTTAAAATAATGATTAAGAAGAAATATTTATCTAGCGTTTATTTAATGTTCATTTAATATTTATTTTACATTAATAACTTTATTTAAAATTATGTTTAACACTTTAAAAATGTTTTTTAAATATTTTGTTAATATTTTTAAAAGCATTCCTCAAATATCTTTTTTTTTATTGGGCGGGTACATTTTATGTATTTAATCGAAGTTTCTATATCGTCGATTGACGAAACATGAGATCAGGAAAAATAGGTGACGACTTTTTTCCTCATATTACTTGATTTTCAAACAGCCTGAACTGTCACTCTGACAGAAATTCCCGAGAGGTCGCAGTCGTTTATCGATAATTCGCGGGATTTCGAGCGATCGATTAAGCAGCAATCGACGTGACGATTCCGCGACGAGAAGTCAACCGGTCGTCGTGTAAAACTGCACGCTCATCGCATAAACGTCGAAGAAATGAAATTGTTGGCACACAAACGTGTCCGGCTCGATGAAAGAGACAGTCGCGGCTCGAGTCGCTGGCAATTTTCGCGAAGGGCTTGCGGTACAATTTCCTGCGATTCCTAACCAAGCGATCGATTTGACAAATGTCGACGCGACACAACGCGCGGGGCAACGCGCTTGGTCCTTCTCTTTTTTCCCTTTTCGATATTCCGCGGTGCGCGTCTCGACGTAACTCGATGATCTGCAACAAGTACAAACTATCGGTGGTTCTGTCGATAATCATTAGAGTTCAGCTGCTCCTACGCATTTATCTTTCCAATTAACGCGACGTTGAAAGGTGACACTGATAGCGCTGGTGAGGACAAGGGGGGAAAATACACGGGGAAAATATACGGTATTCCTGAAAAAGGAAGGATACGCGTCTGCCGTCTCGCGGCCAGACGGTACCCGGCTCGTTCAGAAGGACGGCGCGCGCCGCGATGAACCGGACGGTGGAATCTGGAAAAAATATACCGGTCCGCGAGTTTTCCCCCCTTTTCCTTGCCTCGAACGAGTTCTCGCGGCGGCGATTATAACGGGCGCGGATCTCGGCTTGGTGTACGTGAAATTGGAGCGGACTTCGATCCTTCCACGAACGGTACCCGCGTCGGTGTCAGCCTCCGGTGAGCGTTCCGCAAGGAACAATGAATGATGTAATCGAGAATTACTGATCCCCCGGAAGAGAAAGAGACGGGGAACAAGAGAGAGAGAGAGAGAGAGAGAGAGAGAGAGAGAGAGAGAGAGAGAGAGAGAGAGAGAGAGAGAGAGAGAGAGAGAGAGAGAGAGGGTAGAGAAGGAGAGGGGGGAAGGGGACGGGATAGAGAGGGAACGAACGCCGCACACCTGCGCAACTATAAACGATTTACACGTCGAGTTAACGAACTATTGATCTGTCGAATGAAGGACGTGAAGTTTGCGGCAATCTTTTGCGAGAGAGAATCATCGGATGAGTGAGTAATGACGTTGAAAAACTGAGCCGGCTAGAATGAGATTAACAGAGCTCTCGCCGGTTGAAAAAATTCTCAGTTTGAGAGGAGGTTGTCGATTTCGCCGGCGTAAGGTTGAAGAATGAGGGACCGAGAGGGGAGTTGGGGGGTCTAAGGACGCGCGAGGCTCAAGGCTCCTGCGCGCTTGAAACTTGAGGCTGCAGGCTCTCGACGGCTCAAAGTTGGGAGTTGAGGGGCCAGGAACTGCGAAAGCTGACAGAATCAAGAGAGAGAGAGAGAGAGAGAGAGAATCAGAGAGGCCGGAAAGTCGAGTGTTGAGAATCGCGAATGAGAGGACAGAAACGGGAGTTGAAAGCTGAGAGCCGAGAGAGCGGAGAATCGAGAGTTTACGGTGGAATTTACACTTGGGGCTCGTTGCGCGCTGCACGACGTTAGACGCTTCTAATGGCTCCCCCGGTGCGCTTCTGCATATCCCGCGGAATAATACCGTAACTCTCAATGGACCTTTTTTCGCGGTGGACGCGCGCGTCTCCGGGCCGATGTGGTAACTCGTCAAGCCGGAAGCTGGTGTGCGTGCGGTAGCGTGCGTACTACCAAGTGCGAGAGGAGTACACACGCGCTGCGTGTGCGTGCGTTTCTACGAACACACACACACACACGCACGCACACGCACACGCACACTCGCGCGCGCGCGTCTGTGTTTTCTGTGGAGTTGCCAGACCGCTCTAGGAGCCTGAACTCTCGCGCTCCCCCTTCTCGTCCCTCCCTCCTCCCCCTAACCAGTCGACTCCCAGAGAGAGAGAGAGAGAGAGAGAGAGAGAGAGAGAGAGAGAGAGAGAGAGAGAGAGAGATCCTTGGCGAGGTCTATAGAGGCCCCGAGACGGCGGTCGACTCGGGTTACGCGGTCTTCAAGGCCCACAACCGACCCCCGCCTTCCGTCAATCGACAATTGGCAAAGTCGCTTGAGAAAAAATATCGTGAATCGCAGGTGCCGCTTCGCGAGGTTCCTCGGCCAGAGGTCTCGAGACATGTGGGCGGATGAATCTCGTGTCGTCTCATCTTGCAATGACAGAGGGAAATGCCGATAATATATATACAGGGTGTCCGGGATCTGTTAGAAGCGAAAAATTGCAAAGATTAATCAGATCAAAGTGAGAAGAAAAGTTAAGTAGCATTTTGCAAAAATGGCGAGTTATTAAGTTATAAACGATTTTTAAATAATTAAAAATTATTTTAAGTAATTAAATATCATTGAATATTAAGTAATTAAAAGTTACCACATCTAGAGACTCTTTTCATTGTTAACTTGAAAATTTGCCCACTTATTTGCAAAATGGTAAAGGACTTTTTCGTTCGGAATGACCTAACCTACTATTATATGACGGTTATTGTGTCTAGCGATAAATACGAGTACATTGAACTTTGAACGCTGAATCTTGAACCTGTCGCTAGGCACAATAGCTGTCATATAATTGTAGGTTAGGTCATTCTGAAGTAAAAAAATATTTTACTATTTTGCAAATGTGTACGTAGATTTTCGAGTTATCACTATTGCGATTTTTGCAAAATGGTACTTGAATTTTCTCCTCAGTTTAATCTGATTAATCCTCACAATTTTTCGTTTCCAAAAAATCCAAGACATCCTGTGTATACAGGGTGCCCGACATACAAATATCTTGTGTGCGTGTGGATTAGGTGAAACTAAAGAAAACAATTTTCTACCATTTCGCGGGCCGTTTGGAGTCAGTGATTATGGAAAATTGGCGAATGATCACCGATGTCCTTTAATTGGCAAAGGAAAATCTGATCTGATTATTTGCTAAATAACGCGCAGGGACTTTCCGTTCAATCTGACCTAACCTGCAAGCCCGCGACGGCAAGAATCGCAATCACGTTTGAAAAGTCGTCCGTATTTAATAAAACGACTCAAAATTTTGCGTCGCGAAATTGGTTTATGTGTATCCTTTCCGCAGAAAGTCGGTTCACCAAATTAGACGCCAGATTTTACGACTCGCGCGGGTCCTAGGCGCGCGCATTACCAAACGGTACCTGCGACCGCGCGAATTTCAACGACCCCGACTTCGCCTTCAACGAGGAGGAGGAAAAAGGACTTTTTCCCCAGCTAAATCGCTCTCTTCTCGCATTCACTTTCAAATTCCGCGCATATCGAGTGTAGCGACTGCGGCAGCGGCGGCGACGACGGTAGTACGACTCGACGTCCTGCGAGTTTGCACGTCCGCGGGTGGGAGGCGGCAAATTGTTGATAAACATAGCTGGAGACAGGTATTAGTTCTCTCGCGTCGGATTCCAGACGCCAGAAAGGTCAGGCAAGCTATCGGGACTACTTTCAACTACGCACGCTCCGCTCTCGCGTTGAGTCGAGTTATCATTACGGGTCCGTCCCCGTCCGGGTAAGCCGCGCTCTTTCCGTCTCGTTCGAATCGCCGTTATGCAACAGCAGCGCCGGTGTCCGGCCAGGAGGAAAAATCTCGCCTTGGAATTTCGAGGAAATCTCAGCAGCGCGCCCTCCCGCGGCCCTCCCCCCTCCTGGCTACCGCCTTATGAAATATGATAATACGCGCTCTCTCACGCGCGTATGTTTCGTAAAATGTAAATTTCACCGCCGCCATCAGAGAGAGAAAGAGAAAGAGAGAGAGAGAGAGAGAGAGAGAGAGTGACCGGGAGGACGAGGGGGGGGGGGGCCGAATTCGACGAGAGTGATCCAATTAAGCGGCGGCGCGATAGCGACGATCCCATTAATCAACGTCGGCCGGTAAGTTCATCGGGCGCGTTATTATATCGCCGGCGCGATTACATAATGGAGTAATCCCCGAATGCTCGTTACCGTTCGCCGTGACTTACGGCACGGGAACGCGCGGCGACACGGAATTCCGCAAGGATTCGAAAGCGACCGTACTTCCATTAGAGAGAGAGACGCGCGCGGCGCGCGCATTCCTGCCGGCGCGATAAACCCGCGACCTCGCGAAACGGCCGTCTCGATCTCTCGCGGAATCCCTCCGCGAGCGAGGAATCGCCGCTCTCGCGCCCATTCTCTCGCAATCGCCCTCTCCCCTTCTTCCAACCCCTCCTCCCTCCCCGCTCGAGGTGGTGTTAGGTGCGCGTGTTTCGTGTAGACTTGACGATCGAAAAGTGTGAGTAGTTTCGTCCGAAGCGATTGATTCATTCGACGGAGTGGTCGCCATTGTTTTGTATTTTGTGTGTATGTGTGTGTGTGTGTGTTCATATTTGCAAGCGCTGCTGTAAAATTGGACCAGTCACCGGGCGTCTTCGAGAGAAACTTGAATGAAAACTTTTCTACTCACCCGGTATTTGTGACAGCGAGTATCGCTGCAGTGTTAGTGATAATAACTACACGTGTGTGTCGCAATTGTTAGTTTCTTTTTGTTGCTACAACAGGGAGATGGATGGTTGAGGCCGGAAATAAGTATAATTTTAGTGGCATTAACTGTTCTTTCTCTCTCTCTCTCTCTCTCTCTCTCGCTGCGAGCGTCGCCGGAGACTCCACACGAGGCACAAGAAAGCGTCAGAGTCCTCTCTGGACACCCGGTATATTGATGTACATCGACGACATTTTCGATTTTCTTTCGTCGAGTCGCCCTGCAACGTGCGATCGGATTTTTGCCGCCGTCGATTTAAAGTCACTGAAAATCTCGCAAGACTTGCAAGCACAAAAGTCGCATACGACTTTAAATGACTTTTTAATGACGTACGACCATGAATTTCCGAGTCAGCGACTCAAAGTCGCATTTGCGATGTGAGGTCGCGCGCGATTTAAAATCGCGTTTGCGATGCAAATTGCGGTGCCATGTGTCGCATTCGTTGCGGTTCTTAAGATCGCATCGCGACGCGCAGATTCATAAGTCGCGCGTCGTGCGTGTTGCTTGTTCACTGAGAGAAAGAATAGTTGACGTTATAGTAAAATTATAGTTGTCATCGGCCTCAACTGTATCAACTATATTCTTGTCGGCAGATTACAGCCAGATTGTAATTACGATATTTTGGGAACGAAAAATCGTGAAGATCAATCCGATCAAACTGAGGAGAAAAGTCAAGAACCATTTTGTAAAAATCGTAATAGTTATTAATCATTGAAAATTACCGCTCCTTTAATTGATAACTTGAAAATGAATTTGCGCACTCATTTGCAAAATGCCGTCATGTAATTGCAGGTTAGGTTATTTTGAACGAAAAAGTCCTTTACCATTTTGCAAATAAGCGGGCAAATTTTCAAGTTAACAAGTTGAAAAGAGCCCGTAGATGTGGTTCACTTTTAATTACTTAATAATCAATAATATTTAATTACTTAAAATAATTTTTCATTATTTAAAAATCGTTAATAACTTAATAACTCGCGATTTTTGCAAAATGATACTTGACTTTTCTTCTCAGCTTGATCTGTTGTAATCTTTACAATTTTTCGTTTCCAAAAAATCCCGGGCGCTCTGTATATGATTATTGTCGCCATTAATTATTATTTTTATTATTATGAGCACTCGCTGTAAAATTAGATTGCCAGCTGCAGCTCTTTCACCGCGCGATTGTAGTCGCGAGTACCAAACGCTGCCTCTTCGGTTTACGCGGTGAACAGTTTGAATGAATTAACGCGCCGGCGAGATTCGCGGTCGGCGGAAACGGAATGTCCGCTCCTTGGAAGCAAATGTGCTTCGTATTAGCAGATGCTTGTCGCACGAACCAAATTCGGCCCGTGAGAGGCGGAGGTGCTGCTTGCTCCTCGAGCGAAATGACTTTTCTCTGTGCGCAAACGGCTCTTCGCGAGATTCTATCATAATTAGCGCGATTTGCCAGCGCGGACAAGGATGCGTGAGTCGACGACGTCGACGTGGGATTTCGCGAGTGTTTATTCGCGACAAGGTATTCAACGATATCAAGCGACACGCTCTCGAACGCTCTCACCTTGCCGAGTCGCGCCGAGTAGCAACAGTTTGAGGGACGCGTGACGGCGCGCAGCGAGGATTCGTGTGTCTCGCCTGAGCCTCTCTCGTATTTACCTCGCGATACGTTATCTCTCGCGGATCCGGTGAATTTATGGCGAATTATCGGCGACGCGTGCGTCGCAATTGCGCCGCGAAGAGAGAAGGTCGCCGTCGGTGTCGCGTTCGGCTTCGCCGGGCCCGTCGCGAATTTTCGCGTTTGACGACGCGGCTCGACGATGGCGGAACCTTCGCAGTCGTTCCTCACGACGCCCTCTCGATAACACCTTGCCGGGTTAATTAGCGACGGGCCCTTTTGACGTGACGACACGGAGGAGCGCGACGCGACGCGACGCTTCATTTGGCTCGCGCGAGCAGGCTAAAGCGGTTCGCCGACGACACCACAGCGGTGAATGCAAAACTGCCTGCCAAGACACATGCAGGAATGTGGATTTTTCTCGCCGGCTTTCTACCTGACGCTCGTGACGTCGGCGGACTGGGTAATCATTGTTCGACGCCGCGCCGTGAGCCGCCGGCTTGGCGCGCGAGCGCGACGGAGAAGCGGCGGGAGGATCGAGCGAGACGGACGGAGAGCAGCTTATTATGTATACTTTACAACAATGCCATTAACCGCGGCAATACCGGCCGCTGCAGGGTGCGACCTGCGATTATCGCGTTACTTTGGACAACGGACGCCTCGCGTGAACGGAGATACGTGAATTTCAGCGAACGCCGCTCCGTGTTCGTTCGTCCGACGTAGAGATGTGCGAATCAAGAACTTTTATGTCGAATCGAATCTGATTTTTTAAATTCGAATCGAATCGAATCTATGAAATTTCACTCGAATTCGAATCGAATCGAATTAAAAAATGCAACATGACTATTAAACATGCAAATAATGATGGAAGATTTTAATATGAAAGGGAATATTAATATTGTAATATTATCTTAAAGTAAAATATATATTTAGATATTTAAAGTAATTTATAATTAAGTTATTAATTATAAGTTAATTACAAGTTAAGGGTTTAAACGTACAGGCCCAGATGGTCCGTTTTGTAGCTGATGCACGCAAACGATAATGTATTTGATTCCTAGTCAAATTATTCGGATTCGAATCATAGGGATTCGGATTCGAATCGAATCGAGTTACATTAAATTCGATTCGATTCGAATTCGAATAGTTCGCACATCTCTAGTTTAACGAGATACTCGCGCAGGGATTTTCGCGACGAGTTCGAAGACGCCTTCGGAGTTTCCGCTGTTTTACTCAATAATGCCAACTTCATTGAACGTTATATTGATCGTATTTTTCTTTGACGGAGAAAGCAGGGTTGGGAAAGTTACTTTGTAAAAATATCTAGTTACAGTCTTTTTCACTGAAAAAGTGACTAGTTACAGTTACAAGTTACTGACATTAAAAAATAACAAGTTACAGTTGTAGTTACTTAGAAAGTAACGAGTCGTTACTTTTCAGTTACTTTTTTATAATAATTGCGTTATTATTTTGAATTTCGTAATTGTGTACATTCCTTCAATTTTATATAAAAGTAGTTTGTTGATTATTATATTCCTCGTATTGTATATAATTTTAACAAATTAGATTCATTAATTTAAATAAGCAACTCATATTTATTCTTTAAGACTATTAATAATAATTATAAGAAAATGAATGAATTTGATGAGGATAATAAATACTAAAAATACTAAAAATAATTTTAACGTGACAAATTAGATTTTTTCACTAAAAAATATATTGATATTTTATAAAGAAAGACTTAAATTCATACGTTTTCTTAAATTTGCTATTTGCATGAATAATATTTTTGCCAGCGCAAATTTTGCAGAGAAATGCCAAGTTGTTCTCCTTTCCAAATTTTTGCTACAACTCGAATATTTCTGCATATGCTGGCCATGGCATTTTCCAATCCTTCTGCGAAAATTCAGATGTTTCATCCATTCTTTGAATTTTTTATATATAACTGAAACCACGCAGCGCATTTCATGCTGAACGCAAGTTGGAAAAACGAAACGAAGTTAAGTTATAGTTTAAAAATAAATAACTGTAACTGTAACTTCGTTACAAGTAACGAGTTACTTCCCAACTCTGGGAGAGAGGACGAAGGTAAAAAACAAAAAAACGTAGGTAAAAGGATTATGTATGACTGTGAAGTTTTCGTAAGATGACTCCTGCAAACTTGTCGAACAAGTCGATAGATCGCGGATTGATAGTCCCTGCGTTGTCTGAGCGCAAAACCTCGCTGCTTCTTTGGTGAGAGGGGAAGAGAAAGAGGGAGAGAGACTTTTTCTCGTACTGCACCGCGCGTCTCGCGTGTCGCGCTGCTGGAAGCACATGTGGTTCTCGTCCTGATGTCTCGCCATCGTAATTGGTATCATGTGAAATCAGTCGCGCGGCTACAATAAAATAAAATGCCAATATTTAGAACGCTGTCGAGTCCTAGTCGAGTCGACATCCTGTCTCTACGTTGATCCTTGATATACCAAGAGGGACTCCACAGAGTAATTAAGCATAATTTGTGGAGGACGTTGTTTTAATTATGACATCAAAATTTACAATGATATTACAATATCAAACAATTGGATAATTGATCAAATTCACAACATCAAGATATATAATGACATTACAATATCAAACAATTGAATAAATCGGACGAAAGGTTTGAAAGATAAAAACGATGGTTCTATGAGAAAGTCCTGTGAGAGGACTTTGTTATATATTATAAATGTAATATAAATATAATATAAATTTTATTACAATTAATATAATTATATTTAATAATCAATGTAACATGAAACTCTAACTCTATTTTTATATTTTTTAATTTATTATTTATTATAACATTCTGTATCTTGATGTCTCCCTCTGTCTCATCTTTCTTTTGCATCGTATCAATTTTTACATTATATCATTTTACATTAATTATATTAAAAGCTTTTCCTGTGAAAAAATAAAGGTTATTGTAATTTTTGATAATTTGATATTTTAATTATATATATATATATATATTATTATATTGTCAACTTCGGATTTTATTCTGCTAACTATGCAGATTTTATTACGTAAATATCGATAATTCGATAAGCTCTTTGGAAGATTTCGAAAGCGTAAGTCTCTCGACGATTGATGTGCTAATCATTGTTTAGCCCGGACGAAAGAACAATTGGCGATTAGCGAGAGCTGACTCTGCCCCTTTCGAAGGCGAGTTATTTTCATATTTCCAGCACGTCGTGACTCGAGCGAGCCGACGAGCGACGCAAAGTGCGTGTTCCGGTGCACTGTTTGCAATTCCTGTTTGACGATTCGAGTATTTCGCCGGCTCCTGCGGCGACGGTTCAATCGAATCCTTTCGCGCGTTTCTCTTTTACGGCTCGAACCTGACGGAAATTTCGCACGACTTGCCGTCTATTCGATGCACGACCTTAAAAAATATAGAGCAGCGGGGAGGAAGGAGATGAATTCGTAGCGCAGCGGGAGAGCGGCGGATAGAGAGACAGAGAGAGAGGGGGGGGAGGGAGGGAGAGGTGAGAATAACCCACATTCTCGCCGCATACTCGCGCGAATAGGGTCGCATATGAATGAAAAAACGCATTGAATGCAAACGCGGGAGTCGAACGACAGGTCGCAGGCGCCGATGAGAATAAGCGAGAGAACAGGTGGTCGATTCTTCGTAATCGCGCCGGGCGCCGTGTAATTAACGAGGCCGCGTCGTCGGCCGACAAGCGCTGACAAACGCGCGGTATTCCGCGAGCCGACAAAGCGAGCGGATAAACGCGGCGACACGGCCGAGCGGCTGTGTCGCGCGGGGAGATGCATAATTCAGGCGATTTATAGGTGCGCAATAAGTTAACGGTAACGCTCGCTGCCGGCCGCGATAAACGCGAACTGCCGATACCAAACAAGCAATGCCGAGGATAACTTCTCGCGAGCGGAGAAAATTCCCGCGCTTATTTATAGCTTCTCTCCTCCGCGCAGGAAGGCGTCGGAATTATACCGGGTGTGTCGCCGCTACCGGCTCGTCCCCTCCGCAACGCTTGATCGACGCCTCGCGGTCGAGTTTTCGCGCTTTCCCGAGGACGAGCGCGCGAAAGCTATACCGGGTGTCTGGGAAGTTAATGTGCGAAGCTCTCTCGTATGCGTGTAGGTTAGGTGAAATCGAAGAAAAAATTCCTCTGCCATTTTGGGATCTTCTCCGCGTAGGTAAATTCTATCTCGACGAAACTTCAAATATGGAAGAGAGAAAACGGTTACGTGGGTGGAAAAAATGGCGACAACGGCCATTTCAGCAACATAGTGCAAGCTGTAAGACGCAATCAAGCGAAATATTTAAATATCTTAAAAGATATCAGGCGAATAAAAAAATGTTTCAGACAAAAGTTGTCCAAATTAATTGATAGAAAAAGATGACATGATAAAAAATTGGGGTTTCCGCTTAAGAAAAGCAATGATCAATGGATATCTCGAAAGCGGCGCCATCTGTAAACAAAATAATACAGGCGTTTTATGCCCCCCTTGAAACCACACAACTCTTGTGCGAGACATTTTTTTCCAAAATGTTTAGTTTTCGAGCTATTTCGCCGTCCCGGTACTTTTCATACTTAATATTCTTGTACAATATAATTTTTTAATACAATTAATATAGTTATGTTTAATAATTGACGTAACACAAGACTCAAACATTTTTACATTTCTCTCTTTATTATTTATTACGACGTTCCCTAGCTTGATGCTTGCCTGATTTTTCCTTCACACGTTTACATCAGAGAGCTTTTCTTTTACTGTTGTTATCATGACTAAGCTTTTGTCTCCGAATAGCATCTCTCAACACCCTCTCGAAGCTCCGCGAGTGCGCGCGAGTTCTTCGAGGAAGAACCGGCCCGGCGTATCGAACGCCAAGAATCGTTTCTGCAGCGGCGGCGATACGGGAAAGCGCATACTCGTAACTGTATCATCCTGCGGAATTGTTCGCATGCACGTAAAGCTAACGGTCCCCATCCGGACGCATCTCTCATTCTCTCTCTCTCTCTCTCTCTCTCTCTCTCTCTCTCGTCCATTCCGGCGCGGAATGCGCATCGGCGCGTGCAGCCTTGCGCGAATCGCGGCGTCCGGCGATTTTCCGCGGAAATTATTAAGTCGGCGGAGCGGAAATTTAGATCGATTCGGCCGGATCGATCGCTCGGATTCCTCGAGGAGGAACGCTCCCTCGCGAGCGGTGAGTCGTGTAATCATCGATCGCGGGAGTTATGGTGCGTGGACTCGAATGAGCCCGCGCGCTGGATAGACGCCGTAATGATTGTTTAACGGATTCGCGATTGCTTCTGTTTCGGTGTTCGCGGCGAATGTTCGCGTCCCACGCGAGAGCTCGCCTCCGTGAGAACTCATCGTTTGCGTCGTGACAAACATCTTTCTTAAGTAGCCCGACACGGAGAAATCGCTTGGCTCGACGTGGCGATGAGCGAAGCAAACGCCTTTAAGTCGAGAATGTTTGGTCGAACGAAAGAATTTTCCATTGAAGCGTGTACGAACGATTCGGGAATTCTGCCCGAGATTTTCAGAATTCGATCGAGTTTTCTGGATAATATTATCAGTCTCCGGAATTTTCAATCTCGACAAAAAGTCGGCTCGCTCGAGCAAGTAAAATAAAAAAAAATAATAAAAATAAAAAGATAATTATAAAAATAAAGTTTTCCCCGGTGGAAGAAACTCGAATTTCCGAACCTAATTCTTTTCCAAAAGAATAAAGTAAATAGCAGGAAAGCAATGATAAACAAATATAAGCAGATTCGGAGATTACCGTTCCCCTCCTTTGTTAGATCAACAAGGACACGTATAGCTGGAAGGCAAAAATAATTGCAATTTTAGCAGCATCGACTATTCCCTTCCTCTCGGGAGAGAAGATTACGGGCCAAATTCCGTCTTGGGAACCAGAACCAGAAATTCCACCTCCGTCGACCAAAACGCCCTTGGCACCCCGATTCGCCCCCGATCCCCTTCGTCCGCGCGACGCAAAGTCTAATCGGCGCGATCGCCTTTGGAGCTACGATAACCCGTAATTTGAGCGGGGAAATAAAGTGATACTCGATCGTTTGGACGATAACTCCGTCAAAGAGGCTTGCCGCCGGCAACAGGACGGCGTCCGCGAGCGATCGGTAAATAAATCGGAATCACATCCGTACACGCGCCCTCATTTGCGCGCACTTCTCGAGGGGCAGGAGGGGGGAAGCCTGATAGATATACCTTATCGGGGTCAGCCGCCCATGTGTGGGTCTCTTAATTAATTAAGAAAGCCGCGCGTGTAACGGAGCCGCGGGTTGCCGACCTCTGTCTGGAAGACGTTCCAGGCGTGCACACACACACACACACACACACACACACACACACACACACACACACACACACACACACAACACATATGTCCGCGCGCGTTACGTACGGCCTCCTCATCCGGCAGAATCGTTTTTATGCGGCTTGATACGATCTGCAGAGTGTGCTCGTCACTTTCACTCTGGCCTAAGCACCTACATGACCGTTTGCAATAACGACGTTATTAGCTGTTTTTCTGCGTTTTCATGCGTGCATCGATACCCCCGTCGGAATTAATCGATCATCGCTGCGCGCGCGCGCGGGCACGCGCGACAGAGAAAGAGAAAGAGAGGGGCAGAGAGGGAGAGAAAATAATTATTCAGGACGTCCATGACCAACCGCACTCCCCTTTAACGACGCACACGGGCCGGCATAATAGCTTCGACATGAAGTGGGCGCAACAGTAACTAGGATTTTTTCAGCGTCACTCGCGCGCTCGTGCATCTCGTGAGCTGCTGCATCTGCTCTCTCTCTTTCTCTCTCGGATTCGAAAAAAAAAATATTTTATTCATTACAACGTGTTTTACAAATGAGCAACACGCTGTTGTAGAAATCGCCGTTCCGCGAGAGTGCAGGCGTCCGTGATGTCAAGGGGAAGTAACACGTTTCTTGATTTCACTCGCGACCAACGGCGGCGGTATGAATGACTCCTCGGTTAATATCCAGGAACGATCAAAATTGATAGGTGTTATCTGAGAAAACTGATACAATAGCGTTGTATCGGCATTCTTCGGCCGCTTATCGCGGTTTTGTCCTGCTGTTAATTTCTTCCGGAGGCTTTCTTCCGAAAACGCGCGCATTCGCGGGTTTATAATAGACTAGTCTTCAATTTTTTTTTCCATAATTTGGAAATGTTTAATAAAAATGGGGAAAAGATCAATTGGAAGTCATTCCTAATCTGTTTGTGACGTTTTATAATTTTTTGAGATTTTTTACACATCTTCCGCGGATACGTTTTTTTTTAAACCTCTGCAAGTGGTACTTCAAATCGTTTGTACCTCAAAGGAACCGGAAGTACAGAATCTTCAAATTATGTCGGAAGGTTACTTTCGTACTTCCAGTCCCTTTGAGATACAAACGATTTGAAGAGAGGTACAAACAGATACAAATGATTCTTTTTCGAATGTCGTTGGCTGTTTTCGGATATCTTATACTTGTTTGCTGGCTATTTTTCCTCCTTCCCTTGTCTTTTTATTCTTTGAGGTACAAACGAAATAAAAAGTGGTACAAACAGGTACAAATGAAGTATAATCAAACGATATTGAGAATTGTCTTTTTTTATTAAGTTGTTCGCCAGATTCATATCGGTATGTAAAAGTGAGTGAAAACATATTTCTGAAATTAAAAAACCTGCCTTTTTTAGCAAGACATTTTCGCACAAACATTCACTTTTCTTTATTAACTGTATGACGATAGATGATCCTCGCGTAATATGTGGATAGCGCTAAGCCTTCGGATTCTATGAAATATAATGATGATACAGTTTAGAAGCCTCCGTAACTTCCTCCTATTCTCCTTCAATTCTCTAACGTGGATTCCATGAAATATAATGAAGGTACTATTTAGAAGCCTCTGTAACTTCCTCCTATTCTTCTTCAATTCTCTAACGTGGAATCCGCCCTGCGAGCTCACCGCCAGACTTTAGCTACACCCTGTATATCGATCTGCCCTCGAGACATTGGTCGGATTTGAAAACGCGAAGTGGCTCGAAGCACAGGCTATATTCGGCCGGCTATATTCCGAATTCGGAACCGGCCGGGAACGGCGGCGTCGTTAACCTAACCTAACCTAACCTAACGAACCTAACGAACCTGGACGAACACGTTGGGGCGATTAGACGCTCGTGCTCATAGGTAGAGCCAGGCGCGTGTTACATAACGGCCGAACTTCATTAGTCTAGATTTCTGTCAGGAAAGCGCTTCGTTAAATCCGCGCGTGTGCGCGACCCGCTTCCATCGGCGCCTCCGAGCTAATTGCAATTAGTCGAAGCGAGGGGACGACGCTGATGGCATCAGATTGCGGTGAATTGCTGCCGATTCCCGGCGAGTGATCAATGTGCTCGGTCGGCTGCTTCCGTTCGACATTCTCCGCTCGTCTCCGGAGGTTCTAAATTGTCGGCTCGCCATTGTATTTATATCGGCCGGCGGGATTTCGTGCTCCGAACTCTGCGCTAACCACGCGTTATCCTTTCAGGATCTCGCGGTCGGTTCAAAGCGACGCGATATTCCCGAAGCTGATTCACCGAAAATTGATGCGATCAGGAGAGGAGAAGGGGGAGGGGGGTGAAAGTTTGTTATTCGAGCTTTATCTCGAGTATCGCTTATCGTCAGGTACGAGACGGCTTTCTGCAAGCCGCTTTCGCGATCTTCGGGATAATTTATCAAAACCGCTCATTAACAGGCGTTGTCGGGCGTTATGATCTTAATGTGCGTGGCATAAATCGTCGAGGCGATCCGCGACAATTACGATTGCGAAGTCACGCGCAGAATCCATTCGCGGAAATCCGAGTGAATTTCACTCCGGCAAATTCGCCATGCTCTCCGCAGTTTTGGAATTTCGCCGAACAAGCGGGGTTCGTTTCGCGTGATGGGCCATCAAACGCAGGGCCGGGGGACCTCGGGCGGTACACACGGCCCTGCCGAGCAGGTATTAGGGCGGTGCTCGCGTAATGCAGAAAGAGAGAAGACGAATGTGGCACGTGGGAGTGTAAAGGCCATTATATATATAAGGCGAAATTTACAAAGGACCCTTCTCTCTCCTCTCCGGCGACGTGCGTGCGCGCGTGTGTGCGCAATGCGTGCGCAATGCGTTAAGATACCGGGTGCCCGTAATGTGTTCCGGCGTTTTCGTCTAACTAGCGTCCTCCATTCACGTTCAGCCGGCGATATCACGGCAACCTGTTTCCGTACTATCGTGCGTAATCGACGTGTCAATGAAGCGTCTTTCAGCCGTCAACCTCTACGCTTCACACCTCCAGCTTTTTTCCCCTCGGTCTCGCCTGTGCCGAGGACAGTTACGCGGAAACATGTGGATGAAGATCTCGTTAAGGCGGAGAGAGATACGTCGAGCACGACGATCGATCGATCGACCGATCGATCGATCGATCGTATCGCGAGCTTTAATTTCCGTTACTCTCGTCGCCGTCGCATTGCTTCACGCTCCTCTCTCTCTCTCTCTCTCTCTCTCTCTCTCTCTCCCCCTCTCTCTCTCTCCCTCTCTCTCTCCTCTTTCTCCGATTCGAGAATAATTTACGATAAGATTTACGATGCACCGTTTTGATGAAAAACAGCCGACGAAAATACGCTGCAATTAAGGAAACGGTGCGCGCATAAATTACGCAATTTGATACAGACCGCGTCGGGTGCATACGAGGTGCAGGCCCAGTGAGAGAAAGAGAGAGAGACAGCGAGGAGAAATATGTTAATTAATTCCGCGCTCGTTAAGCACCGCGGAAAGGTAATTGGCCGGCTTAAGCGTGCGTACAACACGGGAACCCCAAGTCCCGCGATACTTCGTTACTTAATACGCTTCGTGAAAGCCGCGACTCTCTCTCTCTCTCTCTCTCTCTCTCTCTCTCTCTCTCTCTCTCTCTCTCTTTCTTTCTCTCTCGACGACCGCAGGAGAGAAACGTAGCGGTGATTCATTCACACGCCGCGATAAGTCGCCTAGAGAGCAGTCGTTGGCCGCGGCAGTTAAAGTTAATCACCGTCGTGGGTCGGATGGACCTCACTGCGTCCCTCCGAGATTTCGCATCGCGATCATCTGGAAAAAGTTCGGAGCGAAAGAGACGAAGAAAGGAGGGAAGGAAAGGTCACTCGCAGTCGCGAGGGAAAGAGAGAGAAAGAGAGTTAGTTGCTTTTAAAATTTCGAGCGAAGGTATAATGCAATCTACTCGGCGATTAAACCAGAAGCGGAAAATACATGGAGTCGGCGCCCTTCACATCGCACTCGCATTCCTCATTCCACTTTCGTGCGTTTCCTCGCGAGAGAGAGAGAGAGAGAAAGAAAAAGAGCGAGAAACAACGAGTGAGGACCGGCGGATGGCGCGAGGGAAAAAATGCACGATTCTCGTTCCATTCAGAACTCGCTCCGCGCGTGATCCGCGCGACGGAATTGTTTGCATTAACTTAGGTCGCGCGAAAACACGAAAAATTAACAAGTCATCGACTCACGATTGGGACCCGATTGGGGAATTATTTCTCCGAGATCGGAGTCGGCGTAAAACAATTATTCCTTCTCTCTCTCTCTCTCTCTCTCTCTCTCTCTCTCTCTCTCTCTCTCTCTCTCTCTCTCTCTCTCTCTCGCCGATTAGCGTAATAAGTGCCAGCCGCGTATCCAACAGCGAATTCGTTGTCTCGTCGCGGCGAAGAATGCGGAGATTACGGGGCCGGCAATAAACGAGTCGTTGTGCATACGTTACGCGAGGATTGCCGCGATACTCGACGTGCGATAACCGATAATAGACGTCGCTAAATGGGACGCAGCTTCTTGCGGAATAATAAAGCCGGCTGCCGTGTTATCGCCGAGGCGCGAGAGAGTTTTGTGCTCCTCTGCTGTTGCGCCTCTAGCCGATAAATATTTTCATTTATTCAGTTGCATTAAAATTGAAAAATGCACTTTTTTAAATTTATTATGTGCAATTGTATATGTTATAATTTTCATTTCTTCGTTACTAATTAATATATATTTTTTTATATTATATATATCTTACATATTATATATTTTTATAATATATATATATATATATATATTTAACTTACTTGACTATGTATTTGTATTATATAAAAAATGCTTCTCCATGATTTACTTCAAGTCCTTCAGACAAGAAAAAATCGATAAAAGATCGATATTAAATTTTTGCGCACCGGTTAACCGGCCTTGTTAATTTTAACACAGCGTTTAATCTTTTTCTTCAACTTTGAAGCAAGATTTTAATTACGACATAACCTGCATGTATATATGCATATATATCAACTTATAATTATTTATAATTATTGATGCATAAACGCAAAACATATAGTCCAGTAAAAAGATTGAAAAAAATGCATTTTATTTAATTTATTATATGCAATTATATATGTTATAATTTTCATTTCTTCGTTACTAACTATACAATACAAAATATATTTTTTAATTTATTTGATTGTATATTTATATTGTTTAAAAAATGCTTCTCCGCGATTTATTTCAAATCCTTGAGACAAAAAAAATCGATAAAAGATCGACATTGAATTTTTGCACATTCGGCCTTATTTACGCAGCGTTTGATTTTTTCTTCAATTTTGATTTTATTTGCGGCATAATCTGTGCATATATACAGGGTGTCCAGGATCTTTTGGAAAGGAAAAATTGTAAAAATTAATCAGAGCAACCTGAGAAGAAAAGTTTATCATTTTGCAAATGAGTACGCAAATTTTCAAGTTATCAATTAAAAAAGCTTCATTCTCAATCGTTAATAACTTGATAGCTATTGCGATTTTTGCAAAATAATAAATAGCTTTTTCTCTCAGTTCGATCCGATGGATCTTCACAATTTTTCATTTCCAAAAGATCCCGGACACCCTGTACATATAAGAAGCGCAACGAGATCCGAGGTTCCGGCAACTGCTGGAAAAGAAACACCGCGGCGACCTTTCGCGGGACTCTCTCGCGGCGGCAAATAGGCCATCCTCGGCGCGTGCTTGTTTACCGGATATTCAAACCGTCTGTTAATTAGGGGGGATAAAGTAGACTTATTGGGGTCAATTCCAGCCGCGAATTTCACCGACGCCGCCGGTCAGATTGACAAGTGGAAGATCGTTTCGACCTTGTACGGCGGCGTTCCTCCCGCGCCTTAATTAACGTCCGAGTGCAATTAGAAGGGGCTTGAGAAGGCGAGGCAAAAATCACCAGGCGGCGGGATCGATCGTATCGACGCGTAATTATGCGCCCAGCATCCGATAGGCAATAAAGCCCCCCGTCGCTCCGTATTGACATCGAGATTAATTAGAGATATTATTATCGAGGACAATGGCGCTGGAACGTCATTTTATCGCCCGCGATGTATTCCGTCGGGATAAAAAGGCCACTCGCGTCTAACACATTTAATCATGCTCCATTGTGCATGATCGCAGATGCACAATTGTAACGCAGCGCCGTCGGATATACAGGGTGGACCGCGTTTTAAATAGCCGCCTAAAGCATCCCGCGGGAAACGTTTGTCCGAGAAAACGTTTCATAGCAGAGTCGTTTGGGGCAAAGTGAGACGATGACCTTGGTCTGACCTTGTTGAACAATGACAATTCCGAGGTACTTTAGCCGAGGGCTGAAGATGGATCACTCTGTATGTGTACCACGCGCCGGTTCACATTTCTCGTCGCGGCGCAAGGTAGTAAACGTAGCGAAAATGTTCCCAGTCGCCGTGCTCGCGCGCAAGCACGCAAGATAAATATTTAGGGACGCGAGGACACGTCGTCAAACATTTGGCCGCGGCAGAGCAAAGTGCCAGCAACGTTATCAGCGACGCTAAATCATCGTACAAAGACGGAGCGTGTCTCCGCGAAGTCTTGCGTAATATCCCTTCGCGAGATAAATCCAAGCGTCTCTCCTTCGCCTCTCTCTCCCTCTCTCTCTCTCTCTCTCTCTCTCTCTCTCTCTGCTTTATCTTCGTTGAATCGACCTCGAGGGATGACGGAACGCGCGGCGAGGTTCTGTGCTTTCGCGAAGAGAGAAGACGGGTAGCCACGTCAAATCGCGGCGAAGTAGACGCGTCGCGCAAGATATCGGGCGACTTCGCGAAGAATCGGCGCGAAACGGCAAAATAGTTTTCCATCTCGCCGCCTTCAGCATCGCAGCCACCGCGGGCGTTATCTAACTCGCGCGGCGCTTTTTATCTCGCGATATCTCGCATACCGATTCGACGGCCTGCGCGATAAATTCCTCGGCCGCGGCGCGGCGGCCGAGAAGATACACGAGATGTACATTTTCGGCCCGTACACACACACACACACACACGCGCGTGTAATTACGGGGTAATTTGCTCGTGAATCATCGCGACACTCGACGGCTCCTGCGGAGATTACAATCGCCATTAAAAGGAGATTTCGTCTAGGCCGGTGTGACGTCTTAATAGCGGCGGATCGCGCCGATGCCCGGCAAGAATCCATTGCACAATCTGGATTCGGATGAGTATGCAAGTCCGGCCGGCAACGTCCCGGCGATCTAACGGCTGAGTCACCCGAAGCGTTTTCGAACTCTTAGAAGAGCTGCGTTAAGGTCGTTATGCGGCCGGGACGTGAGCTCGCGTACGGCTTCGCCTTCCGCGGCACTGCGCTCGTCACGATCCGTTGGAGCGGCATGAAACGGCAGCGTGAAATAAATGACAAAATGTGCCGATATACGCGTATAAACGCGTAAATATATAATAAAATATAAAATAAAAATAATATAAAATAGATACGATAAAAGTAATGCGGAAAAAAATGCGACGCCCGAGAGAGAGAGAGAGAGAGAGAGAGAGAGAGAGAGAGAGAGAGAGAAAAAACACACACATACACACACACATATATAGAGTGTCCTGTCTCGAAAAATATGGAAGATATGGAAAAATGTTTCAGATAAAAGTTGTTGAAATTAATTGATAGAAAAAGATGGTATAATAAAAAATTAGAGTTACGATTTAAGAAAAGTAACGATCAGTGAATATCTCGAAAGAGGCGCCATCTGTAAACAAAATGATATAGTTGTTATATGTCCTCCTTGAAACCATACAACTTTTGTCTGAAATATTTTTTTCTAAAATGTCTCGTTTACAAAGAACCCAGGTGATACTGGTAGGGTGGTCTGTGACACCCTGTATATACAGTGTCCCATGTTAAATGCCCCAGGCAAATATCTCGAAAAATATGGAAGATACGAAAAAATGTTTCAGATAAAAGTTGTCAAAATTAATCGATAAAAAAAGATAATATAATAAAAAGTCGGGGTTTCCGTTTAAGAAAAGTAACGATCAGTGAATATCTTGAAAATGGCGCCATCTGTAAACAAACTGATATAGTTGTTTTATGTCTCCCTCGAAACTATACAACTTTTGTCTGAAACATTTTTCCATATCCTTCATATTTTTCGAGATATTTGCCTGGGGCATTTAAAATAGGACACCCTGTATATAGATATAGGTATATATATATATATATTTCGCTCTCGAACGGCGTACTTTCTTCCGCGTTAATTAATCATCAGCGGGAAATACGCGAGGCGGCGTTAATTAATTCTCGATTTATACGGGAGAAAATGAACAAACGAGATCCGTCGAGTCCGAAGTTGCACGGGACGGCGGCCGATGTCGTTTTCTAACAAGCACACGCGTGTGCTTTCGCCTAATTACTTAGGCGAGCGATCGGCGCAAATTAGCGGCGGTCTCGCCGGAATCCGCCAACCGTGAAACGTCAAGACGGATTATAGTCGCCGCGCGCTCCCGGGAATATCAGGTCGCGACGGGTTATTTTCGAGGGCGTTCTCTCGCGCGTTTTCGCCCGTGTTCTTGCACTGCAAAGTCGCTCGCGTCTCGTTGAACGGGCGGGCTTTTTGCCGGCCGCAAATAATTAATTTACTCTTGCACTCGCGCTGGCATCATGAATCAATCGCCGCGCGCTCCCTCGCGTTATGGTTTTTGCAACGACCGCCGATAAGCGTGATTACACTTAATAGCACGCTTTGCCTCTCTGGACTTTTCAGCAAGCCGTAAACGTTCATCGACAGATCCCAGCTTGCCTCGGGGTATACACATCCGCACCCACACACACACACACACACACACGCGCGCGCGCGGGCGCACACGCATACGGAAGAGCCGCGCGGCAATTCCAAATGTGACATTTCAAAACACGTAATGCGTCTTCATCATGCGTATGCTCACGGGGAGAATAAGCGTATAGTCATCGCGGAATGCTCGGCAAAGAGGCGCGATTGCGTCACAGCGCAACTCACATTGCGCGCTTCGCATCGCGGATTTTCACGCGGCAGAAGTCCACGCGCGAGGAAATCTCGCGCTTCGATTCCGCCGCGTCGCTTCGCCGCACGGGATGTTACACTAATCGAGCTGACTCAACGGGGCTTCGTCATGCGATTTGCGAAGGAGGATCGACGCGTAATAAAGAGAATACCATATATATCTCTCCTCGCGCGATCTGTTTTGCGAGCAGATACGAACATGAGCGACGGCGCGCCGGTTTCTTGTTAATTTCGCGACGTAATAAGCGGGAAGGAGAGAAAGATAGATAAGCGCGTTTATCATCGCTCGACGGTTGACTCTCCAAGAGCGAGAGCGGTGGGGGGAGAAATTACAGATCACCGAGTAGAAAAATATTTCCGAAGAAAAGGGGAAAGTTGAGGGGGGTTGCCGATATTGAACCGGCTCTTAAAATTCTTCTACCATCTTTATATTTCATAGGATCCGAAGTCCTAGCGCCATCTGCATGTTACGCGAAAGTCATCTATCACCAGTTAATAGAGGAAAGTGAGTGCTTATAGACGAAAGCGTCTTGCTAAAAAAAGCAAATAAAGGTTTTTTAGTTTTAGAAGTAAGTTTCATCCACTTTTACATGAGGCGTTTCGAAAACTTGAAAGGATAAATTTAGCTGCTTGTCGTTTTTATGCTAATTATGCATTAAAATTGACATATCTGCATGATTTGGGCATAATCTTGATCTGTATGCATATTTTGCCGCCATAATTTGAAAAATATGACTAGACTAGACATTTGTGACTGTTATTCCTAACATCTATAGAAAGCAGTTTATTTTTCTTTTTTGCGTTGCAAATATTTATATTTCGTTTTAATTGAAAGACAAACATTTGTTTAATGGTTGTTTATTTCTTAACGAGAATTTTAAAAACGGAAATACTTCATTTCTGTAATTTTAATTTCGAGGATGTGATAGATAAATTCTGCAATTTTTAGTTACGTAATCAAGAATGATTTTATGAATATAAAAAATCAACTTTCATGTAAAATAAATTTTATATAAAAATAGATATAACGTTAATAATTATTTTAAGTAACTTTAATGTTTATTTTTATTATTAATTAAACTTTTTTTTTTCATGCAAGCTGTGACTTTAATTAATTTCTTAATTAGATTTCCAGAAACAAAAATATTATATTTTTATAACTTTCATGTTTATTTTTTTAATTAAAAATATTTTTCTTATTTTTCATACAAACTGTAATTTCAATTTATTTAAATGGTTTATATTTCATAATTATCCCCTTATAGCTTTTCAACTAATCAAATCTATACGATAAAGAAAAGACAACTTTAGAAAAACCAGTTGTCAAAATTGCACCACTTGTACCACTTGCAGAAGTTTTAAAAGAGACGTATCCGCAAGAAATGTTGTTATGTAAAAAGTCTCAAAAAGTTATAAAATCTTACAAACAAATAAAAAATAACTTTCAATTCTTCCAAGTCTTTATCTCATTTTTATCAAATATTTAAATATAAGTGCAAATTATGAAAAAAAAAATTGGAAGCTGATCCAATATAAGCAATTTTTCTCTATATGACAATTCAAACGACGAGAATAAAAATACGGAACTTTGTTCCCGGTTAAGCAAAATTCTGGTATCTTCAATTGAAATTTCTCAACCGCTCATATTTTGTGCCAGAAATGATTCATCCAACCAAACATTTTTTTTCGTTTATAATGTTATTAATTTATCTTACACTTGAAAGCTTATTCATAGAGTTTCATAAATTTATGAGAGAGAGGAAGAGAGAGAGAGAGAGAGAGAGAGAGAGACAGACACTCAACGTTTAACTCGACAGGAGTGTTTCCGCGTGACCACGGCAAGGTTGCTCGTCAAAATGAATAGCTGCAAACAAGTGGTCGAAAAAAGAATGGAATGTCACCAACGCGTCTATTCCCACAATGTCACGGCCCAAATATAGGCATGCCATCATATTGCTCGACCTTTGGAGCTGTTATTACTCATATCATTGTGAATCGGCCGGGCTATCAATGTCGATACAGAGCGAAGACAACAGTTTGGTTTCGCGACAAAAGCGAGTGATTATTAGGTATCAGCTCCCCCCGGCCCCCTCTCTCTCTCTCTCTCTCTCTCTCTCTCCAATTCTCGTCGAATGTCGTACTTGCGTTTCTCGCAAAGCCCTCATCGTGCGTTCGCTCGCGCGGCGCTTTCGGCGGAAAGGTCTCTCCGTTCGACGACGTGTCGATGATGCATCGATCGCGTCTTCGGTTTCCTTGCGAAATCGCAAGCCTCGGAGAGCCGACGAGCGAGCGGCGAGCGGCGAGGCGACTGCGAGCCGAGCGGCCGCTGTAGAGATTGTTCGCGGAGAATTCCGCTCGCGCGGTTACTCGACTCCCGCCTTTCATACACGTTCATGTGCGCGCATACGACGACGGCGGATGAATGTTTGCCTCGGCTATCAGTGTCAACAGAACCGGCTGGCACTTTCCAGCCGCGCTCGCAGGGGAGACGAGCGAGCGAGTCGATAATAATACGGCTCCGATTTCACCTGGTCCGCTAGTCTCTCCCGCAGATCCTCGCGGGGCTCTTTCGGTGCGCTCACCGTATTTCCGGTGCAATTCCGCGCTTCCTGCCGCCAACGACAATGCCCCTTCGAACAGTATCGGCAGCTTCCCCGCGCTCCACCTGCGCTTCCCAAGCTGGCCTAAGCGTTGCTTTCCGCGGCGCTGCGAGCCGATCATCGCTGGAATTCCGCCGCTCGCAGCCGATCGCCGATCGCCGATCGCTGGTCGACGCTGCTGAAGACGAAGGCTGAATATGGCTGAATCCGCTCTTCATCCTCGCTCTTCATCCTCGTGTCTCACGTAGAGCGCGCTTCCGCATCGTACATTTTCTCGCAGTCGCCTCGGAGTTTATTCGTCCTCAGCTCGGAATTTTAGCGGCGTCGGGACGAGACCCGTCCGCCGCGCTGGATTTTACTCGCTCGCTTCATTGACGCGCAGCCTTGAATCGGCAGTGTCCTATATTGCCCGAAGATGCTTCCTGGTCAAAAACCCGGCCCCACTTTGGCGCAATCGCCGTATTTCCGGTGCGATCGCGCGCTTCCTGCGCCGCATTGACGGCTCCACGGGCGGCCGCTCTTTAATTACCGCAATATATCGCCGCCGCGTCGACATTTTCTTTTTTCAGCCGATGATTCTCGGCTCGTGACGTCATCATTCACGATAATCTAAATTCATCACCAGCCTTCCGCAAAATACTCAAGGCTGTCGTTCCGCGTCGCTATCTCCGCTCGTCACGAGCCCGAAATCTCGCGTCTGCTCATTATTATTCTCCGCTAATTCGCCAAACGAACACAACGCGAAAGATTCGGAAACGGCGACACCGAGAGAGAAGGAGAGAAAGAGAGCGAGAGAGAGAGAGAGAGCGAGAGAGCGAGAGAGAGAGAGAGAGAGAGAGAGAGAGAGAGAGAGAGAGAAATCACTAGCAAGAATTGCAAATCTCCCGGAGCAGCACGAAATGGCATTAAATTCGAGGCGCTGCTTATCGTCGCGTACGTGTCACTTAAAAACATTCCGCGAGAAGTATCTCCTCAACGACACTGGGTGCACTCTGGGTTAAAAGGCTCGGGTTAAGTTCCACGTATCCTGCCAGTTTTATGCGCGCGATTGCATCCTTCGCGCGCCAAGAGCGCGATAATCCGGCCGTTTAGACCGGCGTTTCGTTTCTCCCTCTCCTACTTTTACGCGCGACGCGTGCGAAATCAATCTCTTTAGCATTGCTGCCGGCCGGACACTTTCAAGGTTCGGCTACAAAATTCTAAGAAAATTACAACTGATGTCCAATTGTAATCGAAGAGACGCCCACAAATTGTACAGGACGAGTAAATTAATGTATCATAATTTATTACGCGTATATCATAAATTACGAAATAAAATAAAAATACACGTAGATCAATAAGTTCCAGAAATTAAAGTAAAAATATAAAAGACATGAAATTATACACATATATAAAATAAATAAATTATAAATTAATATATGTATAAATGAATTATATATTATAGCAAATATTCCACGCAGCACACGAAACATACATCACAAATTACAGAATAAAATAAAAGTACATGTAGATCAATAAGTTCCAAAAATTAAAATTAAAATATAAAAGATATGAAATTATGCATATGCATAAGAAAAATAAATTATAAATTAATATATATATAGAAATTGATTTAATATTTGAAAATATTTAAAGGTTATATTTATTATTTACATTCAATATTATATTAATACTTAAAATTAATGTTATATATTTAGTATTTAAAAATTTATTTATATATTGATATATATATATATATATAAATCAATTATAAATCACACAGCAAATATTCTCTGGCGCAGACGGAATTGACGATCGAGTCGCAGCGAGTCGATGACTCTTCGCTTCCTGCGCTCGCGCGCGCGAATGCGACAAATTCTACTCCTACGCCCATGCGTGGCCGCACACGTACACGTGTACTTAGCTCCTGCTACATAAACGTGCCGGCCGACATAATACATATGCGATACGTGATAAGAGTTCTGTCAGTGGTCTTCGACTGGCAGCTGAATCAGTTGGGTGTCACCGTTCGCTCGCGATCCACCGTTCGTCGCGTAACCGGGCGCGCTGATTGCAGAGATCGAGAGAGAATGAGAATCTCGACCACACGGTCGACAGGACGAGACAACAGGATAATACCCCGCGCAGGAAGCACCGTCGATGGAGCGCAATTATCATCGGTACCTCGGTAAATACGCGAGACGAGAAAGGGGGGGCCGCGTGTCGTCGGAAGAAGCGCCGCTCCGAAACGCGAATTTTTTCGTCACGCTGCTAGTTCGCGCAATGGGATGCCCCGAGTCCTTGGAGGAGCAATTCCATGGGGGGCTGCCTAATCGCAATTTAATTCGCACGGTGTGTCTCGGGTATAATAACCACACCTGCCGTCGTCTTATCTGCGCAGATAAGACAAGCCGAGTCGAGACTTTGATCCACCGAGTAACTTCCGCTACGATCGACTAATAATTCACCTTTAGAAAACTGCCCGAGGTTACGTTGCGTTACGCGCAGGCTTGGAGCGTCGCAATCGTTTATTGCGACTTACTTCGACTTAATAACACTCGATAATTATATAATATTATTTTCAATTTAAACATTTCAACTTGAGACGCAGCGCCGCGGTGCGCCGCGTTCTATCGAGCCCGCATCTGCCTGGCGGCAAAAATTTAACAGAAAAAAAAAGAAGCATATCGAGGCACGTCATCGCACCGCGCATTCAGCGTGAATATCGACGAAACTACCGGAGTTCTCGTCGCTCGCAGAGATCGCTCGCGGGACGGAGCGACGGAGGAGCGGCGAAATCTAATCTCTCGCCACTGGGCGAGAGATTGATCGCGGGCCGGTTGGCAGATACGCATCCGATTCCCACGGGGTTAAGCAGTGTCATCCACGTACGCAGGGCGGTCGGCAGCGATGCGCTTACAACACGCCGCCGCATCTCGCCATTGTGAGCCGCGGCTCGTGCGAAAGGCGCTTATAATGCGGACGGACCGCGCGCGAGCGTGTATGCCGACGCGCTTTCGCGAGCTCGCTCGTGCGTCACGCTCGAGGAATTCGCGCTAAGTACGTGTGTTACAGCCGCGTTACACGCTGTACGCCACACCACCCGCCTCGGAAAACACTCGGCACCGGCACACCGGGGCCGGCTAAATACCCTAATCAAATCCGCCGCGCGCGCGCGGCGGCGGCTTCTTCCTTGGAGCGGCTCTCCGCGTTGCCGTCCGCTCGGCAACGTCCTCAGCTACGCATACCCGCGGTATCACGAGCGTATCTGTCAGCCTCGTAAACTTCGCGCGTCGTAAATCACCGCTTGGCGTATCGCTTCGGAGCCCGCCGACCTCCCTCCGCCGGGCATGATGAAGGTCCGTAAATAGAGAAACGGAAGAAAGTCGGGTCCTCTCATCCAGTTCACACGGTTTGACTAAAAAATGGCGGCGATCGTGGCTCAACTGATTAACCATATACCGTCAGGTCAAAAATTATTTTCGTTTTTTTGCAATTTTTTGTACTACAGTCGGCACTGTAATTGTTTTCCTTCTGAAAATTCTCACTGGTATTTTGGAATGTGTTTAATCCTTTAACGTCTTAAATGCGTTTCTGGTAACTATAGTTACCAGAAACGCATTTAAGAATCCATAACTTATTGTTAGTCAGAAAAGAGGATATTTTCGTTTTCTTTGCACCACTGTAAGAGTGAATTCTTCTTCTAAAAATGGTATATAGATTGTATGTAGATTCGGTTTAGTCTGTTTTTAGCTCAGTTTAATGATAACATGTTCTGTCAAATTCCAAGTAGGCATAGTTAGCATTGTTACTGACATCTAGAAGTGCGCTATAAATGAATGAAGATTGGTATCTGTTATAATTTTATACATTTGGAAGCTTTCTCAGGTGCCAAATGTGAAATTAAAAGAATACAAATATTCAAAATGGCGAATCAAATATGGTGGACACGAAAATCAAGAAATCAACCAATTTTCGTGAAACCTGGTGACCTACAGTTTTTTATGCGGCGAGAAATGAAGGGACGATTGACTATCTAAATGGTGATCTATAAGATATTCTTCTGAAATAGTAAGCTTGACGCTCTGAATGATAAACTTCACTCACAAATATATAGTAAAGTTTCAGCCCAAAAATGTCAAGCTGACTATCAGAGTCGTATAGATTACCCTTCATTTTCTCTGTATAGGTTGCTCATTTCGTACATGCTTTTAGGATCCAAGTCATATTTACCAATGAACAAAAAACGAACGATAAAAAAAACCAATCTAAAATTCTGATATTTTTTTGGTTATCACTATTTATAGTCTCAGTTAAAAAAAAACTCAAATTTTATTCTTATTAAAACACATGTAAAAAAGTCGGGCGTTAAAGGTTATACTATGTTTTGATTACTTCTGATTACATCTTAAACTATGTTTTGATTACTCTGTTCACTCTCACACAACTAAACCATAATACTACACGTACATAGTATCATGTACAACAGAGATTCTCTGGCTTCAAAATGGCGGCCGTGAGAGGACCTGACTGACTTCGTTCCGTTCCTCTATTTACGGACCTTCGGCACAATGAGAGACTAGTTGGCGCTTGTAAAATTATCAGGTCTAATGATTAATTCTTCCCGATGAAATTTACTTAGCTCGGAGGAAAATTTGAAATTGAAACATTCTCCCGCTCTTTTGCGGTTTTAAACTGTTGACATTTAACTTTTCGAAATGACATTTAGTTTGGCGTTTAATGCACATAACCTCAAATAGTCAATAGTATTCGCGATGGCTGTCAGTAAAGATTCGATGCACGATGCATTTTGCATTTCGCTTAAACAAAAACGCTTTTAAAACAGCCGAAATGATTTTAGCTGCTCATGGTGAAAATGTTTCCGAAGTAGTGATTTTGATTTTCACGACCCGGTCCGCCCCGGTCAGCCAAAAAATTTGAAGACGAGGAATTGTAAAATCTACTGAATGACAGTACGGCACAAACACAACAAGAGCTTGCAGAAAAGCTGGAAGTAAACCAGAAAGCTATTTGCGATCGTTTACATCGCGTGGGACAGATACAGAAAGAAGGGAAGTGGATTCCACTCGAGCTAACCATTGACAATAAAAATCACCGATTGACTACATGCGTTAGCTCGCCAGACAAGATTTGTTGCACAAAATCGTGACTAGTAACAAAAAATGGATTATTTATGAAAATTCTGCCCGCCAGACAACAACAAAAAAATGTTTTGTACAGAATCGTAACTGATGGCGAAAAATGGACCATGTATGAAAATCCTAAACGCAAAAGACCATGGGACCATGTAGACCCTGATCAACCGACAATATCGACAACAGAACCCAAACATTTCGAAAGAAAGTTCTTCTCTGTATATGGTGGGACTAGAAGGGTGTGCTGTACTATGAGCTCTTGAGACCAGGTAAAACCATTAGAGCAGATATTTATTAAGGACAATTGATACGTTTGAGCGATGCATTGAGAGAAAAGGCCATTTACTGAACAAGGCAGCCGTAAAGTGATCCTGCTGCAAAACAATGCGAAACCGCACACAGCAGGAGCCACAAAAGAAAGCACTTATACATGGGCTGGAAAGTTCTCCCACACGCGGCGTATTCTCCAGACTTGGCTTCATCAGATTTTCACTTCTTTCGGTCGATGCAACACGCATTGTCTGATACACATTTTCCGACAGTTGACGACGCACGAAATTTCATGGGTGACTTTATAGCCTCAAAACCACCAAGTCTCTATTGTGATGGGATTCAGCAGCTGCCCAATAAATGGCGAAAGGTCATTGATGACAACGGAGAATATTTCATTGATTAATCTTGTTCTATTGATTTTTAAATAAAAATCGAAAAAAATTAACTACTGGACCTTATATATAGCTATCTCTGTCGCCCCCCTAAGGAGAGGAAAATGAATGGCGGTGGGTGAATGCGGAAATTTTCCCGGCTTTCTCCAAGATACTGAGACTAATCGACTTGAGCGCAGCGCTCGTAAATGTGCGAATGTTGGAAGCATCGTACTTTTAACGACGGACTTGCTGCGATGAATGTATACATCGTTAACACTGTGATAATACTCGCTGTTGATATGGTCCTCCCGTCTATGATTCTCTCACTACGCGATTACGCTTACAAGTGTCGAGTACTTTTCTCTCTCTCTCTCTCTCTCTCAGTAGGACTCTCGTGAAGCGGCCACCGAGGACGCCTGACAGCGCAAATCTTGCGCGTCATTGAGCCGAGGTATCGCAAATTGCTGATACCGTAGGCCGATTACGCGCTACCATGGATCAGAAATTGACCGACGAGCTTAGCGCGGAATCTCGACTGTAATTGCGGATGACGTCTGGCTTCCACGGCGGCGGGAAATTCAGGAAGCCGCGGACATCCCGCGAGGTCCTTCGTGCCCCCCTCTCCCCACACGGGAGGGACTCTCGCGAACCTTCGTGGCGAAGACGTCGCGCGTACTCCACTTTCGAAAGAAGTCGCAGGCGGCGAGCCAGACGTGACATTTAAAATCCCGCGTATGCAAACGAATTCCGTCGGCTCGTGAAAGCGTGTCCTTTGATACGCGCGTCCTTGTTCCTCCAAGCGCGCGCGCGCGAATGAACGCGTCGCCTCGCACACCGGCGCGTGATTATTCAATGGGCGAGGACTCTCCTCCACTTGTTGACGATTTGCATCGCCGACGAGTACGCAGATCGACGCAGAGCGGCAATCGAATCGCACTCTGAATATTATTCGAATTTTATTCGAACGAACGGGAAAGATCACTCCCGAGCGTCGTTTTTCGCGCAAACATCCACATCCACATCATCCACATCCACATTATCCACATCTGTATCCACATCCACATAATCCACATTCATATCCACATCATCCACTTTCACATCCACATCCACATTCACATCATCCACACCCACTTTCGCATCCACATCATCCATATCCACACTCACTTTCGCATCCACATCATCCACATCCACATCCACACCCACATTCACATCCACATCCACAAACTCGAGTCTCGATTTTCGCGCATCGATTCCTCCGACCTTGGACTTTCCTGGCGAAACCTCCGCGTCAGCACGCTTCAGGGTTGCTCAAGATTCCAAAAAGATTTCTGCAAGAGTCGAATGCGAGCGGGAAAGAGGTAGAAACTCGCTCGACGCAGATATATTGCGCCGCAAATTGTGGCAGCTCTAACGTTCAGTCGGCTGGAAACGGAACTGCACGGAACGTCGCGCACGTGCAGGCGCGCATTAACCATCGTCCTGCACGTGCAGTCGCTTGCACGCAGCTGCCATAATTGACACTTCAAAGTTGCGTGTGCTTTTTTTCATCCCCTTTCCTTCTCCCGCGCCAGGCCCGGCGAATCGCATTCGCATTCGCGTACGCGTCGCGCGTCCTTCTAGAGGCTGGAAAAAATTTACGACGGCGACTATATGGCGCTGGCCGGTGACAATAACCGAGGACAATAATCCCGCCGAGTCACCAGCGGACCCGCAAGAAACAAGTTGCCACCTCGAGCCACAGTCGTCGCCGTCGCCGTTTGTGCACTTGCTCTTATTATCGCGCGTGAGATGCGCTTCGCTTCGCTCGTCTCTGCATTCGTCAACGAAATTCGGAGGAAATCAGAAAGTGGATTCGCAACGTCCCGAAAAAAAATGAAAACTCGAAGCCGCGACATGCGCAAACTGCAGGTTGTCGGAAATATCCTTCTTCAGAGGAGGAAAGTGAAACGAGTAATTTTCTTAGCAGCAGAATAACATTCCCCCTCCTGCGAATTTTTTCCCTACAGCAAAAAGTAGTTGAACGGATAGTGTATTGTTTCCGAGAAAGTCCTTCCTCCATTTCGGAATATTGTTATAACTTTTCGGGGAATTGTCCTATTTTTAATTTCGTGATTTTCTAACTAATCAATTGAATGTTTAATTTTCTAAATAATCAATTGAATGTTTAATTTTCTAAATCTCTCGGTTAAATCAATCCCCAATTAGTGCTTAATAATTCCTTAAGTTCTTCAATTTTTTAATTGAATAATCCTTTCTCGGAGCAACGCGAGTCCATCAGAAAATTCGATATGTAAAGATATGGACAAAGAGTATCGAGCTAAAAGAAGACTATGCTGAAAAATAAAACCCATTTTGCCCAAGGATATAAGTGCTTCATCGTCAGACTCGAAATTCATCCGCTCAAATGGCCGTCGTATAATTTATACGATGCAGAAAGGACGAGGAAAAATCGACGCCAGGACCTTACTCGGGCGATCGTCTAAAAAATTTTATCCAGATAACCGTTTCTTCGCGGAAACGATGGAGCGGCGCATGCATCGCTCGCTGAAAGTGATTCCTCAGATATATTCGTCTCATCGGCGCGTGAGACGCGCGTTCCGAAAACACGCAATTTATGAACAGCGTCATCGAGCGAGAGAAATTAATTCGCGATACGCGACGATCCATCCGCGTCCAGGATTTATCGCCTCGTCTTCCGAGAAGTCGTAACTCTTCAGCTCCGTTCTTCCTTTCCCGTCGTGCAATCGATATCCGCCCACGCGTCTTCGATCAACTTTAATCCCCCGGTAATCCCGTAAATTCGGATCAGAGCCGTCTACTTTGGCGTCTCCGGCGCCGCGCCTGCGGATGTTGACTTTGGTGTGTGGCGACTGTCGGCTCCTCCGCTCATCTTCCCTTTGCGCAAATACTGCTACTCGTAAAAGTTATCGCGGCTCGTTCATCCTTCCGAGAAGGACGCTCGAACTTTCTCTCTAGGAGAGCCGGAGAGCCTCGCTCCTGTCGTCCTAATCGTCCTGCAATATCCACTCCTGCGGCGATCCTATACGCGTGATACGCCTTATCGCTGTCCCGCGCCAGAAGGATGCCAGAAGAAAAGGACGATGAAAGGACTCTTTTTCTCTCTGGTTATCTAAAGCGACGAGACGCTCGAGGAGTTCTAGGATGAAGGAAGCGCACTAATTAATCAAGCCGCTTTTGCACTCAGAAATTTCAGAAAGGGACACATACGTGCAGGCACACTGCAACGTTCTTTCACCCAAAAAAAAGTATTCTATTTGTAAAGTGATTTTTCCCAGAGTCTCATATTTCAAGCGAAGTCTTTTACAAAAAAAAAGGATTCTTCTTCCGATAAAGCGATTAAAGTGAATCATTCATCTAAAATTTATTAGATATTGTTCTATTTTCCTTTTATTTCAAGAGGATTTCCTCTTACATCAATTAATTCTTCTCTTATATGAAGAGGAATATGTTGATTTGAATGTCGACTTTTTTTGTTTAGTCATGCTCTACTTCCAGACATGAACGAAAAAATAATCATATGCTCATGAATATTCGGAAAGCTTTTTGGAAAAGATATGTGTTGCTATAACATATAACGAAGATAACTTACCCATATTTGGTTGAATACAGTTTATAATCTATTGCAAGAAGTTGAATAATATATTCTTTCTTTTAACTATGTTTAACTTGTAATTAACTTAATTTATAATTAATAACTTAATTATAAATTACTTTAAATATTTAAATATATATTTTACTTTAATATTACAATATCAATATTCCCTTTCATATTAAAATCTTCCCTCATTACTTCCATGTTTAATAGTCATGTTAAATCTTTTAATGATTCGATTCGATTCGAATTCGAATTTAAAAAATGAGATTCGATTCGATTCGATATAAAAATTCTTGATTCGCACATCTCTAATATATATATATATATATATATATTACTTTTGCTATACATTATTATAATTTCTTTTCAAATTATCTCGAATAATCAGTAAGAATAAATAGTAATCTTAAACAAGATTAAATAATCTGTGTATAAGAGGAAACTTATATTAAAATCAATAAGATTTGTATCATATATACATCATATTTGTAACATAATCTCTCTAACTTTAAGAATAATGTATTTATAATATTTTCTTCTTCAATCTCAAAGGAATCCTCTTGAGGCCGTACACACGAATAAAATCCTCTAAAATTTAGATGATTCCGCTTGTTCTGAAATTACTTCTCTTTGGCTGTTAATTGTATTCGCGACTAGTTTGCATCACACCTTCGGTGTTTTAAGCGTCGCTCGTCTACCGTTGTTATTATTATTTTGCGGGAGGCGCGCTTTAATCAAGCGAGGTCAAATTTCATCGCGCGAGAGATAGCCGGCCGATTCCTTATCGGTCCGCTCGATAAGTCACGACAGGCTGACGGCGCAATATCGCGCCGCAGCGTGGAACGTCGCCGCGCCGTGCGTTCCGAGATAATGAAAGGTCATCAGCTACACGGGAGCCGCTCTCGCGAGTCTTTGTCCCTCGCTTTCAATTAAACCGCCATCCGGCCGATGAATCAATGGCCGACGGTCGTTCTACAATGAAACGCCTGCGCGCGGGCGGGAATATGGAATCGATTGGGCTGCCGACGTAACTCGACGGAAAGGTCGCTTGCAGCGCGGCCCGATCAAATTCGCGCCCGTTCCGTTCCGCGAGCGGCCGCAAACGGGTTTCCAGGCTGCCGGCGATTATTTGCAATTAAAAATACACGTCGCCCCTAAATCAGCGCCGTGCCGCGCCGGCGATCCGTCCCCTTTGATTCCTCATTTGCATCCTCGCGCCGAGAGCCGCCCGGCGGAAAGTCCGTGCTTTTAGGCGTGTTTGTTGACTTGTCCGCTTCTGAAGCAAGACGCGATACATAAGCTCGCCTCGCCTCGGGTTTGTTCTCTTCACGCTTTATCGACCTTCTTCAGCGGCCCGCTCCGACGCGACGTTCGCGTGACAGTCTCGACGCCCGCTAATAGCATTACCGGGATCTTCCGCGGAGCAGTTCGGTTCAACGAACGAATTTTCCGCCGTGAAGTAAAAATAAACAGATGAAATGAAGACGAGTAAAAAATAAATGAATAAGTAAGAAATGAGTCATCAGGATTTCCGCTAAATCGCTTCTCAATTAATGCTCAATAATTCTTGAAGTAGTGTTCTGTGGTTTTTCAATTGAATAATTGATCTTTAATTTGAACGGAATTCCGTTCTAGTCAGTTGAAATTTCCGAATCGTTGATACTTCACTCCCGAAAAATTCGACTCACTCAACCGAACATTTTTCTCCGTCGTTATCATTTCCCCGAACACGAATGGCTGAAGGTTCATTGCCAGATGGCGATCTCGATATCTGGTGCCAAGAAAAATTCCGGACTAATTCGGGAAATTCTGAGCGGAGCCGCCGCGAGCGAGCGACCGTCCGGGAAGTATCCTTCGCGCCTTGGATTTGTTATTCGTCGTCGATGAACCTCCACGTCTATCTGTTATTCGCTGTTTCTTCTCGGTATTTTAATGCCCGGCCTATCAGACAAGTGTTAACGAGGGGAAAATTAATGCATCTGTGAGATATATTAAGAGAGGATTAGCCATCGTCATCGAATGTTCATTTCAAGACCGATGTTAGGTCAATCTGATCACCACAGGTAAATCGAGGCGTTAATTAAAGCTTCATTAAAGCTTTAATTAACTTAATTAAAGCTGTAAAAATTTAAACGAAGTGACGACTTGCAGCTTGATGAAGCCAGGAGCCGAAAGACGAAATTAATTAATCGGATTGCGGCCGTACAGAAAGTTTCACTCAAACGAATTTCGAAAAGGGTCAGATTGACACTAATAACACACGTCCGATGAGGGTTAACGAGAAAAAGGGCAAATTCCCAAGCACGTGCGCGGCAGAACGAAGACGCAGTGCGCGTCAGTCGCGCGCCTGCGCGCGCGGTCGGGGCTTCATCTGGCGAACATTTACGGCGTTGCGTTTCCGCCTGGCGCGCATCCTGTATTTACGTTGCGACACGTATGCGCCAGCAGGACTTCCCAAAAGCGAACGCACTTTCGGTTGCAGGGGCGCAGTATGTGCCCGGCGCCGGGCCAAGCGCCGCAGCCCAAGGAAGGATCCGTAGTAGCTTCGAGTACGACAGCGCGTATCCACCAACGAGAGCCGACAGATACCGGGGAGGCCCGCAGATACAAAAGAGAATGACTCAGAGGGAGGACGTCCTCAAGTTCGAGCAGGGCCGCATCAAGGCCCTGCAGGAGGAACGCCTGCACATCCAGAAGAAGACGTTCACCAAATGGATCAACTCGTTCCTCTTGAAGGTAATGATGCCTGCCAGTTATAAAGTTCAGTGTATACTCTTGCTCGTCGTTTTGTATCTCAGGACGAGTCTGTTCGAATAGCGCAATGACATTCTCCGGAAATCCTAAGAACACCCAGAACGAACATTGCGGATATCCTGTGGATATCCCGGGATGTACTTTGGATGTCTTGAGGAAGAGAATATGATGGCTGAACGTATGATGGCCTTTAAGACATGCAGAGAATATCCTGTCCTGAGGACTTTTACGGGATATTTTTAGGTGTCTAAAGGGAAAGGAAAAAATATAGTGTATTGAATTGTGTCGAGTTGTATCTTTTCTGTTTGAATTATAAGGAGAAAAAGCACTTGATTCTAAATCGGAATTGGCAAGTTGAATACGCGAACAGTTTTAATTTCATTTTCAGGAACGAAAAATTGTTAAATCTTTTTAAATTTTAATCTCTTAGAATTCTAAAATCTGTTGACTCTAAAAGAAATCAAGCTATTAATGTATTCGATTTACTAAACCCAATTCAGGATCGAATCCAATGTTTTCTTCTCCTTATACAGGATGCCCAGGATTTTTTGGAAACGAAAAATTATGAAAATTAATCAGATCAAACTGAGAAGAAAAGTCAAGTACCATTTTGCAAAAATCGTAATAGTTATTAATGATTGAGAATGACCACATCTAGAGGCTTTTTTAATTGATAACTTGAAAATTTACGTACTTATTTGCAAAATGGTAAAGGACTTTTTTATTCACAATGACCTAACCTATAATTATATGACGGCTATTGTGTATAATAGCTGTCATATAATTATAGGTTAGGTCACTCTGAACGAAAAAGTCCTCTACCATTTTGCAGATAAATAAGCAAATTTTCAATCATAAATAACTTATTAACTATTGCGAATTTTGCAAAATGGTACATGACTTTCCTTCTCAGTTTTATCTGACTTCACAATTTTTCGCTTCCGAAAGATCCCAGACACTTTGTATTTACAATTTAAACGGGCAAGATAGAAAGTATAAATATCTCGAACGCAACTCGGAATCAGCAAATTCAATAGGCTATATTTTTACAATTTATCCTTGAAACATCTTTCGGAAGATTTTGTTACCTCATGCTATTTGAGACTAGCAGACATGCAGCGGCCATTATGAGAGATTTATATTTTATTACAGTAACATTCCGAAATTACTTTTCAAATATACACATGAAATTCTCATTCGAAATATTTAGAACAACACAACTAAATATCCTGAAAATATCCTGAAAATATCCCGAGATCGTCCTGGATATCGATCCAGGATGTCTTGGATACATTCAGGATCATCCTGAGATGGGCGAAGTTTTAATGGCGTCGAAAACGGACGTACGTCGCACATATTTTCAGGACGATTACTCAATTAGTTGGTAACTGGCAATTAGCTTTCGTCGTGTCAGAAGGAGGGGGGATAACGGCAGAGTTGAGGTTCTTTTCGAAATATTCCCACTGGCCTCCGACTTCAGTAAACATCACTCGAGTGACCCTGTAACAAGTACGACTCACTCCACTGCTATTATGATAATCAAAGGCCTGGGATAGAGTGAGCGGGCACTTGGACTTGCCTGGAGAGCCAGTCTTACGTCTCATAAATGATGCAAATTTTTATCGAAAGTTCCTTCCGCGACCAAAACGCGGTGTCCTGGGATAATGATATCCTCGCAACGCCGTCATCAAGCCACAAGTTGAGCACTCGGTGCGGTGTGCCGAAGCTCATCGCCGGATGAATTGCCCCTCACGCCGAAACTCGACCTGCTTTTTTCAGGCGCGCATGGAGGTGGACGATTTGTTCACCGACCTGGCGGACGGGAAGAAGCTGCTCAAGCTGCTGGAGATCATCTCCGGCGAGCGACTGGCCAAGCCCAACAACGGACGCATGCGAGTTCACAAAATCGAGAACGTGAACAAGTCCCTGGCGTTCCTCCACACCAAGGTAAGAGGTGTTCTCGTCTCTTTCTGTGCTTCTTCTTCTTCGTCTTCTTCTTCTTCTTTGCGTTTTTTCTCTCTCCCTCTTCCTTCTTCTTCCTTCCTTCCTTCTGCCTTTCCATGTCGCTCTTTCGAGGTCTCTCGAGTGTGTTTCCTCGGACATTGCTCACTCTCGAAAACCTCTCGAGAACGCAGGATCAGGCGACGCGCCGTCGTCGGTTGTGTGCGCTCGAAGCGCGAACAACTTTGTTCCTTCGGAGAGGGATAAATAAAGGAGCCCGAAAAAGCTGGCCGAGAGCGATGTCGAGTGCTCGATAAATTAGCGGGGCAACAAGCGAGCCCCGTTAAGCCCCGCTCGTAACTTTTCCGCCGGATTATAGGTCGCCGCCGCGACATCGCGCAGGTCTCTCCTCTCCTCTCGTTGCGACGGTCCTCGCGGTCTAACAAGGAAATATATAGTGGTGTCCTTTACACCGATTTCCATGGCTCTTAAATACGATAGAGCAACCGAAAATAAGAGGCGCGTATATTTCATACGCGCTCTTTTCTTCGGTGAAGAGGAAACTCGGCGGAATTGATGGTGAGCGAATGTCCTTCGTCAGTCATGTGAGAAGATATTTCAAAGAAGAGTTTTACAGCATCGATGCTCCTCATATGCCCCTGTATTTTTCGGTAACGTTTTTAATTCGTTTCAACGAATTGTGTGCGAGACACTTTTTTTATATTTTTTTGTAGCTTCACTTTTCAAAGCATAAATATTTTTTAAACCGAATTTTCTTAAAAATTAATTTCTTGTTATTTTTTTCTTTTTTGGTGCGTTGATCCTGAATTTGAGGTCAAAAATTAAAAATATTCAGGATTCAAGATGGCGGATTCGAAACAGCGAACCAAATTTGGCCGATGTTTGCGATTCAGATTCGAATGAAAATTAGTAGAAAATATTTTCTTTTTTTCTAAAAAATATGCCACTTTTTAAAATGTTGATTTCTAATAATTAAGCAGCAGTTTGAAGTCGTACGCGTTTCCCAACAATTGTCGAGCATCTAAGAACAACAAACTGGGCGTGATAAAATTAATGAGGACGATGAAGATACGAAGGGAAATAAACGGGACATTCATGTCCCATCAAAGGATTAGTCAACGATTAAGAAAAACAACTGACATTAGCATCAAATTAATCACGACGACAATCCGGATGAGACCCGTCGTTGATCTTTGCGCGTGCCGTAACGGGGGATATCCTTCGGCCGGTTAAATCCCACATCACCATTCTCTCACGATGGATCACGATCCATCAACGTGAGACCGAGTCTACAGGCAGATTGCCGGATTGGGGGCGCAGCGGGGGCGGTGATTGCGCGGGGATGGGTAAGCTGACGTGTGCGACGCGTGCGTCGCTTCCGGTAACACGGGAATCGGGGCCGTGTGTGGCTTCTGTCGATCTCTTCAGGTCGAACAGACCCGAACTGTGATGTCACGGATCCCCCCCCCGCAGGCACACGAGGGTAGATTGAAAAGTTCCTGACCTGCCTAAGAAGAAAACACTTCTTTGAGCTGAATGAAATTGATTTCGCAACAAAGTCTCCTTTCAACTCGATACACCTTCAGCGTGTCCACTGAAGGAGCAGCATCTCCACATACTGAATCTAATTCAGCTCCAGCTTCCGCAGGAGTCTTCCCTTTTAAACGAAGGAATTTTATCACGGCGCGATACTTCAATTTCTCCATCGTCGACAAACTGTAATTTTGAAAGGCTGTCGGAAATAAATGAAGCGCTGGAATGACATCAAACTTAGTTCTTCCACGCTCGTCTATTGAACAAGTATTGAAATTTCACTGAAATCCTGCTCTTTCTCGATTAGGTCGGAAACTTTTCAATCCACCCTCGTCCTCGCGGGAGCGACGACGTGTTTTCCGAGTAAGCAGAGCGTGCACCTGCGCCGCATTCGCGCGGAGTGACTCGCGGGTCAGCCGAGAGCTTATCCGTGGATTTCCGTGCGAGATAGGACGAAGTCGGACGCGCGATAACGGTTCTCGCGGCCTTGCCGCGTAGTTTTCAGCGCGGTTGTCGTCGTGAAGACGAAGCTGAAGCGAGGCGGTAGCGAGCGAGCGAGCGAAACGGTCCGCGCAGCGTCGCGTGCGCGGAATGTTACAGGCGTCGTTAATCACGCTAATTTCGCAGAAGGATCCGGCCGGCTGGCGATGCGAAGGAAAGGAGAAATTTCTCCAGCCGGAACGGCAGAGTCCCGAGATGCTGATCGCCGCGGAGCGGCGCGGCGCGTCGTGCGGATCGAGGGCGTTCCCGCGCGCGGAAACGTATTTCACGCAGCAGATAATTGTGACGCATATTGCCGTGCGAGCGAACGGTTAATGCCGTTTTCTTCCCTTTTCTTTTCTCTCTTTGCTTGCGGTGTCTCGCGGCGCGCTCGCGATACGACGGACGTCGTCAGGAAGTCGTGCGTTAAATCGCCGCGCGCGCGCGCGCGCGCACCGAAAAATCGGATTCATCGTAGCCGGCGCGTATTCGAGCGCGTGTGACCTCGAAAGGGATCATCCTCGAAGACGCTCGGAAACGCGCAGGTCCCGCGGATAATTGGACAGTGAAAGGATCGTAGTAAAGATCGTAGGGAAGTCGTTTTTCTAGTCGACAATGACGCGTCGCTGCCATTCGTCGTGGCTCGGAAGAGCGGGAGGATGCGGATACGATCGTTGGCAAAAGAAGCTCGAGAGAGAAAATTCCCTTGGCATGTGGAAAAAAAGGTTTGCTTGGGAGAGAAGGAATTTTGGAACGGTGGAGTATGAACGACACAGCTGAGCGGGAATCTTGACTGACTCGGAATCTCTGTGTCGTTTATACTACTACCGCGATCAAAAAGTATCCGAACTTTATTTTCTAAAAATCGCGAGTAAACTGTAAATCAAATCCGTTTACTTTTTTAAGTTGGTGCACATGTCCTTCACATTTAGTGAAAAAATCATGGCGTTCCTTCAAGCCGTTTGAAAGTGGCAGTTGTTTATGTCAGTGAAGATTGTGCACGGCGATTTTTACGATGTCGAAAAATATGGAGCAAAGATTTTGTTTGAAATTTTGTGTTGCGAACGAAATTTCGTTCACAAACGCATTCAAAATGTTGCAAAAAACTTATGATGATGATTGTCTGATGAAAACAAGTACGTTTGAGTGGTTTAAGAAGTTTCAAGAAGAACGAGAATCCGTTGAAGACGACCACGCTCTGGGAGACCATCAGTGTCAACGGATGACGCTCACATCGAGAAAGTGAAAAAAAAATTGCTGCTCCAAAATCGTCGGTTGACCGTGCGAGAGATAGCAGATGAAGTTGGAATATCATTTGGATCGCGCCAGCACACAATCCGTAAGAAACGACCGGAATTGTGGGAAAACAACTGGTGGATTTTGCATTACGACAACGCACCCGCCATCGCATGCCTCGACACTTGTGCGTGAATTTCTGACAAAAAGCTCAACGAATGTCGCTCCGCAAGTACCGTATTCACCAGACATGGCCCCCTGCGATTTTTTCCTGTTCCACCTACTGAAAAAACCACTTCGCGGACAGCGTTTTGAATCGATCGAGGATACCAAAGAAAAATCGCTGCGTGAATTGAAGGCCGTATCGTCTGCCGCGTATGAGCGATGTTTCCAGAACTGGATCAAACGCCTGACATATGTCGCCGTTGCAAGCAACGGCGACTGCTTTGAAGGAGACTATAAGAATTTTGATGATTGAATTGTAATTTTGACTTTTAAAAATAAAGTTCGGGTTCTTTTTGATCACAGTAGTAGGAGTGTGATTCAGTTTTGTAGATTTTGCCGTCGCGGGCGGGCGGAGGTTCGGTTTGCGCGAGCCGAGGAGGCCACCTCCTCGAATTATTTGCATGAGCTGGCCGCATAATTTCGGTGGGCGGAATGCGACTGCATCTGCGAGCAGCGATCCATGGCGTTTGGTAAATAATGCATGACGGCTTACCCCGGCGTGTCCTAACGTCTCGAAGACCATCCTGGTCGAGGACTGCCTTACGAGAGACGGCGCCGTTTTTGCGAAGCGTGAGAGTCGATCGCCGGCAACGGTACACCGCTTGCGAAACATTTTCACCGCTTCTCGTTTTCCCCCGTTTGGACAAGGGAAAAGTCGCGTTTGGCTGTGGAAGTGAGCGAGCGCGGTCGTCACTCTCGCCTTAACCGTCTCCCAGCGGCGGCAGCGCTCTTCAGTTGCTTGGAAGGACCAAAATTGGCGCTCCAGTAATTAATCGCAGGTCTCCAGTCGGTTTCGCAATGAGTTTCTCCCACGCTGTGTCCTCGCCTGCCTCGACTGCCGTCGTATTTTCCACGCGTTTTCCGACGCAGTCTCGTCGGTCAGATGTCTACGACGTGGAGGCTAATGTTTCGACATTAGCTCCGACAACCTTATCGAGACGAAAGCAAACACCGGAGATATCGCTCCTCGTGTCGTCGAGTTTTTGCCCGCTTCCTCCTCGGCCGCGGCGCTTAAAGGCTAATTTACACGGTGCTGCTTTCATTCGCTTCTTAATTCGCTGATAAAAACTTGGCCTGAACGCTCGATTTCTAATCGCCAGCGTCTGAAATTCGGTCGCTGCGACAAACTTGGACGTGTTGAACTTTGACCGCTGGACGCTAGCGAATAAAAATCCATCGTCTAGAAGAAGCTTTCGCCGGCAAATTAACTCTTTATATCCTGAATTAATTCCCCCCCGAGACCTTGCTCTCGGCTAAATAACTTTCGGCATATTATAAACATAAGGAATAGGAAAATACGTACCATTTACGATTTAATAATTTCAAGATGCTGCTTATAAGCACTAAAATAAAACAGATAAAAGTAAAATAAAATAAAAAAAAATTTGAAAACACATATGAGCGTTTATACAGAGCGGTGCTTTCAATACCGTCGGGATACAAAAGACATCACGAAGCTTGCTCAAGCGAATAAAAGCAGTACCGTGCGAATCACCCTTCGATCCTAGACGCTCCCACTGTCCTGGCCGGCAAATATGAAAATTCCGCAACCGAAGGAACAAAAATGGCCGAACTTCGACGTACTTCGTCGTCTTCAGCCGCCTTGCCTTCTCTCGTGCGGCAAAATTGAAAGCAATCGGCTTGCGAGAACACAGAGTGACTATCGGTGAGTGACTCGGCTCCGGCCTCCGGCGTGTGTTCTTTGTAGAGATGTGCGAACTATTCGAATTCGAATCGAATCGAATCTAATGTAATTCGATTCGATTCGAATCTGAATCCCTATGATTCGAATCCGAGTAATTCGAAAATTTCGAATCGAAGATTCAATTACGAATCAAATATATTAGCGTGCATTATATTTGCATGCATCAAGTACAAAACGAGACACCTGGGCCTGTATGTTTGAACCCTTAACTTGTAATTAACTTAACTTATAATTAATAACTTAATTATTATATAAATTACTTTAAATATTTAAATATATATTTTACTTTAAGATGATATTACAATATCAATATCCCCTTTCATATTAAAACCTTCCATCATTGTGTGCATGTTTAATAGTCATGTTAAATTTTTTAATGATTCGATTCGAATTCGAATGAAATTTCATAGATTCGATTCGATTCGAATTCGAATTAAAAAAATGAGATTCGATTCGATTCGATTCGACATAAAAATTCTTGATTCGCACATCTCTAGTCCTTTGGCAGGAAAGGAGAGGCCATTTCATAAGCCATTAGAGGCGAGAGGATTTAAAGGCCACGCCCGTGCGTACGTGAAATTCGGCTCGCGTTCGGGCAAAGCGCGCGCGAATCGATCACGGTCTTATCGCGCGGCTGTCTTCGTGGTGACGATCTCCACCTCCCACCGTGCCTCGCCTCTCGAAAAAAGACACGGGTTATTTCTGGAGGATGATACGACATCGGCCGTTACGAGCAAACATTCCGCGAGCGGGCGAGCGTGTGTATGCGTGCGTGTGCACGAATCCTTCCTCGCTGTCGCGCCTAGGGATGCTTCGATCCTATCGGCGAGTTACCTTGGGCGTTTCGGCGACCTCGAAGGACGCCGGATCGGTGCGCCTTTGGGTTCTCGGACGTTCGTCGCGACTCGCACGTAGAAAACCGAGGAGGTCTCCGCGAGGAAAAGTCGAGCTGCGCGCGATTTCGCAAGAATGAACCGGCTTCCGGATTTCCGATTATCCTTACGGCAGAATTGTGCGTAGCGCGCCGTACTGCGACTCCTGGCCGCGCAAATTCCTCGAGTGAATCCTCGTGCTTCTTAATGAGAGACACCGAGGAGCCGCGCGCAAAGCGCCGAAGGAGCCTCGTGGAAACGAGCGCTGGCGCATCGTGAGACGCTCGGCGACGTTCCGGAGGCTGCCGCCAGAAGAGGCATCCTTTCGGAGGACACGCGATCGACACCTGCGATTTCTTGCCGCGGCGCTCGGCGGCACCGAGCGTGCTGTGGAGAATCGTGCTGAAGAGGAAGCCGGCGGACGAGCGAGAAAATGCGGAACTTTGGAATTCGAGTCGAAGCTCTCCAAGCGCGACGAAGCGGCTGCTCCCGAGGTACCCGCAGGAATTCAGCCCCGAAGTCATTAGGGAGCCAGCCGACCCTCTCTCCCCTCCCCTCCCCCCCCTCTAACGTGCACGTGAGCATGTGCAGTCGCAGAAAAAAATCCACGACGAAGAAGAAGAGGAAGAAAATTGAGGGGAGACGAAGCGGACAGCGAAGAGGAACACGAAGACACCAGACCGGCTCCGGACTTTCGACTTTCCCCGCCGCTTTCCAGCTGATTTTCGCCGAGCGGACGCGACGGGCGCGACGAAGAAGGCAGTCTCGGCGTTAAGCCGATAAGGGACCCAGAGCGTGGCGAGGAAGAGAAGAGCAAGAGCTGAAGGCGACGGGGAAGAGGAGAGCGCGCAGGGTGGTCACATGTGGACGAGGGAGGAAGGAGGGCGAAAGGCGGAGGTCAGCGACCGCCAAGCGAAACTTGCTAGACCGTCGCTAGGCTGTGCAGATGTGAAATGGAAGCAGACGACACGCCATAGGCAGCGGAACGCGACAGGACGCGGTGCAAGGTACCTATCTGGACGAAGGATGTGGAAGAGGAAGGAAACAGCGAGACGATCAGCCTCTCCGCGACTTTCGGCTAAGCGGTGCTTCGCGCCACGCTGTATAGCTGTGTGTGTGTGTGTGTGTGTGTGTGTGCTTGTCATGTGCTCGTGCATGTGTGTGTGTGTGTGTGTGTGTTCCACTTCCTGTTACGCGTCCTGCCCCTCCAATACTGAAGCGATCGACTGCGACTTCGGCGTCTTCTTTCCCGCGCCGTTCGTCATATTTTGTCGTCGGTTTTGTGTACTTTGTGTTTTCTCTCTCCTTCCCCCTCTTCCTCTCCTACGGTCTCTCCGACCGCGTCTCGCTCGCTCAGACTCCGAATCGCGATTAGCGTCCGTCGGCAGATTTCAGCTTCAAACACGTTACCATAGACAGCAATTTCCTGCCGGCCCTCGAGCCTCTTCTCGCCGTCCCCTTCCCCCCTCCTCAAGTCATTCAGTCATTCCGTCGGGTTCTTGTACCTGTGCGCCGATCTGCGTTGATCTTCGCGTGTTAGACAATGGCGTTTAGAGCTGTTTAGAAGCCGACCTCGTCTGAACCGCCACGTCCGTTACATGTCTTCGCCTTGGCGGGACGTCTTCATCGCGAAGGTGGCCGCTGATGGCGAACGGGGCGAAGCGACGCACAGTGGGAAATTTTGCTCACTTTTTGGACAAAAATCTTGTTAGAGCTCAATTCTTCATGAAATTGAATGATTTTTTTTTTTAAATATTCGTAAAGACTTATACTTTAAGCTGGTACTGCGGAAATTTAGTTATCGTTAAACCTACATTAAAGAAAGATGATCAAATGCGAGTAAACCTAAAACTCGTGTATCAACCATATACTCTTAAATATTTAAAACGTAGAACCTTTAGCCTTAAACTCTGAGAAGTCTTCTACAATAAGCAATTAGTCAAAAACCGTAAGCAAATTGACCAACCACAGTCGATAATTTAAAAAATAATCGAATATGATTCGTCATATTTACTTACGGCTTTTGACTAATTGCTTATTGTATAAGGTCTCTTAAACCCTCAAAACGCTTTAACCCTAAGCCCTTAAACTTAAATTTTTCAACCCTAAAGGCTAAAGGTTCTACATTTTAAATATTTAAGAGTATATGGTTGATATACGAGTTTTAGGTTTACTCGCATTTGATCATCTTTCTTTAATGTAGGTTTAACGATAACTAAATTTCCGCAGTACCAGCTTAAAGTATAAGTCTTTACGAATATTTAAAAAAAAAATCATTCAATTTCATGAAGAATTGAGCTCTAACAAGATTTTTGTCCAAAAAGTGAGCGAAATTTCCCACTGTGCGACGGCGCGAGAGGAAGAAACGAGTTTGTCGAACGAAGCGCACGTTTGGCCGTCGTTATATAATAGTTACCCAATCGACGTTAATTTCAGCGCTGCTCGCTGATGTCTCTCGCGGTGCAAATTGAGAGGAAAGAACATCATCGATGATGATGCGCGTGGTCGATCGTATATAAAAGAGAGAGAGAGAGAGAGAGAGAGAGAGAGAGAGAGAGAGAGAGAGAGAGACACAGAACGTCGAAAACGATAGGCGAAACTGGGTCGTCGCGGTGAAAAAGGCGGGAAGAAAGACGCGCGTTATCGGTGCGTATAGCCCCGTTTTTTATCTCGCGGCGACAACAAGAGCAGAACGCATTGTTGTCCGGCGCGATTTCTCGAATTACTGAACGGTGACGCGTGAACGTATTTTAATGACTTGTAGATAACGTTATCTCGCCTAACGTTGGCATTCGACGACGGCCGAAGCAACGAGGAGAGGCGTAAACAGCGAGCCATAACACGTTTCTCGATCTTCCGAGAACAAATGGATTATCAGGACGAGAGATGAATAGAATAACATTTGCATGCAACTTTTCTCCCGAATTATGCTGACGAGGGTGCCGCTGTCGTCTTCTTCAGGGTTGAGCCGAGATTGACAAATTTCCTTGCCTAATTTTCTATCGAGAAAACGCTTTCCCTTTAATCAACACACTTTCTCTTTAAAATGCGACTGAAGACGATACATATTTATGTATATGTTCAATTTGCTTAATTCTCCATAAAGATAACTTTCCCCAGTAAGAAAATGCTTCCCCTTTAAAGCTGAAGGTAATGCATATATTTATGTGTATCTATTATACACGAGAATAAGTTGCTGCCGGAAGCTTAAATAGGCCGTCATCTGCATAACTTTATTACTATCAAGCGTGTGCGAAAGTTTTAGTCTTGTTTCCAGCCCTCTAGTATAATTATTTTAAATTGAGATAATTTCTCGCCGTTTTTTGTGTTTTCGTAAGGTTGGCATTGAGCTTTCTTAGCACATATAACCTTAAAAATAAACAAAGTATATAAAAGGACCTTTTTTCTATGAATATTTGCTTTCGTCACTGATGTAATCCCACTGTCGTGGGATCCACCTACGAATGTCTATGTTTAGGATTATCATACATAATTCACTTTTCGTCATCAATACCAATTTTCGATAAAAAGATCTTTTTCACGCTGTCTGAAGTTTCCGAGCTTCTGAATTTTTCCCGCTTCGTGCAGTCGCCTTAAAACCGTCGCTTGGTCAACTCTGATCTGTTCTGCAAATTCTACTTGCGTTTGGGACGGGTTTTAATTCAATAACGCTTCCAAATTGTCGGCCTGAAGCTTTCGTGGCGTTTCAGAGCGCGGACGATTGCTCACGTCAAAATCATTGTCTTTAAAGCGACGAAAGCAGTATTTGCACATATTACAATATTTTCCCCGAGAACAAAGCGAATGAATTCACATGCTTTAGCAGCATTTTTTCCTTGCTGGAACTCATATTGAATGCAGCGTCGAATATAAAGTTTTTCGTCGTTCATTGCATCAACTGTTATTTTTAAGATCATATGCATCAATGAATCATAAAGAATGACGTTTCAGAAAATTAGCACCATCAGTACCAACCTCTTACAGAAACATGAAAAAGTAGGAAAATATTTCGATTTAAAGTAATTATTAGGTTGGTGAAAAAATGCATATTTGTACGTACCGAGTAGAAAGACGCATGTATCGGTTAAAAATTATATTTATTAATCAAAATAAAAACCATTGGCTTGCACACATTTCTCCCAACGGGAAACAAGTTTGTTTATTCCTACAAGATAGAATTCTGGAAAAGATAACGATAACTCAATCAGAAAAAAAAGATATTTAAAAAATAATATAAAAATAATATTTAAAAAGTAAATATTAAAGATTTAACGATATTAAACATAATTAACGATAATTAAATTTAAAGATATTAACAAAACACTTAAAAGACATTTTTGAAACGTTAAAAATAATTTTTAACGAGTTATTGATGTAAAATAAATATGAAATAAACGTTAAATAAATATTTCTTCTTAATCACTATTTTAAATGAAGAATTAATTTAAAATATACATTAAATAAACGTTAAATATGTTTTGCACATTGAATGGAAGAAATGTAAAAAAAAATGTAAAATAAATATTTGAAAAACGTTAAAATAATATCTGCTAATTGGGAACTGGAAGAATTAACTTATAAAATGATAAAAGCCGCAATTATTTCTGCACCAATCTAAAATATATTAGAATATATTAAAAATGACCAAAACTTTTGCATACGCCTAACTAGATAACAGCAAACACTCGCGAGCGGCCCAAAGCCACCCCTTTTGACCCCCGCGGCGTGACAAGGCAAGACAAGGAGGACGAATCGGAACTTGGCGCTCGCACGCCGTGTCGGAGAGCGGCGCGAACGGCGATCGATTATCGCCGATACGTAATCATCGCGAGGAGAATTCGATAGCTCGCTGGCCTTTTATCCGGCAAATTGCGCCTTCGGCTGTCCTAAGCGTAACCTACGCGCCACGTCGTTCCCACAGGATGCAATCACGCGAATTAGGAGGAACACACCGGTACGAGATGCCGCGGCCGAAAGTCGTGATTATATCGATCTCCCGCCGTGGTGGCTCGCAGGAGTCGTGCACGACGGAAATTTCATGCAGCCTGCGCGCCACGTGCTCGGCGGCGCAGCAACTGTCGGACGCAAGTGAGGAAATCGGAATCGGAAAGTTCCCTAGGGACTTTTTGCGGTAGCGTTCTTCAGATCAGGACGAAACTGCGTCTTTCGACCCAATGACGTAACTTTAGCGTTTATCTGGAAAACGTGATTGCAAAATCTCCCTGCTTGTGGGCACTTCCTGCGCGCTCAACGACGCTCTTTTTCCCAGCAACGCGCTCTTCTCCTCGAGAAGTGTCGAGGCGTCGGCTGAGATTTATAGGTGAGGCACGCGAAAAATCGACTTCGCCTTGAGGAAACAACGCGTCTCATTGAATCGCGTCACGCTACGCTAAGGACGAGATACGTCGGCAATCATTCCGGGAGATGATCCAGAATTCGACGGCGACCGCGGTGGATGACGCCAGCGCCGGGAAAGAACCTCCGCGCGGGCAGAGCACATGACCTCGCGAGGCTTACGTGGGACGTAACGAATCGCGCCGTGAATTGTCGTGAATCACTGGTCGCTCCTGCGAGGCAGCCGCGGTCCTCTCGAGCGTGACACACGGCGACGGACGCGGTTGTTCCGCGGAAAATCAAATCACCGGTCGAAGAAGAGCTTAGAAAACTGCAGCGTTGTCGCGATCGGCGAATTGGCCGCCGCAAGCGATCACAAAGGACACACGCGAGGCTCGAAGACGCTCGCACGTCGCTGATCTCGCCATTATCGATCACTCGGAAGAGCTGCGAAGAGGCAGGCTTCGGTCTTGAGTTTTCCTCCCTTTTGTTAACTTACTGACTTTTGGAAATTTCAAAATCATCAAATTAACAAAAATCAGGGCACTATTGTAACAACATATTCTTGAGACTAAATAAACCGAGAAAGTCTAGTACGACTTTTTCTTCCGACAAATAGCGAGATATCGTAAGTTAAATATTGAAAAAGTTATCAAGTTTTCCTCAAATATCTCAAAAAATATTAGGCAAGTAAAAAAATGTTTTAGACAAAAGTTGTTCAAATTAATTGGTAGAAAAAAAAACAGTATAATAAAAAATAGGGATTCCCATTTTAAAAACGCAAGTTGACCTTCAAATGACCTTCAAAGTCGAGGTCAAATTTGATGTCACGAAAAAACAGAACTTTATGAACCTTAAAACTTTTGTTCGGGTTATTTTTCCCTGTAATGCATAGATTCTGAGATGGGGGGGGGAGGGTCCGTTACTTTTGGAAAACTTGGTATGTTATGTGTATGTTATGTATAATGCAAATCTTATTGATTTTAATATAAATTTCCTCTTATACACATATTATTTAATCTCTTTTTAACAGGATTATTATTTATTCCTACTAGTTATACTAGTTAATTTGAAAAAAATTATTGTAATATATACACGCCGACATTCATGTCAACATATTCCTCTTCATGTATCATTAATTGACATAAGAGGAAATCCTCTTGAAACAAGAGGAAAACAGTTAGAACATCTGGTAATCTGATAAATTTTAGATGAATGGATTCACTTTAGTCGCTTTATCGAAAGAGGAATCTTTTTTCTGTAAAAGAATCTTCGCTTAGAATATGAGACTATGGGAAAAATCACTTTACAAACTCGACTACACACTTCTGCTTCTTCCGCAACCTCGAGTCCTCCGCTCGCGCGTCTCACGCAAAGGACGACCTTCGTCTCGAGAACAAACCTGCGGCGCGAGATCGCAGCTTCCGCGAGGAACCGCCGAGAGGTCCTGAGGACGACGCCGGTATCGTATACGTCCGCGTATATTTCCACTTTGGCCGTGTTCTAAAATTCACTGCCAGCGCTGAAAATTTATAGCTTGCGTGACACAAACTATATATTTTCAGTACTGGCAGTGAATTTTGGAACACGGCCTATGTCTCCTTCTCATGCGTGCGCACACGCACGCGTTATTCCCACGTTTCTCTCTCCAACGTCGCAGAGAAAGCACAGTGTCCTCGTTCGCCGGCGCTGCTCGCGCCCGCAGCGTTTCCCCGATTTGACGAGCGCGTTCGTCAGGGGCTTTCTCTCTTTCCTCCGTCTTCGCCTTCCCAGAGCCTGCGTCATCCAGCGGGCCCTTAGGACGCGAGCAGGAGCCGCGAGGATGAGGGACGGCCGTAAAAGCCGCGGGGACGTCTTCCTAACGGACTCCCGTCTCGCTCTTGCCCGCGGCATCCCCGCGGCTCCTTCGTCCTTCGGCCGGGCGCGTCGCTCAACCTTGTACTCCATAACCATTCACGGAAAGCGCAAAAGCCGACGGCGCGCACGTGCGCGCCTCGAGACTCGGATGACGTCCCGGCCGCGATAAGCGCAAACCCGAGGCGTCCGTCATCAGGGATGCACCTCGTTAAGAGAGAAAGAGAGAGAGAGAGAGAGAGAGAGAGAGAGAGAGAGAGAGAGAGAGAGAGAGAGAGAGAGAGAGAGAGAGAGAGAGAAGGTGCATTTTTCATCCAGGAGAGAAGAAGGCCAGCAGCCGCTGGCGGGTAACCAGCACGAGGTTGCGCAAGCATAAAAACACGGCGCGAAGATAACGAATAGACGTTAGTAGCGATGGCGTAGCGGCGGAGTTGTTGCCATTGCGCCCGGCGCAGGAGCAGCTCGAGGAAGAGGAATCCCTAATTTATTCCGGCAATAGGCGCTCGTTAAATCCGGAGTTATGTCACTTCTCCCCGGTCGGGCGCGCCGGGCGAGACGAAGGATCCAGCGGAGTAGCCTTTTTATTACCGAGCGCTTTATTGTGGCATAAATCTAACGCGAGGCGAGCGCATAGCGCAGGCGAGGAGGAGGAGGAGGAGGAGGGGCTTGCTTCGAAGAGCTTCGTTAACCCACTTCCCGGCGAGGAGCCGGCGCGAGGAGTCGCTCGTTCCGCGCATCGTTTTCTCGAAAGACGATGACGACAGGCCCAGGGAATCTGTCACGTCCCTCCGGCTCGCCAGCTCCTCCAGATGCTGTCATCGCCGCGTACCTGCGATCGACATTCCGCAGCCCTGCCAAGAATGCACCGGCTACACCGTAGGAAAACCGCTACGCGGCCCCGAGCGCAGGTTGCACCGGCTTGCAGTGTCTACTGTTCCTCGACTCCCCCGGTTTTTCCAGCTCCAGCTCTCCTCAGGTACGCAGGAGATCGAGTTCAGTCGAGAGCGCCGATCATTTTCGACGGGTTCTCCCAAGCGTTGGTCTCATGTCAACGCCTATAGGATCAAGCTATCTCTCTCTTTCTCTCTCTCTCTCTCTCTCTCTCATTCTCTCTCTCGCCACATTTGGGTCTACTCTCCGCCAACCGCGCGTCGGGAAAACTGACAGAAGTCGCCGCGTGAGGCTGTCGTTGAGAACGGAGCGGCCGAGGAGAAGGATAACGACCGGCACGAGTACAAGTAACAAGGACTAGAGTATATCGCGGGAAATAAGGCAGAGCGACCAGAGATGTTCTCTCTTTCTCTCTCCTCTCGCGGGAAGACCGGCAGAGACTAGAGAGCCGAGTCCCAACCGCATTGTCCCCCACGAGCCCGCGGTGCATTCGCCATCTCTTCGGGAAATAAGCGCGGTCGAGTGAATGTCCGTACGTAGGAGTCGCATTCCACGCTAAATGCATTAGGAATGCTATTTCCATTCCGGCTAGCTGGCCGGCCAGCCGGCCGCGTTACCGCAACCCCGCAACGCGCGAAATTAATTCCCGCGAATGTTTCCATTAACCCGCATCGGGACACGCGCCGCGGGTGCATTCCACGCGCGTTCGCGCTGACGCGCCGATAAATGCGCGACAATTTTCCCCGCCGAGTAACTGTGAATCAAAACGCCCCGCTCTCGGCGGCGGCGAGTTCCACGTCCGAGTCCGCGTAATGAGCCCCATCGTCATGAAACATCGCCATGTCTCGAGTCCCCGTGGAGTGCCAGCCGATGTGAAGCTTCATGAAAACCCTGTGAAATTTTATCGTGTGCAATCCGAAAGAAAGGCCGGCGTGTGGAATCTCTGTGGTGATCACCTCAGGACTCGCCGAGAAAAGGACACACGGTGTACTGGATTGTTGGTACCTTTCTAAGGATTTTGGGTTGATCATTGGTGGGTCCCCCCCGAATTGAACGGCATCGCGTTCACTTGGCTCTGCTAATTCTCTCACATTCCCTCAAGGTCTGTTCGCTCTTGAAAAACTAGTGCAATAAGCTAGTATCTTTTCTCTCATGCAAACTTATCGCACTAGTCGAGATCTTCGAAAACGGACAAACCCATAAGCTCTCGAGGTCTGTTCTGTCTGGCTGACCCAGGCTGCGCTTTTCGCCGTTAGAGCGAGAGAAGCATGGAAACCTGCATTGAAGAGGAAAGGAACGAAGTTTCAGCTTGAGGCGCACTAGTTGAGCCGAAAAGGACAAACCTCAAGACTCCGAACGTGGACCACCCTGGGGGCTCGCTGCACCGAATGGCAGCGGCCGCGAAATCGGGCCCCCGCGCAAATGCGGTTATCAATCGAGCCGATCGTATTTCACCGCGACGCGACGCGACGCGACGGGACGGGACGGGACGGGACGGGACAGGTCGAGACACGAAAATTTAATCGGCTCGATCAGCCACGCTTCGGCAATTAGGGGCCGGCGCTTAAGGCGCTTTAAAACCGCGCGCAAATTGCGGCCGGTTGGGATGCGAGGCCCGCAAAAAGCGATCGCTGCCGCCGCGCCGCCGCCGAGCAGAACGGCCGGTTAAGTTATTTAACACCGTTGCCTCTTATCGGCACCGTGTCTCCTTGCACGAGTTTCAAGCGTATCCCGCTTTCAGCCGGCGCGTAACAGTACCGCGTTCCCCGGCGCTTTACTATGCAGCCGCGGCGCTCATTCATTATTCATACGTCTCTGAAACTCGACTTGCAACGTGAGTGCACGCGCCTCCTCGGCGTGGCGAAAACTCGAAGCTTTCGGTGCCTCCCCCCGTCAGCCCGTCGTCCCCTTTGACGCGCTTCCTCTGTCATTGGCTAACGGATTTTACGTACCTCCGCTGTGACGCGGTATGAATACATGCTGAGTCTCTCTCTCTCTCTCTCTCTCTCTCTCTTAGCAGATTTCAGATAATATAGTGATTTTCACGCGCGGAAAACCGGTTATCTTTCCGAAATTGATATTCCGCGGCGCGAACATGCTCGCCGCGCGACCCCCTACGGCGCGGTAAAAGGGCAAGAAGTTATGGCCACTTTGGTGCCGCGCAAAGTTGCGTACGAGTTGTATTCGATTTGATTTCCGGGTTGCTGCCGGATCCATGTTGGATTTGTTCCCGACGTTGCGTGAACATTGCAGTTCGCTTTGTCAGAGGGAGAAACTACCTGGGACTGTTGATCTTCCGAGGGATTTCCCTTTTTATATGTGCATTTCGAGGGGGGGGGGGACCAAATGCTCGTTGAATGATTAATTAGGAGGAAATAAAACGGCGGAAGTAAGGTGTATACTGTATTTTTCTAAAACTAGAAGTCGTTCTAGTTCTCTAGTAACTAGAAGAAGTTTTTCTAAAACGAGTCGCCATGTTGGATTGACCATGCCGTTTCGTCTCGTTTAGACTATTGGGTTGTTTAGATTATTGGATTGTACATTTCTCGAAGGACACCAGGCGTTGGTTTTGTCTAAAATTGAGGATTAGTTAAGTAAAATCGTGTTTCCTGGTGTATTTGGGACGGGGTGGGGGTATCTTGTCCTTTAGATTATTGGGGAACTGTCCTACTTTTCTTGAGCTCTCTTTACTTCCTACTTTCTTTGTTTATGGTTTTCACGTTATGTTTTGTAAAACCTTGCCGATTTTATCCGCGACTCCTTGTATGCATAGCAAAGAAAGTTGTTGATATTTTCGGCTTTTTTGTCTGGAGGATCCTATGGGGTAGTTTATTTCTCAGGCGTTATTCTGGTTTGGTGTTTTTTGATCTGTCCTTTTATATCCGTTTTATTGGAGTGTGTACTTTAATTCTTCAAGTTTGCTTTGGGTCCTGATCGCAGATAGTGAAGGCTCTATTAGAGAACAAGGACTGACCATGTGGTGATGGTTTAGGGAACTGTATGGTTCTCTTGTAATTAGAACATCTAGAAGAGGAATTACATTCCATCAAGATAACAGAGTTGCCACCAGCCCCCTGTCCAATCGCTGATGAACTGGCCCTTTTCTACACAAAGTTCGCGACAACACTCTGATCACAATTCGCGCATTCCGACATAACCCATGATAACACTGAAGATCAGACCCGCCCAAAATAATCGTTTTAACGCGGTGGATGAAGGAACATATACAGGCAGGTAGCAAGGTAGAAGTCGCAACGCTTCTCACAGAGTCTCGACACGAGATCAGGGCTCGAGGACTCGCATAGCATCGGAAATAATCAGGACGCGTCCATTCGGCCGTCGTTTAAAAATCGCTTCTCGATTCGCGATGCGCATCGTTGACATCGCATTAAAATTCCCTGGCTAATGGCCAGTTCGCGGGGGGCCCTCGATCAGCTGGTCGAACTTCGTTGTTGCAGCGGCGCGGCGCGTATGTCGCGCATCGTTATGCGCGAGCGGGGCCGCGGCTCTGTCATTATCGACTGGCCTCGCTCGTAGATACATCGGCCGCTCGGTATTATTACGCGAGGTGCATAATGCGCGCACGGTAGTCGCGGCAAATTGCGCCTGGCGACACACGACGCGGGGAACGCGCCCGGCCGCGCGGTTTAACCTAAGTAGATCATTAGTCGCGTGTCGTCCTGTTATCGCACGCGATGAATCACGTCGGAAGGGCTAGCTCTCTCTCTCTCTCTCTCTCTCTCGCTCTCGTTCTCTGCTGTTCCTTTTTCGTGTACACGCGGCGACGTTCAGCGCGCGTGATCTCGGCGGCATAACGCGCTCCGTCTCGCCATTTGTCTCGCTAAGAGGCCCGCCCCGCGTCCTCTTCCTTATGAAACGCGAATGCTTCCGAAAGAGAAAGAAAGAGAGAGAGAGAGATTTATTAAACCCTTGCGCGGAGACCAATGTCTGGTTGAACGAACCAATTCTCCGGAACTGAACATGGACAATCCAGAAGTTCCAGTTGGGGTTGTCAGAATCCTGTCCAAATTGTCAAGATTTCTAGTCAACTCGAACAGAATTCTGGTATCCTCGATTGGAGTTTCTGAATCGTTCGTATTTCGCCGGGAAACAATTACTCTTTTCCGTATAAGGTGAACCCCTCCAGTATACGTGATGAGGAAAATGACGAAAGTTGAGGAAAGAGCTTTCAGAGAGAGCATCAAATTTAGAAGCGAGAGCTGCAGATGAAAAGAAGGGAAGGGAGGGCACAGAGCGTATTCATCATGGTGCTTATTCCGCGCGATAAGGTAACTTAGGGCTAGGCTCTTCCCTCCCTAGCCCGATGCGTATGTCGCGCGATAGCTGATGAAAGGCTCAGGAGGGTGCAGCGTGCAAGCGAGCGAAGCAGCCGACGCGATCGATGGCGACCGGCAGAATGGAGATGCTCATCAATGATTCCCGTGTCAACATGGCGGCTAATTAAGACGACAAAGACTCGAGACGTTGCTAAGACGACGCCGGGGCGAGGCGAATTTTCAGCCTGTCTCCGGCTGCGTTGACATCCCTTGGGACTCTTCTGCCACCTTCGCCGCGGTCGTAGACAGAAGTCACGAAGAAAAATAGAGCCGAGTTGCACGTCGACCGGGTGCGGAAAAGTGACCGTCTCGGTCGCTATGGGACATCTGGCGGTCGGCTGTCCGGCGAGTGGGCTCTCGGCTCGAGCACGTGGTTGAAAGCCTGCGGGACACGAGGAAGTCCGGTATGGTCGGCCGAGATGACGCGCTGATCCAGCTCGGCCGGCCAGACTCGGTAGCTCGTTAAGCTCACAGCCACGGCGACGTCGGCCTGCACTCGGCCGCTTAACGGTCACGCTAAGCGTCCTCTTTGTTTTGGATTCCGCGGGACTGTCAACCGCCCCGGCAAACGCCGTCATTTCCATTTCCCAGCGGCCTTGATAGACCGGCACAAGTGATCGGACGGCATTCCAGCAGCGCGGCAGCGCCGCGATTAACTATAATAACGCGGCGAGAAGCGCGAGCAGAATCCCGCCGATCCCGTCGATACTCGCCGGCTAATATCGTCAAACGTGAGCGAATTGACGGCTGGCCGGCTCGGAATCAAGCAGGGCCGGCCTGCTTTGCCCCCTCGGGGAGCGTCCTTGCCGATTCTGCGCGCATGCGGGACTCTTCGAAAGTGTCACACGAGGGTTCAGGGTATTTTTTTTTATAAGTGTCGTTTTTCTGAGGAATGTAGATATTCAAAGATTCGCTCACGGCGAAATTTCTCCGAAATTCATTCCTACTTCGCGATGAAGTTCATTGGATTTTTATTCCTTAAAGTATCCCTAAGTGATAAAGCACACAGAAGAAATGTATCTTCAAGTCTGTTGGAGTTGATGAGAGACGCTTTTAATATGCTTCCCTGTTAGCGGCCGAACGACTAGCGGTTGGTTACACAAGGTGCGTTTGTTGTTCAACGATAGCTTCATCAACGCAAGAGTTTGCTTCAGAATTCATTAAGTCTCGATTTAGAAACTCCCCGGTGAGCGGAAACCCGCTTTTCATATCGAAGGCTTCATCAACGCGAAGCTCACTCGAGCTCGGCCGAAGAGAACGCAGACATTTCCGAGCTATCCTGAGCACCCTGAGACCTGATCACGCGTTCCCCACTTCCCGGTGACTTCTGACACCGAGGTCTAGCCGTAGAAAAAAAGAGCAGACCTTTTCGAGGAGCAGGAAGCGCTCGATGGAGCGCTTCACTTCCACGCACGTTTCCCACGCACAACCCCCGCAATTATATCGTCAGAGCTCACGTTCCCGGTCGTTAAGACGCGCGTTAAAAACGCATCGGCCATCGGCGAGGAAGTGTGCGTACGCAGCTCGACGAAACGGTAACACCTCGGACGGCCGATGATCTAACACGGTACTTTCACCATCGACAAGTGATTATTAATAGCGACTGGCAGCAGTGGCGGCGGCGGCGGCCGATCGCCAGTAACAAATGTTGCGTTATCAATAAGACCCTGTTACGACCGAATAAACTGTAATGCAGTGACACGCAGCGGCTTGTTGCCGTCGGCGGTTCCGCGCGCGCGCGGGCTGTAATTTTGCTGGACACCAGGAGATTCACGATCGCCTCTCCCGACCCTGTAGACGAGTAGTCCAGTTAACTCCTCGACTGGCAGGCTGACTTTCGCAAGCGTTTCAGCTGGCAAAACATGGTTCTTCAAAAGTCAAGCACCCTGCCATTAAGGTGTTGTATCTCGGGCCTTCCTGAGGTCACTCTTTACGAATATAAAGCCCAAAGTTTTCAGTTACAAAATAGTGGACCCGATACGGCGCGAACGCGATATAAGAATTTTATTTCAGCAGGACAAGATCGGGTATCTGATATCCGGCGTATTTTGGAGTTGTCAGTTGCGAATTAGCGGTCGAGATTGCCAATTTAAAGTTGGCGGTACAATGTGGTGTCGATGAAAGTTATTGCGATAAAATTCTGCGGATTTAAAGAACGTACTCTTCCATTAGTTGTTAGAGTTGTTAGTTGCGAATTGACGGTCGAGACTGCAATAATTTAAAGATGGCGGGTCCAATATGATGCCCGTGAAGGTTATTAGGATAAAATTCTGCCGATTTAAAGAGTTTGTCTCTCTGTACGCCAGCTGGTTATTGTTCCAAAGTAAAACTTCTGCATTCTTTTCAACTTTTGGTCGGCCATGTTACAGCCGCCATTTTGGATCTTGAAGCTCTCTCCGTTGAATAGGGCGAGCTCGAGAGCCTCTGAATGCCCAACCGCAGAAATAAAAACGCAGCTTCGCGTTTCCGCCAATTTTTTTCAATCTTTGGTCGGCTGTGTTACAGCCGCCATCTTGGATTTTGAAGCTTTCTCTCCAGGGGCTGGCCACAATTTCGTATCTCGGCAGCTGCGATACTCGCAACTCGCTTCCTGATTCCTCCACAATACGGCGTCGGCTCGCGAGTACACGGTCAATCAGCTTTGCGCTCTCATCCTCGAGAACTCCTCTTCGCTTCCGCGCCCACGAGAATTGGATTTCACTCCGGCGCGACATCCGTCGCTTCGCAGGTTACGACGAATATATTACGTTACGTCGGGGACACCGCGCGGTCGCTTTATGACTCGCGAATAATCGCGATACGCGCATGTAAAACTCCTCCGGCAAGCGGGAGGAGAGGAGGAGAGGGACCGAAAAAATTCTCTTCTCTCCGCCCGCCACGCCCGCACCCTCCTCGTCCTCCCCTGCGATCTCGCGGAATAAAATGCGATTATTAAATACATCGGCGGCCGTAATTCATTACCCGCCGGGGTGCGGTCGCATAATTACTTCCGCCACATCGATGGCCCTTTTGCGGGCCGGGCCACGGGAGAATTAATGGACCGAGATAAATTTCGTGCGTGTCGCGCTCTGTGACTTAAGTCAAATTAACAGGATTCCCCGCGCGCTCGCTCGCGGTATTCGGTTGTTTGTACTCGTCCCCGCGCGGGCCGAGCGCAATAACACCCAATTACCGAATACACCGCGGCTCGAATTTACACACCGCGCTCTCTCGTGCAACGGTCTCTCCTGCGCACGGACCGGTCATTCGCGGTTCACCGAGATGCACGCCGCGCGCGATCGTAATGACCGGTGCCGCGGCAAAAGCGAGGAAATCTGCCGCTCTCGATCGGGCTGGGGCTGGTTGATCGATCGAAATATTTCCGGTCGGCCGGCCGGAATGATCCGAATGGACGACGAGCAAGTCGTAAAATTACACGCGACAATAATAACGACAATCACGTGTAATAATAACGACAGCGTATTATCGGACGCTTAGATTACAGTTGCCGATCGAAGATATAATTATATAAAAACATATATACGTGATTATGTACAAATTATATATTATTATGTACGATCCATGTGTGTGTGATGAATTTTGTCTCTCTGTATAATTATGTGTCGGGTGAGTGCAAAAGTTTTGGTGGTAAAAAGGTGGGGGTGATTTCAAAGACGGCTTGTTGCCTTTCTCACCTGGCGAAAGCTGGCGAGGGAGAATAGAAAACTAGTAACTTTAATAGTTACTTTATATATTTCAGACTTAAGTTCCTGGCGGACCAGCACGATAACGCGACATGCGATGCTTGATATCCAATAAGCATACCGTTATTCTGGCTGCATTTGGGAAACGCGCTATTGCGTCATCTATATTTATCGTTCATTAGATGTAAAACAAGGATAAAATGACGTAATAGGGCTGATACAGTCTCCTCTCCGAACGCAACCTGCTATTTCTTTCAAAAAAATTGTACGCCTATTGGACTTTTCCGTCGCGCGTCGTCAGTTCTTATTTGTTAACATAACCTGTATTCAGCGTGAAGTGCACTGTGTGGTTTCAGTTATATAGAAAATTCAAACAATAGATAAAATATCTTAATCTTCGGAGAAGGATTGTAAAATGCCATGGCCAGCATATGTAGAAATATTCGAGTTGCAGTAAAAATTTGGAAACGAGAACAACTTGGCATTTCTCTGCAAAACTTGCGCTGACAAAAATATTATTCGTGCAAGTAGAACTTCAGCTGCAAATTTAAGAAAACATATGAGTGTAAGTCTTTATTTATAAAATATCAATATATTTTTTAGTGAAAGAATCTAATTTCTGATGTTAAGATTATTTTTAATATTTTTAGTATTTATTGATCCCATCAAATTCATTCACTTTCTTATAATTGTTATTAATAGTCTTAAAGAATAAATATGAATTGCTTGTTTAAATTAATGAATCTAATTTGTAAAAATTATATACAATATGAAAAATATAATAATCAAGAGACCACTTTTATATAAAATTGAAGGAATTTGCACAATTACGAAATTTAAAATAATAGCACAATTATTGTGAAAAAGTAACTGAAAAGTGACGACTCGTTACTTTCTAAATAACTATAATTGTAACATGTTATTTTTGAAAGTCAATAACTTGCAACTGTAACCGGTTACTTTTTCAGTGAAGAAAACTGTAACTGGATGTTTTTACAAAGTAACTTTCCCAACCCTGGTGAAATCGTCCCGCGCGCTGGAAAGATGCTTAAATGAAAAAAATAAAAAGTTTCTTTCCCGTGTGAGAGAAAGATTTTTTTTCCTCGGTAAACATATTTAATTACAAAATAAAAACAACGGAATAATGATATGCCGTCTACGGTCGGTCGATTTTGATCGCCGACTCGCCGATTATTCAGTCGAGCGAGATTTTTCAATCGCTCAAGCACTGCTCGACATCCGCTGCGCTTGGCGTTCGGCAAGCCACGCGCTGCGCACTTTTCCTATTATTACAAAATTACTCGCGCGTTCTTAAGACCTGTTATTTACGTAACCTGCATTCACCGCATCGCGCGCTCGCGCTTGGACGTGCAGCAGGTCGGAATGCGAATAATCATGCGAATGGCGCGTACCGATACCTGTCGCATAAATTACACAGGCGCATTATTCACTCACCGACCGATGAGTCCTGCGAAGCAACTTGCGAGATCGTACACACCGCGCGGCACACTGGAATGACAAGGTCCCAAGGTGGCGAAACCTGGAAATGTTAGAGGTGTTTCAGAGAGGAGAGAAGGAGCAACACATGAGCGAAGTGAAAAGCGTGAACGGACTGTAGACACACCAACTTGGCTATCGACTATAATAAAATTACATGTTTCTAAGGACTATATCGCATATACGAGAACTATAAATATTAACTCAACTATATTAAGGAGAGACTCGTGGGCGTGCGAAGTGTGGTGACGCTAAAATGTTTCCGCAGGAAACCGAACGTGATTAATTCCCCCCGCGCATCTCCCAGCACTCTGACCTCGAAATTCTCGCTTTCAGGTTCGTTTGGAGAGTATCGGCGCGGAGGATATCGTGGACGGCAATCCTAGACTGATCCTCGGCCTCATCTGGACCATCATCCTGCGATTCCAAATCCAGGAGATCGAGATCGACGTGGACGAGGAGAACGACAGCAGCGAGAAGAAGTCTGCTAAGGATGCCCTGCTGCTATGGTGTCAGAGGAAGACGAACGGCTATCCCGGCGTTAATATCCAGGACTTCACCGGTAAGTCGAGTTCCCGCGACGGTCGTTCGAAAAATGCACGCAGCAAGCCCCGAAGAAAACTTTTGACATTATACACAGAGTGTTTACGACCGCTCCGATTTTTTTCGAAAAAACGCGACGCATTTTAGAGAAAAATGTTTCGGACAAAAGTTGTTTGGTTTGAAGGGGGACACAAAACAGCGATATTTGTTTAGACAAAAGGCGCCACTTTCGAGATATTCACTGATCAGCAATTTTCTTAAATGGAAATCTCAATTATATAATTTATTATATCATCTTTTTTTTACCGATTAATTTGAACAACTTTTGTCCGAAGCAGTTTTTTGTCTGCCCAATATTAGATAGTAGATATAGCGACGTGGAAAATACGGTAGATGAATAAAAACGGATAAACGCATAAAATACTCAACGTGCGTGATGGGTCTTGCATTCACGGTATTCCTGCGTCGAGAAATTCGCACGTCTCCACCAGGCAGTAGTCTACGAATTAAGAGAGAGCTATATACAGGATGTCCGATAATAACGCACAAAATTTTCGCGCACGGATAGATCACCGAAGAAAAAACTCTTCCACCGTCTTGTGAACAACCACTTGAAATTTTGAGTTATTAATCAAAAAAAGATTTCTAGCTAAACTTGCGCTTGTAGGTTAAGTGAAACGAAATGAACATTAAAAAAAAAAAACACGTAAAATTCCGAGTTATTAGTCAAAACCAATTGATACATCGCACAAATATTGTTTAATTAACGACCGAAAATTTCTTGCTTAACCTAATCTATCCTATCAGGCATCCAGTACATCCTTTAGAGAAAGTCATAAAGCACACGCGGCGAGACGCAAGAAGAGTTTAAAATATCCGTTCTTTTCTTTCTTTCTCTTCGCCAATAGGGTCTTGGAGAAGCGGCCTCGGCTTCAACGCTCTCATACACGCCCACAGGCCGGACTTGGTCAATTGGTCGGAATTGCAGCAGAACAGGAACATCGATAACCTCAATTATGCCTTCGACGTCGCTAATTCGGAACTCGGCATACCGCGGCTGCTGGACGCCGAAGACGTGGATACCGCCAGGCCGGACGAGAAGTCGATCATCACTTATGTCGCGTCCTACTATCACACGTTCGCCAGAATGAAGAACGAGATAAAGAGCGGCAAGAGAATAGCGAATGTACGTACGGTCGCTCGACCGATTATCATCCATCGTCTGTACGATACATTCAGACTAGCTTGACTTAAACGCGCGTTAATTCGTATTCACAGATCGTCGGCCAGATGATGGATGCTGACAAGATGAAGATCCACTACGAGAAGCTGACGACCGACCTGCTGGAATGGATCAAGATGAAGATCGAGGTGCTCGAGAGCCGTAGCTTCCCGAACTCGCTGGAGGGTATCCAACGGGAGCTGCTGGCCTTCAAGCAGTACCGGACGGTGGAGAAACCGCCAAAGTACAAGGAGCGATCAGAGATAGAGGCGCTGTACTTTCACATAAACACTCAGCTCAAGTCCCTGAACCAGCCGGCGTTCACTCCACAGGAGGGACAGCTGATCCACGACATAGAGAGGAACTGGGTGGAGCTGGAGAGGGCTGAGCACCGTCGCGAGGTCGCCCTGAGGACCGAGCTGCTGCGGCAAGAGAGGCTCGAACAGCTCAACTACAAGTTCGAGCGGAAGAGCGTGCTCAGGGAGGGCTACCTGAAGGAAATGATCCAGGTGCTGACCGACCCGAGGTACGGCAGCAACTTGGCGCAGGTGGACGCCACAGTGAAGAAGCACGAGGCCATCAGCGCCGACATCTTGGCACGTGAGGAGCGTTTCCACGACCTGACGAACATGTCCGAAGAGTTGGTCCGTGAAAATTACCACGGCTTAGAGAGAGTCCGCAGTAGGGAGCAGGAGGTGTTGCAGAGATGGAAGGAGCTGCTGGCCCTGTTGGATCATCACAAGTCCAACCTGGTCGCCCTGTGCTCGCTGATGAGCCTGATGCGAGAGATCGAGACGACATTGGCCTCGATTCAAGAGCTGCAACTGAACTTCCAGAGCACCGATGTGGGCCCGCACCTGCTGGGAGTGGAGGACCTGCTGCAGAAGCACAGCCTGCAGGAGTTGCAGGTGACAGCCCTGGGCGAGAGTCAGAGAAGACTCGGCAGACAGGCCACTCAACACCTCGCGCAACCGCAGAGTAAAGAGGCACCGATGTTGCAGCAAAAGCTGGAGCTGCTAAACAGCGCCTATGACGAGTTGCTGGAGAACAGCAAAGAACGCAAGGCTCGCCTGGAAGACGCCCGAAACTTCTTCCACTTCCTTCAAGACCACGAGGATGAAGAGTCGTGGTTGGTGGAGAAGCAACGGATCTGCAAGGCCGGCATATCAGCGAAGGACCTGCGAGCGGTGATTTCGCTGCAGCAGAAGCACAAGGCTCTTCAGGACGAGATGAAAGTACGCAGGCCCAAATCTGAGCAGCTCTGCGACGCCGGCAGGAAGCTGATCGCCGACAATCATCCGTCGGCGCTGGAGATACAGAACCGAATAGATTCACTGCAGGAGCACTGGAGGGTGTTGGAGGAGCTGGCGGCGTTGAGGAAGAAGCAGCTGGACGACGCAGCCGAAACGTTTCAATTTTATGCCGACGCAAACGAGGCCGATTCGTGGATGAACGAGAAGATGACGCTAGTGGCCTCGGAGGACTACGGGGTGGACGAGCCGAGCGCTCAAGCCTTGTTGCAGAGGCACAAGGACTTGGAGGGTGAGCTGAATGCCTACAAAGGCGACGTGCAGTCGCTGAACGCGCAGGCGGAGAAGCTCATCAAATCCGGAATTTCCACTCTGGAGCTATCAGCCGATCCGGAACCGGTCGCCGAGCTCGAGCAGGAAGAGTGGAGCAAGGAAATCAGGTTGGTGCCGCAAGACGAGTGGGTGGACGAGGTGGTCGAGCGACTGGAACCGAGGACCGTTCACGAGGACAGGTTGGTGCCACAGGTGAAGAGTCTATATCCATTCAACGGCCAAGGTATGCACATGGCAAAGGGTGAGGTAATGTTCCTGATGAGCAAAACTAACCCCGATTGGTGGAGCGTGAGAAAGGCCGATGGTACGGACGGATTCGTGCCGGCCAACTATGTCCGCGAGATCGAGCCGAAGGTCGTGCAGGTGCAGGTGCGAAGGCCCGAGAAGGTGAAGGTGACTCAGCGCGTGAAGAAAACGAAGATGGTGAAACAGGTAGTGCCGGTTCGGCGGCTCAAGTCCATCAAGTCCACCGTGAAGCCGATCAAGCGGAAGACTGTGAGCGACGGCGATAGCGTTGAGAAGCGACAGAAGAAGATCAACGACACCTACGGCGAGCTGCAGGAACTCGCCGTGAAGCGTCACGCGCTACTGGAGGACGCTATCAGGCTTTACGGCTTCTACCGGGAGTGCGACGATTTCGAGAAGTGGATCAAGGATAAAGAGAAGATGCTGAGAGTCGACGATCCTCGCGACAATGTCGAAACGGCGAGAAGAAAGTACGAGAAGTTCCTCACAGATCTGTCGGCGTCTGGCAAACGAGTGGAAGCTATCGACACTGCGGTGGACGAATTCGTTCGTCAAGGTCACAGCCAGCTGGACAAAGTCAAGGCCAGGCAGAAGCACATTCACCAGCTGTGGGACCACCTGAACTGGCTGAAGACGCAGAAGGAGAAAAGCTTGGAGGGTGCGTCCAGCGTTGAGCTGTTCAATAGGACTTGCGACGAGGCTCACGACTGGATGCTAGAGAAGATCACCCAGTTGGACACGGCCGAGTTAGGACCTGACTTGAAGACTGTCCAGGCTTTGCAGAGGAGGCATCAGCATCTAGAGCGAGAACTGGCGCCAGTCGAGGAGAAAGTAAGTAATCACCACTCGTCTTCATGGCGCAAGTAAATGAAAACCAGATAACACCCTAACTCCATTTTTATAGGTGCGAAAAGTGGACTTGTTGGCGAACAGCGTGAAGAATTCGTACCCACACGAACTGAATAACGTCAACGCGAGGCAAAATGAGATCAAGGAGCTTTGGAACAAAGTCCAGACGAAGGCCAAAGAGCGAAGATCCCGTTTGGAGGATGCGGTCGGTCAACAGATATTCATGAACAGTTCCAAGAATCTGATCAACTGGGCCACGGACATACAGGAGACGATGAAGGCCGAGGAGCCAGTGAGAGACGTTGCTACAGCCGAGCAGCTCAAGAAGCAGCACATGGAACTCGGAGAAGAAATACGTACCAAAGAAGACGAGTGCGTATTTACATCATCACCTCGCGATATTGTTCTTGAAAAATTGAGATTACTCTCGACAGATTCTAGAAAACTTTCGTACAACGGATGAAAAACACCTTCCTCGGATATCGATAACCTACCGACAGTAGTAATAGAATTAACCAATTTAATCACTAAGTTGATCAGTTTAGGTCGATCGAAAGCTCATGCGAAGATATTTGAGAACCTCAATATGAAACTATTCATCAGTTTGTAATTGTTGCTGCACTTGCAGGTTCCGCGAAGTCGAGGACCTCGGCAACCAATTGTTGCGTCGCAACCCGAGCTTGGCGGACGTACGCGAACGCCTGGAAAAACTAAACGGATTGTACCCAGCTGTGACGTCCGACTGGATGGCCAAGGAAGAGTGGCTGCGACAGTGTTTGGAGCTGCAGCAATTTAACCGGGAGGCAGATCAGATCGAAGCCACTACCAGCTCTCACGAGGCTTTCCTCGAGTTCACCGACTTGGGGGAGTCTCTGGACGACGTAGAGGCGTTATTAAAGCAGCATGGCAAGTTTGAGAACACTCTGCACGCGCAAGATGATCGACTGAAGGCGTTCAGCGACACTGCCGACAAACTGATCGGCCAAGATCACTATGACAAAGATTAGTAAGTACGAGGGGAGATTAAATTCGCGTTTGTTTAGAATTTCCGCTCACCGTAACTGTAGTGCTTTACTTTGACATGTTGAAAAGATTCGATTTCGCATGAGCTATAGCTATACGAATATAATTTGTATCCAGCATCAACGAGAGAAGGAACCAAGTACTAGCGCGTCGCATGGCGGTGAAAGACGCCGCTCAGCAGCGAAGAGCAGCCTTGAAGGCGTCCGAGCATTACCAGCAGTTCTCAGCCGAAGTGGATGACCTGCGCGACTGGTTGGGTGACAAGATGAAGACCGCGGCCGACGAAAGTTACCGCGATTTGAACAACCTCGAGCGCAAGCTGCAGAAGCACGAGGCTTTTGAACGGGAACTGCGTGCTAACGAAGGACAACTGCGAGCGGTCAACAAGGCCGGCAAGGCGCTAATATCCGAGGAGAATTACAGATCGGACGACGTCGGGGAGACGCTGAAGGACCTGAATAACCAGTGGGACCAACTAGTGGCATTGTCGCTGGAGAAAGGTCGCAGACTACGGCAAGCCGCCTCACAACACGGCTACAATCGCACCATGGAAGACGCCAGGTTGAAGCTGGAAGAAATCGAGAACTGTCTGCAGAGCAAGCAGGTCGGCGCGGATCTGCGCAGCTGCAAGGAGTTGCTGAAGAAACACCAGACCCTTGAGAGTGACATGTGCCAATGGGAGCAGAAGGTGGACGACCTCGTGGCCATGGGTCAAGAGATGGCGCATGAGGGTCACTTTGACGCAGCGAACATCCTGAAGAGTAGCCAAGCTACGCAAAGGAAGTACGTTGAAACCGACGATCCGTTGGCGTTTGAGCTAAAAATGGCCGACTTAATCGTAAAATTTTCCATGCACTTCGCAGATTCCGTAGTCTGAAGGAGCCGGCCAAAAGACGACGGGAAGCGCTGGAGGAGAGCCTGCGATTCCACAAGTTCGGATTCGAGCTGGATGCGGAGCTGCAGTGGATCAAGGACCACTTGCCGCAAGTATCCTCGACGACTCTTGGGCAGAACCTGCACCAGGCGCAGACCTTGCACAAGAAGCACAAGAAGCTGGAGGCGGAGATCGCCGGCCACCAACCCATGATAGATAAGACTCTGGCTTCTGGCCAGATGCTCATCGATCAGGCTCATCCAGAGAGAAAGAAGGTAAATCGCGAGAGAGAGAGAGCCCTTTCACCGAAAATGATCGGTCTCTTTTTTTATCGTCAACTCACACAACGACGATCAGCTCTCACGCGAGACTGGAGTAAGAAATTATGATTTTTGCACAGCTGGAGCGTTCCGAAGAGCAATGGGTCTACGGAGGTAAGGTGGACACAGACGTGCATGGAAAATGTTGCCAAAAGTGCCTATTGCTTTTCTCTCTCTTGATTATATACGTTAGCGACCTCACGTAATTAACAAGGAATTATTTTTATAGGGTTAACGGAGAGGCTGTAGCGTTCTTTTGTTTTTCTTTTTTTCACAGAGACTACCCATGTGTGTACTTTGTTGGCTCTTGAGACGCAGAAACCCCCCGATATTTCATGTAAATGCTTACGTTGCCAAACAACGCAGCCTTACGCGATAAAATTTCAACAGAATTCCCTTTCAGCCTTGAAGTTTAACGAAGGTCCGACGAGAGACGTTTCTGCGTATTCGAGATTCGTTTCATATCAAAGTGTTCTCATTGTTTCACACAGGCATACCAACTGAGCGAGTACCTTAAATATAATCCATTTATTAAAGATTCACCCACACACGTTTTGTAGCTCGTGTCTTTCAAGTTGTAAGAGTGTAAGATCACTAATACATGAGTCGTACAATTTTAGTTGCGCAACAAGCTTTTTAATTTCCGTTCAAGTATCTCGATCGATAAGCGTCAGGAGTCGCGCGAGGTGTGTAGAAGGTGTGTAGCCTAAATGTTGTTGCATGCAAGACGTAAGCTGATACCTTTGTCACAGCAACGGTACTCTGGGCAGTGTCAGCATCACTGCCGACATCGAACGACTGAGCTTTCGAAGGCAGCGTCAGCGTCAGTGTCGTTGAGATTAATCATTAATGTAAGACATTGTGCTACGAGAAGGCAGTAAGTAATTGGTCGCGTATGATTTGACCAGATCCAAGAACTCTGCGATGTTCTGGATGAGGCGTGGACGGACCTACAAGATAGGGCAGCAGACCGTAGCAAAGCGTTGGACTTGTCCTTGAAGGCGCAAGAATTCTTCTTCGAGGCTGGCGAGGTCGAGAGCTGGCTCAACGAGAAGAACGACGTGCTGAGCTCCACCGACTATGGTAGAGACCGTGACGCCGCGACGAAACTCTTGACGAAGCACAAGGTACTTCTACGTGTACTCTGACGAAACGAAGGAAAATACTCTTGCTAATCGACAGGGGAAGGAAAACGAAAGACGGAATCTCGTCGGTCCAGAGGAGGAATTTAGTTCTTCCTTTCTTATCATTCACAGGCTGTGGAACTCGAATTGGATACGTACAACGGCATCGTGACGGAGATGGGACACACCGCTGCCACGATGATAAACTCGAAGCACCCCGACAGCAAGGCGATAGCGAACAAGCAGCAAGCGATCGTCCAACAGATGCGCGCCCTACAACGGTTGGCCACCGTGAGGCAACAGCGTCTAATGGAGAGCATGTATCGCCACGAGTACTTCCTGGAGAGCAGGGAACTGGAGCAATGGATCAAGGAGCAAGAGCTGGCGGCCGCATCGGAGGACTACGGGCAGGATTATGAGCACCTGCTGATATTGCAAGCGAAGTTCAACGACTTCAAGCATCGCATAGAGGCTGGCTCCGAGAGATTCAACCAGTGCGAGGAGCTGGCTAGGAAGCTCATCGCGAATGAGAGTCCTTACATTCAGGACATCGAGAAACGCCAAGAGCAATTGGGGTAAATGGCCACGGCTGACGAATGGTCGGCGAGAGATTCTCTTCCTCTATCATTATCTTCGCTATTCATAGTCGAATATCCCTGCGGTCTTTGCAGGACACTAGTACCCCGCTCACTTGCACGTAGTGCACGTAGATTAATGGGATGGTGTAGTGGGTGAAAATTAATACAATGATGCAGGAAGTTACCACACACCGGTGGACCGGTGGAAAGAAGTTCGGTTTGATCTGACTTTGTCGCACTCGTCAATGGGAGCACTGAACAGTTGTTATTCGTTAGCAAAGTGATCGCTGTAGTCGAGGGATGGGAAAGATCAAACCGGATTTTTTTGTACTTTCCGTATATACAAATCTCCACTTTTCTTCTCTCGGTGTTGGGACACTAACATTCTTTCTGCATATTCGACACAGACACGATGAAGACGATCCGGTGCTTCAAGTACGAAAGCGACACGCGATAACGCAGTGAGTATACGTTTGATTACTCGATACTAATTCATACGCACACGCTGCTAAGTTGTACGCAGATTTAGTTGCGTCACCATTTCAAGCTTATTTACCGCACTTTTACGCACGGCTCTTTCACTTTTTAAAACTTGCTACTTTTGGATTCTGAATTCTTCTTTACTTTTACTTTAAGTTTGCCGAAGCTTCATAATGTTGATGAGACGCTTAGAATCGAAGTCTTCCCGTGAGACTTGGATTCCCGGGATAATTATTAGTTAAACTAATAAGACTATCACCTACTACTTTCTTTCATCAGGGAATCATGGCAACATCTACTGGGTCTCATCCGAAACCGCGAGCAGCGGCTACAAGCGGCGGGCGAGATTCACCGGTTCCATCGCGACGTGGCGGATGCGCTATCACGGATACAAGAGAAGGAGGCTGCATTGCCGGAAGACCTGGGTCGCGACTTGAATTCTGTCCTGGCGTTGATCAGACGACACGAGGGATTCGAGAATGATCTCGTCGCTCTGGAGGCTCAACTGCAGGTCTTAGTGGAGGACGCGTCCAGATTACAAGCTCATTACCCCGGCAACAACGCGGTGCACATCCAACAACAACAACATATCGTCGTGGATCACTGGGAGGAGCTGAAGGAAAGGTCTGCTCATCGGAGAGATCAGTTGCAGGCTAGCTGCGATCTGCAACGATTCCTCACTCAGGTATCGGATCTTATTTCTCGCTCTCAACGTTGATGCGTCTGTAACTTTGTCTTTGAATTCCTCGTGCGTCTTAAACTAACACTCAGGTCAGAGACTTGATGAATTGGGCCGCGGGACTGCGCGCTACGATGTCGACGGAGGAAAAGGTCCGAGATGCGGCCAGCGCGCAGATCTTGAAGGCGGAGCATGAGGCTTTGAAGGGGGAAATCGAGGCGAGAGAAGACAGTTTCAGCTCGGTGCTCGATCTCGGGGAAGCGATGGTGCAGACCGGTCACTACGCCGCTGCGGTAAGTTGATTTGTCTACGCAGTGTTTCGGTGTCCCACGCATGCAACACTGCCAATGATCCGTTTCACACAGGAGGTCGAAGAAAAGTGCAATCAATTGTTGGACGAGCGACAAAAGCTGCACACAGCTTGGCAGCAGAAGAAAGTGCACTTGGACCAGCTGATCGACCTGCACTTCTTCCTGCGAGACGCCAAGCAGCTGGACAATCTGTCCAGCACTCAGGAGGCTGCGCTGAGCGGCGACAACTTTGGGGTTTCGGTCGAGGAGGTGGACGCGCAGGTGAAAAAGCACAACGAATTCGAGAAGCTGCTGGTCACGCACGAGGAGAAGCTGACGGCTCTGCAAGAGCACGGGGACAAGCTGCTGGCGCAGAATCACTTTGACTCGCCGACGATCGCCAGGCGACTGAACGAAGTGGTGCAAAGACGCGTGAGAATTCGGGACTTGTGCGACGCGCGAAGGAAGCGGCTGGAAGCCAGCCTGCTGCATGCGCAGTTCGTGAGGGATGTAGGCGAGGCTGAGTCTTGGATAGGCGAGAAGCAAAAGAAGCTGGAAGCGGAGGCATCCAAAGGCGAAGTGTCCAGCCTGGAGGACAAGATCAAGAAGCTACAGAAGCACCAAGCGTTCCAAGCGGAACTGGCGGCGAACCAGGGCAGAATCGAGGAAATCAAAGCGAAAGGAGAGACCTTACTGGCGCAGAAACATCCAGCGAGCGCGGAAATCCGTCAGCAGCTGGAACACCTGCACGCATCCTGGAGAAAGTTACTGCTGGAGTCTGGGAATCGAGGTAGGGGCTTGGAAGAGGCCCAAGATATCTTGGAATTCAACAATCAGGTGGAGAAGATCGAGGCCTGGATCAGGGACAAGGAAATGATGGTCCAAGCTGGTGACACCGGGAAAGATTACGAGCACTGTCTGAGCCTCCAGAGAAAGCTTGACGACGTGGACAGCGACATGCGAGTGGACGACTCCAGGATAAAGACGATCAATGCTCTGGCAGATAAGCTCATTAAACAGGGTCGCGACAACGAGTCGAAGACCATTCAACAACGTCGCGACAACTTTAACAACAAGTGGAAAGGACTGCAGGGCGCGTTGAGCACGTATCGCGAGACCTTGGCGGGTGCATTAGAGATCCACCTGTTCAATCGGGATATCGACGACACGAGCCAAAGGGTTATCGAAAAGTCAGTGGCTATGAACACGAGCGACACGGGGAAAGACTTGCCCGCCGTCGAGCAATTGCAGAGGAAGCAAGAGGCCATGGAGCGAGACATGACCGCTATAGAAGGCAAGCTGAAGGAGCACCGAGCGGAGGCGCAAAATCTGTCGCACAAGTACCCGGACAAGGCGCCGGAAATAAACGGGATACTCTCCGAGCTGCAGTCCAATTGGGACGACCTACAACGTCTGACCCGACATCGCCGTGACGCTCTCAATCGCGCTTACACGTTACACAAGTTCCAAGCCGACCTGCACGAATTAGACATCTGGGTGGCTGACACTATCAAGCGTATGGACGAGTCCGAGCCGCCGACCACCATATCTGAGGCCGAGGCTGTGCTAGAACTGCACCAAGAGAGGAAAGCCGAGATCGACGGTCGGCAGGACATATTCAAGGGCCTGAAGGAACATGGCCAGAAGCTCCTGTCGATCGACGAGGACGTGAAGGATAACCTCGAGCATCTAGAGGGCCTAAGGCAAACCTTAGTCCACGCGTGGGATGATCGTAGGCAAAAATTGACACAGGCGCATCAGCTACAGCTGTTCAAGGAGCAAGCCGATCAGGCTGACAGCTGGCTGGCGACAAAGGAAGCCTTCCTCAACAACGACGACCTCGGCGACTCGCTGTCGGGCGTGGAGACGTTGCTGCGCAAGCACGAGGAATTCGAAAAGATGTTAGCCTCCCAAATGGGACGCATCGAGGAGTTGGAGAAGTTCGCTAACGACATCCTGTCGCAGCAGCACGCGGACGCGGGTATAATAAAGCAACGGCTCACCTCGGTCTGCGGCAGGAGGGACAAGCTGAAGAACAGCGCGACAGCCAGGAGAAGAAAGCTGCTGGAGAGCCACCACCTGCATCAGTTTCTCAGGAACATTTATGAGGTGGAAGGCTGGCTGCACCAGAAGCAGCAGGTGGCGAGCGATGAGAACTACAGGGACTCGTCGAATCTGCAGAGCAAGATTCAGAAGCACGCCGCGTTCGAGAGTGAGTTGATGGCGAACAAGGGTAGAATCAGCGCAGTGGTCAACGAAGGCGAGGCACTGATCGAAGAGAACCACTACGCCTCGAAGGAGATACAAGAACGTTTGGATGATTTGGAGGCGGAGTGGCGTCTCTTGCAGGAGACTAGCGAGCTGAAGAAGAACCGGCTGAACGACGCGTATCAGGCCTTGCTATTCGGCCGTAGCTTGGACGAGTTCGAGACGTGGATGGACGAGGTGGAGACTCAGTTGCAATCAGAGGATCATGGCAAGGACCTCTCGAGCGTGGCGAACCTGCTGAAGAGACACACCAACTTGGAGAACGACGTGCTCGGCCACAACGAAGCGTGCGAGTACATTAAGGACACCGCTGCTAGCTTCCAAAAGTCGAACCACTTCATGTGCGACGAGATCCAGGAGAGAGCATTAGTTACGATCAACCGGTACCACAGTCTTCAAGAACCGATACAGATACGCAGGGATAACTTGGAAGACGCAAAGTTACTGCATCAGTTTGCGAGGGACGTCGAGGATGAGCTGCATTGGCTGTCGGAAAAGGAACCGTTGGCCGCGAGCAACGACTTAGGAAGCTCGCTAACTACGGTGCAACGATTGCAGAAGAAACACCAAGCCTTAGAGGCGGAACTATTATCCAGGGAGCCCGTAGTAGCTTCCTTGGTCAGTAGAGCGACCGTGATGATCAGAAGCGGGCATTTTGCGGCGGACAAGATTGAAAAGCTATCGCAGGAGTTGCAAGAGAAACTGTCGCACCTGCGAGACCTGGCGAGCGTCAGGAAGCTGAGACTACTCGACGCTGTGGAGTCGCAAATGTTTTACGCGGAAGCCGCAGAAGCTGAACAGTGGATCAGGGAGAAACACCCGCAGCTGACGTCGACCGACCACGGCAAGGACGAAGACTCCGTCCAGTCTTTGTTGAAGAAGCTGGAGGGCATCGAGCGCGACTTGTCCGGCTTCGAGAGCACGATTGACAATCTGAAGAAGCTGTCGCGTGGTCTGGTGGAGAGGCACCACTTCGACAGTAAGAATATCGCGCAAAAACAAGAAGAGATCGAGATGAAATTCAAAGAGCTGCAGAACCTGAAGGAACATCGACTGCAGAGACTATCAGAGAGCGAGAAATTCTATAAATTTATCAGGCAGGCGGACGAGGTGATCGAATGGATCGGAGATCAAACTACTGTTGCAGCATCGGAAGACTACGGTCGTGACGTGGAACACGTGGAGCTGCTGATCCAGATATTCGACAATTTTTTGGCCGGCCTGACGACCAGCGAAGGTCGCGTCTCGGCCGTACTGGACGCGGGTCAGAGGCTGATAGAGCAGAACAATCCCGAGAAGAGCAAGATACTGCTGAAGATCGACGAGACGAAGCAACAGTGGGAGGACTTGAAGGAATTAGCGAACGCTCGGCAAGAGGCGCTGGCGGGTGCCAAGCAGGTTCACATGTTCGACAGGACGGCCGACGAGACGATCTCTTGGATCCAGGAGAAGGAAGCCACTCTCAGTTCGGACGGCTACGGCCACGACCTGGAGACGATTCAGGCGCTGGTGAGAAAGCATCAAGGATTCGAGACCGACTTGGCGGCCGTGAAGGAGCAAGTGGAGTGCCTGATGGAGGAGGCGTCAAGGCTGATCGAGCTGTTCCCGGACGCACGTATACACATCGACGTGAAGCACCAGGAGGCAGAAACAGCCTGGGGCGAGTTGCTGGAGAAGGCGGCGCAGAGAGGAAGCAAACTGGCCCAGGCGGAGCAACTGCAGGCGTACTTGGGCGAGTACAGGGAACTGATATCTTGGATCAACGAGATGGTAGCGAAAGTCACGGCACCAGAACTGGCACGGGACGTCCCTGGCGCCGAGGCGCTAATCTCCAGGCACAACGAGTACAAGTCGGAAATTGACACGCGCCAGGAGGCTTTCGAGAAGTTCTACAGGACCGGGCAGGAGCTGATTGAGCAGGGCCACTTCTTGGCGAAGGAGATCGAGGACAAGATCTCGGTGTTGCAGCAACGCCAGCAGATCCTCAAGGACACGTGGCGACAGAGAAGGCTGATTTACGAGCAAAACTTGGACACGCAGTTGTTCAAGAGGGATGCTGAGACCCTGGAGAACTGGATAGTCAGCAGGGAGCCGATGCTGCAGGACGGAAAGTTCGGGGAGAGCATACCGCAGGTGGAAGAGTTGATAAGGAAGCACGACGACTTCGAGAAGACCATAGAGGCGCAGGAGGACAGATTCAGCGCGCTTAAACGAATAACGATGGTAACGCTCGATTATTTTCGTCATCTGGTCTATTTAACGTGGGTGTATCATGTCTAAAACTTTAAATATCCATACAGCTTGAAAAAGCCTTCCAAAAGCAGCAAGAGGCAGAAATCGCGGCCCGCCAAGCGGAGAAAGAGCGCGTGGAACGCGCCAGGATCGAGGAGCGGAAACGCAAAGAGGTGCAGAGGATAACGGAAGAGCGAAAACGCGAAGAGGAACGTAGACGATTATTGGACAGTTCTCATCGCACGCAACACGACGAAGTCAACGGCACCGTTGACGAACACGAATCTGTGAATATGTGAGTGAGGATTGAGATGGAGATGAGCGTGAGGTTAAACGTTGAGCTGCTTCAAGTCGCCAACTTTAGTATTTTCAAAACTTCAATAATTTAACTTTAATTCCTCTAATTAATTGCACAGAATTATCGATAACACTGACTCGTGTGTTTGTCAGATTATCACCACTGAAGGGTGCTGCTGCTTCTGAAACGGCAGAACCTGCGATACCCCAGAAACCGCACGGCATATCGCACATGTTTGGCGAGAAGTTAAGACGAGGTGGATATTTCTTGACTAATGATGACTCACTTTACTCGGGCTTTATAATGTAAAAGAAGAAAAGATTAGGGTCAATTGTGTAACGACGAGTTCGATTGCTTTCAGCGACCTCGGACATCAAGAGAGCCGAGAGCATGAAGGTTGATACGAAGAAACCGAAACGGACCCCGAGCTTCACGACCAGACGGAGAACGCAGAGCTTCAGGAAGCTCCAGCGAATGGAGAATATGGACGCCCTACGGCCAGTTGAGATCCAAGGCCTGCTCGAGCGAAAGCACGAGCTTCAGAGCGCCGGCAAGAAAGCAGCCGTGCGATCGTGGAAGCAATATTACACCGGTGTGTGATCATTCGCACGAGAAGTTAAAGTCCCACTTGCGAACCTCGTTGCATCTGCTCGCTTGTTTCAGTGCTATGCGGACAACTGCTGTGCTTCTTCAAGGACATTGAAGATTTCTCGTTGAGCAAAGCGGCTACTGCCCCGATAACCATCTTCAATGCCATATGCGAGAAAGCGGACGACTACACGAAAAAGAAGAATGTGTTCCGGCTCAAGTGCACGGACGGCTCGGAGTTCCTGTTCCTGGCACCGAGTCAGCAGGAGATGGAGGACTGGGTCAACAAAATCTCCTTCCACGCGAAGCTGCCGCCGAGCCTGCAGCTCTTAAGCTACGACGAGTCGCAGAAGGTTCGCGCGACGAACAAATTCAATACCCTGACACCCTTGTTTCCTCGTCGCGGCCATCTTGAATGGTGAAGATATCAGAAGCGAGGAGTTTCTAAAATGCTCCAGAAACTTCTCCCTTATCGAAACCTTTTCTCGCTTCTGACGCTTCATCATTCAAGATGATGCCTTAATCTCTCCTGCGATTGTTATTCATTGTTTACGCGTCATCTCGATCATCCTCAAGACCCACATTGATTCACTCCTGAAATTGGTTTACAGCAAGAAGGCATGGAGAGGCTGCAGAACGCTCCGCTAGAGCAGGCGGACGATAACGCGTCGACTGGGAGCAGCCACGCTTCCACGCCCGAGATGGAGCGTAAGAACTCGGTGATCAGGCGCGAGCCCGCGGCGAACCAGCATCACTCGCCGAGCTCGGTGCAGATAGAGTTCCTGCAGCAGCACCGACAGAACCAGCAGCGACGCAACGACGTGCAGAACACCGAGTTCCTGGCGTCGCAGAGGTCCGCCGAGCCGCAGACTCAGACGGAGTTCTTGCAGATGCACAGGCAGCAGCAGCTGCTCGCGCAGCAGCAACAGCTGATACAGCAGGAGCAGCTGGCGGCGCAGAGGGACCAGTACCAGCCGAACTCGGCGATGCTGGCAACCGACAAGCCACCGATCCCGCCGCGAGGCGCACCCCCGCCTGTCCCCATGCGGTCGCCCAGCTCGGAAAACATGGTGCAATATCGGCGTAATGGTGCGTGCTGACGCGGATTTTATGCTTCAACAGCCTATTCCTTTACCGGGGAATCCCTAAGTGCCTCTTTATAGGAATTGCTGCGAGAGGCTAGAAACCGGTCATTTTGGCCGCTTTCAGTAGTTTCAACATTAACTGATGACGCTAATGCGATTCAAAGACATGCTGTAATTTCGGAAACCCGATGACGACAGTTAATTTCTCTGAAACGTTCTGTGCAGACGTGGAACACCACTTGCCACAAGGAAGGCCCAACGTCTACCAACAACAACGCAGCGCGACACTGAACCACAATGGATCTGGGCAGTATCCGGCGAACGAGGGATGGCACCGGCAGAGTGTGGAGCTCACTACGCAACATCAAGGTACGACAACGCTCTTACGCGACACAAGTCTCAAGCGATAGAAAGTCTCAGAAGGTTCTAGGATTACTCTCGACTCGATCGACCCGTGTACACGTGAACATTCATCATCATTTTATAGAATTAGCACCCCCTCTGCCATCGAGCGCCCCTCCGTCGACCAGAATGTCTCAGTGGAACGCTCCTCACGATCCTGGTCAGTCATTTAAAGAGCATTCGCGCATTCCGTGTTCGATAATGCGCTGGTTGCATGCACAACCATCCACCCTCCCGCTTTCATTGTCCGCCTACATCGGCGTTTCGGCGAAACAGTCGCAAAGATGGTTTAACGAGGAATGCAACGCCAAAGCAATTGGAAATTATAGTGTCACATGTACACACACCTAACCAGGACACGTTTCTCACAAAATACTAACGCCGCCACTCCGCCACTTGTAAAATTACAGTTTAACATCACGTTCTGCTGATATTCCATATTTCCATATTTTGATCCCTTAACAGGTAACTAACTCTGCAATTCGTGTGGTCGGCAGTAACCACTTGTACATAGCTACTTAGCGTGCGATAACAACGGCACAGTTGCGTCTGAATTTATAACCCAATATCTCGCATCCGAACTTTGTTGTTACCCGTAAGATCTGTAAACTGAAAATATCCTCATCGTATTTCTTTCTGTTGCAGCATACGGAAATGTACCGGTAAATTCCCGACAGGTGAGTCTGACTCTCCTCACTGCTACATCGCACACCTGTTGTTTATACTATGTTTCTGTTTAACGCCGAACAATGGACTCGTTACTACATTTTCTTTTCTTTTCTCTTGTACAGGGCATGCAGCAGCAGAACAATACGTTCACCGGCAGACCGACATCGTTGCCGCCTTACGTCGCACCCCCAGCGGCCCCTCAAACGTCTCCCAACATCACAGTGATGGACGGCAGAAGAGCGTCAGAGAGCGGATCAGAGAGCGAGCACAGCACTGGCAGTAACCGGAAAGATCGCGACTACAAGCGCAGCTCCGTGCTGAGCAACTTGTTCGGAAGACGCAAGAAACCCTCTCAGTCGTAACAGTAACCCGGGAGCTTTCGCGAAACGCGCTTGCAAGCCACGATCTTAATGGCCAGTTGACACGGGCTGTACTTAAGAAGTGGCAAGAAGAACGATCTTCCTCGAGAACATCGACGGTAATCTCAAAGTCGCGTCAGTTTTGTTGAACGGTACAGCACGCCGATGGCAACTTACTTAACGTTTGCAAAAAATTATAAATTGGCTGGTTAACCCACACAGTCCACAGCGGATTCATTGACGAATCCTGCCGTGAAAGGTGCTGACAAACTGTGAGCACTGACTATCGTTGACGTTAGTTAAAACGACTTTGAAGTTTGTTTACACGTTAAAAATAACGCAATGAGAACATACATTTGTAGGAATACAAATACAGAATATGTACGTGCGAAGTGCATCTTTGGGGACTGTAACAATCAAGGCAGGTTAATTATCGAAGAGGGACCAATAATATATGCGGTTCGATGAAACCTCATGCCAGATATATCGCCTTCGTGACTATCTCCTAATACTCACTAGTAGCCTTTGGTCTAATGATACCACTAGCTCGACGAACTCTGTTATGAATCCTGTTCTAATGGTCTATAATAATACCGCAACGAACAAAGATGTTTTGTAATATAAAAAAAATTTTTACAGTGTCCCGCAAAAGAGATGACTATTACCAAGTTTATTTGAGATGTACCTGACTTTAAGGACGAAGTTCGCAAGTGTAGGACTCCTTTTTTCTGTCTTCGAAGATTGTTTTTTTTCCTTTTCCTTTTTTTTTTTCTTTAAGTTAAAAAGTACCAGCAGGAAAACGTTGAAATACAAGAAGAGTGTAATAAGTTTAAGTTGTAGATGTCATAATATATGTTGCAAATATTATATATTTGAGGAGAAAGAGAGAAAGGGAAGACCCCGACATGTGGGACCAATGATCTTAATGTATTAGATACCACAGATATGTAGACATGTCGTATTTTTTCATGAAGAAGATGAAATATTATATATATATATTCTTGAGCGTTATAAACCATTTCTACGATAATGGCGATGTTATGAAGTGTAAATTGTATTTAATACAGTAATAAGAATTATTGTGTACTATGTAGGCGTACCATCATGCAGTCCCGCATGTAGTTATAGAGAGAGGTCAAAATATTGTATGAAGAGATATAAAAATATATATATACGGATTCATTTCCAAAAGCCCAATTGAAGATATGAAATAAAGAGTTTCCCCTGCCTTACAGAAATGAACGGTTATTATATTCAGCTACAATGTCACTTCACATTGTACTTCTACAATAAAATATTCTCAGGTTTAAACTTCAAAATAACTCTAGATTCTTAAGTTTTGCGAGTTTGACAGTTCCTCAAGAGGATTCCCTTTATTTTCAGAGACTATTAGATGCGGTTTCCGGTTAAAAGTTAACCCTATGGAAAAGCTTCTTAGCGCAAAATTTCAAGATAAATAACTTTTGCCTGAACATTTTTTCATTTGCATCAGTTTTTAAGAAATTCAGCAAACACTTTTCCTGGCGATAGTTTTATCCTTTTAAAAAAATTAAACAATAGGGACAACTACAGTTTATGAACCATCGACGACGACTACGACGACGAAGACGATGAAGATGACGATGAAGACGACGAAGATAATGACGGAGACGACCAAGACAACGACGAAGACTACGAAGACGATAAAAACATGAGCAGCGGCGAGATAAAATACAAGTAGTAGCACATTGTCCTTCTCCTCGCCGCGCGCTGGCAACAATCGCTATATCAAGTGGGCCGCGCTTTGGGCCGAACGGTTTCGATGCTTTTTTGATATCATCTCGGCGCGTGTTCATTCGTTGCATTCCTATAATTAATAACTCGAGAGTTATTGCGAATATCGCAAAATGGTGAATTTTATCTTCATCTTAATCCGCTCTATGTCTCCATGAATTCCTCGGAGCGAGGAATTCGTGAAACACTCTACTACATATGTCTTCGACCGCAATTTTAGTATTATTTCAACTTCGAATTATTAACTCAAGGAATGCCAACGTGTGTATATATTTAAAATAAAACTTATTCCAAATTTTCTCACACCTCGCAATCCTAGGAGACATACACACACACATATTCGACCTGTTTTCCATATTGATAGTTTTTTCATACTTTCCGATATCTTTTTTCCATTATTCCATATCTGTTACCATCCATGCTTATTTCAAGCTATGTTTCATATTCCCGCCACAGTATTCCTAAGGAGGCGCTAATGCACAACGAGATTTCTCTGGCTGCGTTCCGATATCCACTGCCACTACTGAAAATACATAGTTTGTGTCACGTATACTATAGATTTTCAGTGCTGACAATGAATGGGTGCATTCAGTACTACTACAACCGCTCACTGAGCGCTAAGTGAGCTCTTGCATCTGATTGGTATATACCTTTAGATTTAAAAATATGCACCAATCAGATGCAAGAGCTCATTTAGCGCTCAGTGAGCGGTTGTAGTACTGAATGCTCCCAATATCGGAACGCAGCCTCTGGTACGCTAGGTTCCGTAAGACCAATAGTTTTTATAGATCTTGTTAGTGTCTCTGATCAATGAAATCGTGTAGGTGTACATTGCGTCAGATGTTACTTGGTAGATTATAAATAAATCACAAGATGATTGATGGTGCGTAAAGTTTGTTGATCAATATCTTATGATTATATATAACTTACTATTACAAAAAATGAAGAATATTTGAGGATAATTAATCCAGTTAAACAATTATCAAGATTCTCGCGCATCTTAACAGAAGAAACATACATATTGCATGAATACAATGTATATTTTATACGAATAATATATAATTTGCTTAATAATATAAATCCAAATTTGTAGAAGAAGTGATACGTCGACGACTGCTCATAGACGGTGATGGCACGGGAGACGATCGTAGGATTAATATGTTGTTAAAGTCGTTCATAAAATGGATCAACAATTCTGATGTGGACAACACGCTGCACGAAAGAATGCTGTCGCAGTTGGCGCAGTGCGAGTTTGCACAGAAAAAATCCAGATTAGTCTCCAACATGAGTCGAGAGGAGCTACAGAGTTATGAAAAATTGTCTGAAGAGATCGAGGTGCAGATTGAAGAGGCCAAAAAAGAGATAGAGACAACAAAGGCAGAATTGCAAGATGCCAAACGTGTTAGGAAAAATAGGATAGAGTATGATGTGTTGGCCAAAGTTATCAATGAGCAACCAGACCGATTGGAAACTGACATCAAACTTGCTACACTGAGAGAGGAATTGGGCAGTTTAAAGGTTTGATAATATATCTAAATATTGATTTGTCATGCACAAGTATTTGAGATAGTTATAAAAACAGATGTGATAACATCTGTGATAACATATGTGATAACAGATAAATTTTTGAACATGTAGGAAAAATCGGAACATTTGGAGCACAAGTTGGAAATGCGTCGTAAACAATTCCATGTTTTAATATCATCTATACATTCTTTGCAAGGAATGTTGGACGAATGTGATGAAGAAGTAATGGACGTGAGTCTTGAAAATTATGAGAATATGGATGTGCAAATTCTTTCTGCTAAAAAAGATTCATGAAGTAAGTTTATCCTGGATGGATTGAAACTGATGATGACAAAAAAGCAACAGATTGACAAAATTTTATACCACTATCAGATACAAGTGTATTCTTTAAAAATTTCAATAATGTACATAAAACATATCAAAAAATTTTTAACTTCATCTTGCTAGTCTTTGGCACATGTCTGATAGTCAAGGATAATCTAGTACTGCGTTTTAATACTTCTCCCTCTGTAAACTTTTGCGCACACATGTGCAAATTTTTTATCGAAGACTTTGCTATACTATCGGAATCTCTCTCCGCTATAGAGTGCAGGTAATTATGGTACAAATCCTTCTGTAGAACTAACAGACTCCTGCGCTCAAGTAGCAAGCTAAATTCTAATTTTGGTTGCTGTTGCTGCAAGAGTAATGTACATTATATATATACGTGTCATATAATTGTGTTTTTGTATATTGCAGTATCTACCTCTATTGTATCGAGCCGTTTATAAAAGTCCAGAAAGATATGGGAACCGCAACTGATGGTAGTTACAACAGGGTAAAAGAGTGGGCCATCCGAGTGTGCCTGGCCAAAACATTGCGTTATTGTTCCCAGTGTAACTTAATGTACAAATTTATACATTTTCTACTGACTGACGCAGATAAATATAATTTATACATAATGGAAGAACAACGTGTGTGTGGTGCTTTTTGTCCCTGACATACCATAATTCCTTGGCTGGGTAAATATTCGTTAATCAAAACATGATTCGGCGACACTCCATTTTCAAAGGTGTTTAAAGCAGTCACTTTGTTCATGTACTTTTGAAGCCACTAAAAAATTGGCAAGTTTTGTTAGGATTGTTCTGAACAATTTGTATCTACAAGAGAGATCTATAAAGATTGTAGATTTCTGTTTTTAAATTGATCCCAAGGTACCTCACGACCTGCGTCTACCTACACTAGGAATCTCTTCTGCTATCATCCCTTTGGGATGCGGTACGCCACCCCAATTCTGTAGCCTACGGTGGCTCAATTGCGTCCACTTCGGCAACGGAACGCTATTTACGCACTTTACGATCTGTTTCTCTTCCTCCTCGGTGATAAAATTCGGTATGTAACACGCAGTGTCCGGTATCTATGGTTCATAAGCAAGTGTTTCTTCAATGCAAAACATAACCTACGAGTAGCGTGTGACTCAGCCAACAAGAAGCAAACCTGTGAGACAACCGCGTCATGCAGCGAGGGACACTGCTCCTCCGTCATTTTTACAGTCTCCCGAAAGTATAACAAGCGTTAATTACGCCTCGATCCTCCAAAAGGATAATTCTACGGATCAATGGACGCCAGTGTAAACAACTTGACAGCTGCAGCACCGTGTTTATGTGTGTATGTGTGTGCACGTACGTGAGAAAAGTGAGCTGTCAGAAGTCACGGTCGTATACGCAAACGTCAAACAATTGTTTTCTTCCGCGGGTCACATGGCGATGGGAAATTACCGATTCTACCGTATCTACGAAAGCCGGAACATCATAACAAAAATCGCCTATGGCAACACACCTCCACCTCTGTATTAATGTTTAATTTTATTCGCGCGAGTTTTATTCGTATCAGAAGCTCGCCGCGCCGCTGTTTGGTGGATGATCGATGTTATATTTGCATAAAATCAATTAACGGCCTAGACTGACGCGTTTTCTGGGATGAACTCTTGCGAGAGAAGGACTGGCTGAATCTTCGCCAAAGTAAACCGGACGACAATCAGATGTCAGCGGAGTAAGCAAAGTAAACGCGAATATTAGTCGTTGTGAAATGCACGGAAATGATTTGCGATTTAGTTTTATAGCTTCGCGGAGTTCCTATAGCGATAATAATATTTTCAGGCAGAACGGAGCATGTCTCGAGCTATCCACAGAGAACCAAATGGCTGACGAGAACATCGAACAAATTCATCAGGTACGAAATGATTTTGATTTCTATTCATTGTACCGTGAAATAAATTTCTCTTCCTTTTTTTCCAGTTCCTTCTGGATCATAAATTTGAAAGCACAGCTGAAACTTTGATCCAAGAGGCGTCAAAAATGGGTTTTCAGAATTTGGAGTACAAATCAAGAGATTTTACTGACCCGTATGCCCAATTAACAAAGTGTTACAACACTGGAAATTATTCGACATTTTTTCAGGTAAGAAATTTGAAATCCACGCATTTTTCTAGATGGAATACATACTGTACAATAATCAGCTGTAATATCTTATATTTTTAGTTATGGGACGACTTATTCTCTGACAGCACTAAACAGTCTGAAGAATATAAGAAATTAACATTCTATTTACACGTGTACTTTGCCATACTACCTGTTTGTAAATTGTACGCATGTGAATATAAAGAACATGGTAAGAAAAACAGTATCATGTTATCATACAATATATTTCCTGTGCTTTATGTAATATTTCAAATTTGTTACAAATTAGAGCCAAAAGGAGCAGGGGTGAGCGTGCTGAGACTATCTTCAGCAGATCTCGATTCGGAAAACCATAAAAAGGTCACATATATTTTCCTGCGATTAAATTATGTCAAGGGAATTTACGTCTATATACGTTTTGCAACTTTTCAAATTCTCTGCTGTTTTACGTAAAACCCCTCAAGTGTTTGTATAGGTTTATATGAATGTAATCTATATTGATATATTGCATGAATCGCGTGGATTATTGTCTTAAGAGCAATTAGCCTAAGAATCTTATTAATAACAAACAGAACAATGGAAATGAAATCGAAAAAAATATAAATAACAGCATGAAACAGCTGCAAGATTACTTGAGCGGAGACGGCAAGGAGTTCGAACATGACATGGAATTGCAACAGTTTTATGCGCTACCGCTCACACAGAACCTTCATGCAAATGCTCTTTTCTCAAAAGTATTAGAGCCGCGTTGGGTGAACGAGCTATCCAGAAATGTCGATTCATTTATCGCCGACCACAGACAAGTAAGTAGACTCAGTGTGCTAATTCGAGTTTCTATCCGCGGGAAGAAGGAGAAGGAGACTTTTACTCAGGATTATAAATTTTATGAAATTTACAGGACTCGGCTGATTTAAACACCGTGAGCTATGATAATGACCTGCAATCAAAGAATCCGCCACAAGTTCACACGAAGGTGAAGGGCGAAGAGTCTGTGCAAAATAAAACTACAAAGAAAAACACCCCGATTGTGGCAAACGACAGAGACATGCCTGTATTTTTAGACGACAACGAGAACGGCTTTGGCCGCGAAATCGATCGTAGCTTAAAATCGCGGTAAGAGTCGCGTGTATGCGTCGTGACGGTTTAAGCAATAAAAATCGCTTGCGTATTACTTATCCACAGAGGCACCCAAACGCATATCACCGGGGACCAAATTACGTTGAGTAATTCGCGAGAATATAAATCCGATTTGGGAGAAAGCGCCGACAGTGTGCCACGAGCGTATAAACAAGACGGAGGATTGACCCGACACAATCAGGAATTAGCGACGCCCAAGAACTATTTATACGACATTTACGCGAACTACGAAAAGCTAAAGCTAAAATTTCACAAGCTGCATGGGGACTATAACAAGCTGATCAACATCGCCGGGCAATTGACGATCGCGCTGGAGAATTCGGTGAAGGGCCAAGCTGTCGACCTACAGCAAACGCTCGACATCTGCACGAACATATATCCGGATTTATTTAATCAGAATATGCGAGACGTTTCCGTAAGTAAGATCGCTTCCCAGATAATGATATCTTTCGGAAATTCTAAGAACACCCAAGACAGACATTGCGAATATCCTGTAGACATCCAAATTTCATCGTGATATGTACTTTGAATATCCTGGAGGAAGAGAATATTAGTCTTTAAGACATTCAAAGGATATCCTGTCCTAAGGATTTTTACGGGATATGTTATGGATATTTTTTAGGTGTCTAAAGGAAAAGGAAAAAATATAATTTATTGAATTTGCCAACTTCGAATTGTATCGAGTTGTGTCTTTTCTGTTTAATTATAAATATAAAGAAAAAACGCTTGACTCGATTCTAAATGGGAATTGGCAAGTTGAATACACGAATAGTTTAATTTCATTTTTATTTTAGAAACAAAAAATTATTAAATCTTTTTAAACTTTAATCTCTTAGAATTTAAAATCTTTTGATTCTAAAAAAGATCGAGCTATTAATACGTCCAATTCGCCAAGTAGGATTTAGGATCGAGTGTCAAACGCTTTTTTCTCCTTACATTTATAATTTAAACGAGAAAGATAGAAAGCACACGCAATGCAGAATCAGCGAATTCAATAGGTTATATTTTTACTATTTATCCTTGAGACATCATTCAGAAGATTGTGCTGCCTGAATTCTTGGGCTCTTTGAGACTAGCGGATATGCAGCGGATATTTATGAGAGATTTATATTTTATTATAGTACTTAACATTCCGAAGTTACTTCTAATGTTGTGCTATAATTGATGCAGTCAAATGTACACATGAAATTCTCATTTGAAATGTTTACAACAACATAACTAAATATCTTGAAAATATCCCAAGACATCCTGGACATATTCAGGATTATTCTGAGACCATCTTGTACTGTCTGGATTTTCTATCATGATCCTTTATGTTCCTTTTGTAATATTCAAACTTTCCCACAGACATCCCTGCTACAACACGGACTCAGCGATCACCCATGCAACACCGACAAGGCGACGTCTAAATTTGACATCATAGCCGTAACGGCGCCTACCAGAATATTGGACTTCAAGAAAATCAAGTTGCACCTACTCAACGGTGATGTGAAGACGAGGTTGTTGCTGTTACAAGCGTTGCGTTGGGTATGAAGAAAGTCGACACTTGCATGGGGTAAGTGCAGAGGTTTTGATGGGTTTCTCAAAAATATCGCGGCTAGTCCAGTTTTGATCCGGCAACACTTATAGATTGTAGACCTAGAACATGCCATTGAAGTGTATGTACACTTGCCGGTAGAATGAATAGATCGTTCCCAATAAAGTCCACTTTGCTATCAGGGAATCCATCGAAACTTTTGCACCCGCTCAACACAAAGCGACGAGTTAGTCACCCTGAAGCGACGCTTGTGCTTTTAGAAAATAACACTCGCACAGCCGGCAGACCGGAACAAAGTTCTGCACGAGTACATGAGCCACGACCTGCTGGAGTTTCATGGGCAGATCGCTAGCGACAACAACAAGCCGCTTCTATCGTGTTTGCTGACTGCGGGAGAAGCTTATGCCAGACATCTGTTGCAACAATTCATCGCGCGATTACTGAACACTCTGGCGTCCTTTAGATACGGGAGGGATTACCTGTCGGTCGGCTCGACGGTCGTGAACGCGGTATACTGTCACCGGAAATACATAATCCCACGAGATCAGTCGCGTTGATGGAAGTTACAACCGCCGACGTTTTTCAGACTTTCGCCTGTCTCGACAGTAATCACGCCGACGGAGTGGATTCTTTCGCGTGCGACATGTTGGTGGCGATGTTACAGAAGCTGTCTCTGCGCAGGCAGCAACGGATATACATGATAGAAAGCGGACTGCTGGAATGGCTGATCAGCCATCTGCACGACGACTGTCGCGTCATGAGCTTGTACAGGCTCGAGTACGCCGCCGCGCTCTTGATGAACCTGTCGTTGCATCGCTTGGCTCACGCTAGAGCAGCGAAGATTTCGTCCTTGCTCATGTCCACTCTGCTCATGCTGCTCTCGATAGATCACGCGCCTGTGAGTAGACTGTGGCAGAGGCAAATTGTACCTTAACGAGACAATTTTCTATGCGAATTAATGCTGCTTTTTTCTACTACAGTCGCTACAGTATGTTAACGGAACGTTGAGCAATTTCCTGAGCAATCCTGTGATCAGTGAGGAGGTGCGGAAAACGAGGCGCTCGAACATGCCGGACTTTATCAGCGGCAATTTGAAGAGCGCAGAGATAAGGTAAATATTGCTCCCGTGTACTTGAAAACGTGGCTTGAAACGCAGGAATTTACCTAAATGGCGATCTTCTTCACACGACAGGAAGCGCCTAGACAACATACTGAAGATGCAGAGATGCGAGAATGTTAACACACCACGAAACGAGGAGGCCGACGACAACGTAAGTACAATGTGCGTTCGCGAGGCGAGTGCCGTTTGAGCGACGAAGGACAATGTCCGCAGGAAGATCGGGACATACTGGAAAGCGAGTTGGACGAGAATGATCCGCTGAAGAATTACATCGGCGAGTTGAACGGAGAGACGTTGCTTGAGATGTGTTACACCGTTTCCTCGAAGTCTCCCGAGGATGTTGTGACCATCGATTCGACGCTGCAAAAAATATCTACGTTGAATTCTGTTGATTTTTACTATGACCAACAGAACGATCGTTTACATCCTGGCCGCCCGTCATACCCTATGTTGAGGTATCTATACGCGTAATAAAACATTTCAAAATTCTAACGAAATAAACTGTCTCGTGCAAATATACGCATTGATGTGGTATGAAGTTAGTATATGATGATAAATTGATGTACACGGTAGGCGAAGCGTGAAGATGGAAAAGAACATATCACCGAAAGAAAGTTGTATCGAACGAACAATTTTGACGATTAAACAGGGTTCAGGCCTGTCGAATTCCTCTCCGAAGGTATAACGTTCGTAATATAGTTCGTAATCCATCGTTACGTGTCGTTGTTGCGGATGAATCTCGCGCAGTACATTGATCATCTCTTCAAGGGGCAGAAAATTATCGCAGATGACACGAACAAGACATCGCTCCCCGCGGATGAGCTTCAAAGTTTTGCGAAAAATTTCGTCGGCGGCGTATCTTTTTCCACTACAAAATACAAGAGTCGAGAACATGAGAGACAGAATGAAAACTTGGCTTTACTTACAAATACAGTCCGGCCGTCAAACGCGATTGATCAGAGTCACGATCGGCTTGAGAGTCAATCAGAATTACGCCATTCGACAATTGACACGGGAAAATCGCGCGCGTGGAAAGAAATCAGGGAAATGAGTTCAAAAAAAGTGTCGTCAAAAGCGGTACAGGCTGTCGGACGAAATATCTCTAGAAGAATAATACCCAACGACACAATTTCTTTACACAAGAATGAATCTTCCAAGTGCGTTATTTATCCACCAGAAGTTATCGCGAGCCAGAAATAATTTAATGAAATTTCGTACGTCGTAATTGGTTGTCGGGCTCGTATACGCTTTCTGACTAACAGATATCCTTTTGCAGGAACAGCGAAACTCTAGTGATATCTTCCGTGGCCGTTGCATCCGGTCGCGAAAATGGCCAAATAACAGGTACGTATCGTGTAAGAATGTGTACCACATTCGACAATGTTTGAATAATAGTACGCGAGTTTTTGATAAATTTCGAGCCTGAACATGGAGACGACATTACTGGTCGGAAACTGTTGCAAGGTGTGAAAGCTACATCTCTTTAATAAGCGCTCCCAAATGTTCAGCCATATGCGACGCTTAATTTTGTCTTGACAGTCAGTTGTAGTACGCGCGTTGATATATTTTTTAACGATGGAAAAGATCGAATATCGTTCTGTAATTAAATACTTGAATCTAAAAGATCCCATGATGGAGATAAAAACCGAGTTGGATTCTCTTTACGACGACTCCTTCGTTTTCAACGGTGAAAGTCCGAGTTGCCGAGTTTAAATGTGGTCGTATAAGTGTGCTTGATAACGAGCGCCAGGGTCGCCTAAAAACTACAACGATTGAGGAAATAGTCGACAAAGTACATCAAATCGTACAGGATGATCGAAGACTGAAGGTCAGAGAGGTAGCAGATGCCGCAGGCATATTTTCTGAACGTGTTCAAAATATTACATGAAGATTTGGACATGAGAAAGCTGATTGCGCGATGGGTGCCGCGTTTGATGACTATTGAACCAAAAACGCATTCGATGCAACATTTCAAAGGAGTGTTTGGACCGGACCAAGTGGGATACAAAGGATGTTTTGCGTCGATTCGCGACTGTTGACGAAACATGGATTCATCATTATATGCCTGAAAGCAAGGAACAGCCAAAACTGCGGACTTTATCAGGCGAACCTGCTCCGAGGAAGGCGAAGATGTTCCACTCGCCCGGAAAAGTTATGGCGACTCTTTTGGGATAATCATGGCATACTGCTCATCAACAGGAAGAAAAATCTCTCACTGGTGCATATTATGCATCGTTATTAGAACGTTTGAAGGAAGAAATTGTGTAAAAAAAGAAACCACCGTACTTGAAGAAAAAAAGGTGCTTTTTCGCCAGAACACCAGCTCACACATCTGCAATCGTCATGGCCAAACTACACGAATTACATTACGAATTGTCCCCCCCCCCCATTTGTCTAATCTAGCTCCCTGCGATTTATTCCCGAACATGAAGAAATGGTTGGGAGGAAAAAATTAGCGACCAATAAGGATGTGATTACCACCGAGTATTTTGTAGGACTTGACCCAACCTACTTTGTTGACGGAATGAGACGACTAGAAAAAAGAGGGACAAAGAGTATCGAGCTAAAAGGAGACTGTATCGAAAGATAAAACCCATTTTGCCCAAGAATATTAGCGCTTCATTATTAGGCTTGAAACTTATCAAACAGCCCTGCTATACGTGGAATAAGTGTCTCATCGCGTCGTTTCGTAACACTGACGTATAAATGACGAACTTGACGCATTAAAAGAAATAATTCGCGAATAAGCGTTCAGTGAAAGTCCCTCGGCTTTCCCTACGCGCGCGCAGGGCCTTGGAGGAAATTGGAGCACGTAACCGAAAGTGATGAAAACTTAGATAAATATTAAGCAGCTGGACGGTAAGGTCATAGGAGTCGCTTAGGAAACGTGTTGCGTTCGATGAGGTGGCAGTTTAAGAGATATCGACTCCGTTAATAGATGCGAAAAATGTTAGCATAAAGAATAAAGATAATTAGGGATAATCACGAATCGGTGAATTTCCCATTGTAAAATTGAATCTTTGCAGAAATGGAGGAATTCAGCAGCATAGCGTCACTGTGAGTAACACTTCACGCGTTCACGTTGGAGTTTGCTTCCCGCACGGCTATCGAAATATCTGTTTGTGCCGATAAAAGCGGCTTACATTTTATATCATTTAATTTTTACACACACACACGCACGCACGTTCTTTGTATGACGATCAACCGTGTATTTTTATATCGAATTATAACGTTGTAAAATAAATTATTTATTATCTGTTGCTTGTTTCAATAATGCTTCTGCTTGTTTATTGATTTCTGTAAATTTATATCTAGCAGTAACATTGTTTGTAGGAATACCAACAAGTACGATAGTAACGTAATTAACGATTCTTTGTGGAAAAATGACTTGGAACTCGCCGAGGAAGAAGAGGCATTCGTGGCCAAGCCCAAGATATCAAGGACACCTCCGTGAGCGTCGGAGATTCTAAATAGCGCTAACGAAACGTTAGTTTCTCTAGACAAAAATCGCAGGACCATAGCAAGCATGATATTTATTATACGCGGGCGAAGAACGCGCAAGTGCAGGTCAAAAGTGCTCTTACGAGTGACAGCATATCACACGATATTCCCACAACTGTAAATAATAAAAATATTCTAAACTAAACGCCACCGCGAGTGAAAACCACTCAAACATTCTAAAGGAGAGAGCCGATGAAAAACGCCAACTTCGACAGGTCACAAGGGATCGAGCGGCACTTTTATTCTAAGCAACACGAGCCCTCCACTTACAAAATAAATATATACATACACAAATATCTCAGCGCACATTAAACCTACTATAAATACGATCTCAAGGTCAAGGGTGTGTGTGTGTGTGTGTGTCAAGGATAAATAGTCTTTTGCATGAGCAGAGGCCTGTATCGCCTGGGGACAACGGGACCGTCGTCGTAACTGCCGCCGCCCGCGCCGTAGCCGTCGAAGTTCGCCGAGTAGCCAGCCGCGTTTATGAAAGTACCGCTCTTGCTCCTGTAACCGCCCATGTAGAGCGGCTCGTCGGCGTAAACGCTCGCGTAACTCGGCCTGCTGTCCTTAATTACAATGACTTTCCCGCTACCCTTGCCGTACGGAGCGTAATGACTATCGCGCTCCCGCGACAGGTAAGACACGCCGCTATTCGGAGCGTAGCGAGACGAGTACTTGTAGCCGTACTTATACGGCTTCCCCGCGGAGTAGTAGACACCGGAGCCGTGCGTCTTGGATAAGTGGCCGCTCGGCCCGGAACCGGACAGGTACGGCGATGAGACACCGTGATTATGGCTCGAGTGTCCCGCATTTCCACGCGTGTAGCGCGTTTCGCCCGGCACCGAGTGGATATCGTTGTACTTGTTGCCGCCTTTCAAGCTGCCGTACAGGCTGTCCTTCTGCTTTCCAAACGGGTACTCGCTAGCCGGACCGGCTGGCGAATAAGGAGGGTAGACGTGATCACTCTCGGAGTAGCTCGGAGCGCCGGAGGAGCCGTGGTATCCTTGCGCGCGTACGTCGCTCTCGGCGGTGCCGTCGGGATAATTGTCCAGCACGATCGGCCTGTATCCAGGATACGAGGGTAGTCTTTGGCTGCTGCTGCCGCTAGCGGCGGCGTACTGGCCGAAATCGGGCTCCTTGTGGACGGAGCCGCCAGAGTACGCGTTGAAGCTCGGCTCTGCGTTGTTGTGGGAGCCGGAGTGTCCTCTGAACGCGGTGGGCGCCGCGTGATTCGATAAAGAGTAAGAGTCACCGTCGGTGCTGTCGTAAGTCTTGGAGTAGCCCGAGTAATCGGCTCCGTGGTCGCTCGCGGAGTACTTGCTGTAACTACTGCCCAAGTCACTCCCCGTATTAGCCTGACTGTCGCCGTTGATCGGCGAGTGGCCGCCGATATGATTGGATAATTTGTGGCCGGTGTCTCTGTCATGGTAAAAGCTCGCAGCGTTCAAGTAGCTATCTTTGGAGCCGAAGTATCCATTATTAGCGGCGGCGTTGCTATAATCGACGGTACTGTAGTCGTAGCCATTGTTGTCGCCGCTGAGAGAGTAGCCTGTAAGAAAAGCGAGATCTTTCAGCAATTACAAGGTACCTCGTCCCGATTGATAAGTACATGCGAGACTAGGTTTCGCAATAGTAGATGTGCGTGCAGCGAGATTCTCTCATCGAGATACGTACCGTTGAGGGGTGACTCTGCGCTCACGACGACGATGCAACAAAGTACCACTGCATTCTGAAAGAAGATAAGTATTTTGTTAGGAAGCAACCAGCGTATCTCCCTCGACATAAAGTCGAGAACGCAAAGAGTCTTTCTTCATAAGAGCGAAGAGCAACATGAACGATCTTGACCCCGAAATGAAAAGAGGGCAAACAATAGGCGAATAAAATAGACGATGCTGAAGTCTACTTACCAGCAGCATGATGACTGTCGCCGCGTCTCGACAATGTCGGCCGGGGGCAAGAAGCAGTGGACGTCAGTCGCTGACCGAAATGAAACCACACACATATTGGCTCGCAAAAGCGCCGTTTTCTGTTTTATACCCCCAGCTGCCCACTCCACGCTTTGGCGAGGAGGTAAAAGCGAACTTGGTGCGCACATACTGATGTGACATTGGCCGGGACCCGACCATACAGAGCGGAGAGAAAGAGCCAACCTGATTTAGCTCTTCACTTTTACAGGGAAAGCAATGGGTCGCCTCTCCTCAGTGGCTGCGCGATATACCGCCGAGAGAGTACACAGTATCGTGACCTACCTACCGTCGCACGAAGGTTCCGCCACATAAATCTAGGAAGACCGTCCGTCTCGATCACAATAATCAGACGTGCATTATAGTGCTTTACATCACAATGATCGCGCGACACATTAATCGCGGCCTCGCCTGCGCGCGGCATCGTGACAAGAGCCGTCTCCTCCTCGGCTACCTACGTGACATCGCGGCGAGACGCGTCATTTGTGCAAAGATTATACCTGTCGCCGATTCGCATTCACGTCGGTTGCTGACGAAGCTCTTCGAACTCTCTCGCGGAGGCTTGATATCGAGATGCGAAATTGCTGTCGATAGCTTCGCGGACGGCGCTGGAATCGCGTCAATGGCTGAATTTCGCAATCGCAAAGCCTCGATGAGCAGCTCGTGTTGGCGGCTAATATCGACATGCGATTAATGACGTTTACTTTGACATTATAATCGCGATAATTGCAAACACCCCGCTCAGGGCAAACATGGCGTGTAAAATGACAATGACCAATCGGCCGATCGAAATCAGCGGAGATGATCAATCACGCTACCCTGGATCCTGGTTCGACTTTTCAGGAATTTTTATTTCGGGAATTTCGAGCTGAACCCTGAATTGAGATTCGTGGCCGACGATAGGACATTTTAGTCGTATTTTGTATACGACGTAAACCTCCTGTGCTTCGCTTGGAATAACAATGGCGCTACGCAGAAAAGAAAGTTTTTTGTCGTTCCCTTAAGTACAGCAAATCTAACGTGAGAATTTTTGCTTCCACGCTGCGCTCGCGGCTTTTACCGCGCAGGGAGAGTGACGCGACTCGTCATCTCCCTGCAGTCCAATTTCCACGAGCTAACGGCGTTCTAATTAATCATCCGCACGTAGGAGCGGTTCTCCTCGATATTACTTCGACCGCGATCGAACTTCGACAGAGGCCAGATAGCACAATAATGTCCTCCGGAAATCCAAAGAACTTCCAGGACAGACATTGCGGATATCTTGTGGATGTCCAAATTTTATCCTGGAATATACAGGACTTTGAATGTCCTGAGAAAGAGAATATTAGCTTTTTTTAAGACATCCAGAAGATATCCTGTCCTGAGGACTTTTTTAGACGCCCAAATGAAAAGGAAAAAAACATAATGCATTGAATTTGCCAACTCCGAATTGTACACCCAAAAAAGAATATTATATCTGTAAAGTGATCTTTTTCCCATAGTCTCATATTCTAAGCGAAGCCTTTTACAAAAAGAAGATTTCTCTTTTGACAAAGCGATGAAAATAAACCCATTCATCTAAAATTTATTAGATGTTATTCTGTTTTCCTCTTATTTCAAGAGGATTTCCTCTTATATCAATTAATTCTCCTCTTATATGAAGAGGAAGATGTTGATTTGAATGTCGGCTTCTTTCGTTCAGTCATGCTTTATCTCCAGACATGAATGAAAAAATAATCATATATTCATGGGTCAGAATATCTCGAACGCTTTTTAAGAAAAGTATGTATATTGCTGTAATATAACGAAGATAATTGACCGATATTTGGTCAAATACAGTTTATAATTTATTGCAAGAAGTTGAATAATGTATTCTTTCTTTTAACTATGTGTCATACAATTGGTTATGATGAACATCGTTGTAGCTATGAAGTCCATAACAAAACTGATTGGAAGTTTATTTGTTATGATAATCTTATTTCATTCGTGCCTACTTATTGTAGAATTGGAACCAGAAGTATATCTATATATAAATTACTTTTCGCTATACATTATAATAATTTTTTCAAATCAACCAATATAACCAGTAATAAAAAGAATAAATAATAATCCTCTTAAATAAGTTAAATAATGTATATAAGAGGAAATTTATATTAAAATCAATAAGATTTGCATCATATATATAACATATAATTTCTCTAACTTTAAGAATAATGTGTTTATAATATTTTTCCATTAATTTTAGAGGAATTCTCTTGAGGCCATATATAAAAGTAAAATCCTTTAAAATTTAAATGATTCTGAAATTACTTTTCTTTAGGTATATCGAGTTGTATCTTTTCTGTTTGAATTATAAATATAAGGAAAAAAGCACTTAACTCGATTCTAAATCGGAATTGGCAAGTTGAATACGCGAATAGTTTAATCTCATTTTCGGAAACAAAAAATTGCTAAATCTTTTTAAATTTTAATCTCTCAGAATCCTAAAATCCTTTTGATTCTAAAAGAGATCGAGCTAATTAATGTATCGAATTTGCCAAGTTCGATTTAGGATCGAATCGAGTGCTTTATTCTCCTTCCATTTATAATTTAAATGAGAAAGATAGAAAGCACACGTATCTCAACACGTATCTCGGAATCGGCATATTCAATAGGCTATATTTTTACTATTTATCCTTGAGATATCTTTCAGAAGATTGTGCTGTCTGGGTTCTTGTACTATTTGAGCCTAGCGGACACTTACGAGACATTTATATTTTATCACAGTAGTTAACATTCCAAAATTACTTCTAATATTGTATTATAATTAATGAAGTCAAATGTACACACAAAATTCTCCTTTGAAACGTTTACAACAAGACAAGTAAATATCCTGAAAACATCCCAGGACATCTCGAACGGGGTCATTCAGGGTCATCCTGAGGACGTCTAGGAGACTCGATTTTTCTGCCGGTGGATTCACCCGCCATAATCGCGGACACCGTTTCCGACGTTTCTCTGCAATTCGCAGGATGATACTCTTTTTCCGCCGGCCTGCGGAGCAAGAAGTGCGGGTCGCACGCGGGAATAACATCGATCGGGATCCGGCGTGCACGCAATTGCCGGGCGCATCCCCGCGGTGCTTCGGGCACGCGCATCCTGCTCGAAAGTTCGTAAACGATGCATAAAAAATTACAATTCCCCGCGGCCCGCTCGCGGAAGTCGGCATGGTCCGGCCAGCCGAGCAGCGTTCATAGGTTTTGCCCGAGTTAGGTCCGTTTTGATGCTTTCTACTTTCCGCGCACGCACGTGCGCGCTCGCATGTATTCATTCAGGCGTGTAAGTTAATCAGATGTATTTCAATGGGCACTCGGACGGCAATGACCCAGGCGCTTGAATGCAAATGTCAATGTCTCTCTAACGGCCGCGTGTGCGTATCGTGTGTATTCGACGTTAGCACGCGAGTAACGTTCGTCTCTTCGCGTCGCGACGGAACCGTTTCTGATCCCAATCTCGGGGATCCCATCTGCGTGAACGGCGCTTTTCCGTGAGGCGTGGAGAAAACTGCTCTGCAAGCGCTGTGAAAGAATCTCCGCAAAAAGTGCCCGTTTTTCAGTCCCCGATTTTTAAATTAAATTTCATGCGAAATGATAGCTCATGATAAGACATTAATCACAAAAAAAGTTTTACATTGAGCATACGATTGATTTCAGAGATATATAGAGGGTCAAAGTGGTCACTACCTACTAAGGAAGTTTGACACTAGTAACGTTTTATCGCATGAATTTTTGCGAAATTCAGTATCTACGGGTTCTTCGAGTTGCTTATTACGAATTCGATGTCAGATTTAAGAAATTCAAGATAGCGGATGTAATATAGCGGACACAAATAGTGAAACAATTATTTATTTTTATTAGAACTGTTATGTTGTGGTTTTTATTCGGCTAGCTGATTGCGAATTTTCTATCAGATTTATATTTACCTTCAGTGTAGGCAAGATGAAAAAGTTATCCAGCCAATGAAGGCAAGATAAGCTTCTAAATATAACAAATAAAACTATCACATTATCCTTTATGCGTCATGTAACGTATCAATTTGAGTTTGATATTTTTTTATGAAAAAACAATAAAAAAATATACTTTTTCCACTCAAAAAGTATCGTTGAAAAAATTACTTTCGAAAACCTAATAGAAAATTCGCAATCAGCTAGCCAAAATACCACAACATAACAGTTCCAATAAAAGTAAATGATTGTTTCACTATGTGTGTCCGCCATGTTGCACCTGACATCTTGAATTTTTAAAATCTGACATCAGATTCATAATCAGCAACTCTCAAAGAACCCATAGATACCGAATTTTGCAAAAATTCGTGCGATAAAGCGTTATTAGTGTCATACTTTCTTAGTAGATAGTGACCACTTTGACCCTCTACATCTTTGAAACCAATCGTACGCTTAACGTAAAACTTTTCTGTAATTAATGTCTCATCATGAGCTATCTTCTGGCATAAAATTCGATTCCATAATCGAGGGCCGAAAAACGGGCAAAAAATCGACCCTTTTTGCGGAAGTTCTTTGTGAACCTGATCGGCGCGTGCTTTTGGGTTCAGCCAAATTTAAGAGCGCACGTCAATTAGATTCAGGAATTTTATACGGCACAGCTGTGAAGTAGAAGTTTCTCCTGCTGAATGCAATCATTACTTTCATACTCGTCGAGGTTGTATGTCGTGTTCGGATTTTTCAGTCTGGAGTTGGATCGGAATTTTTGGACTGAGATTGGAGATACGATATCGCGTGCGGTACAAGCGGGACATTCAAATTCGAATATCCCGCGCGGGTCTAATCGCTTATCGATCATTTTGCAGCGAGCTTGCTGCGTTTGCACGCTCGTCTCGGCGCCAGTTGCTTGAGAGTAAAATCAGAATGGAAAGTTGAATACAATTAATTCCAGGTATGCAACTCTGATGCCAACGCGAGTGAAACCTTGACCCTCGGGAAAGGCAATCGATGCAATCGTGAGATCGCAATCGTCTCTGAATGAACACGGCGAGCATTTGAAGCGGCGCGATCGTGAGATTCGCGAAAGGAGGAGAGACGCGGTCAAGAGAGCGGCCGGGGAGGAATTTCGATCAGTTTCTTTCGACGTGCTCGCCGTCGCTTACCGACACCTCCTCTGCTTCTAGTCGTTAACAAAAAGTCACATCCTAATTAATTACTAATAATTATTAATATTAATAATATTAATAATTATTATGATGTAATTTGAATATTTTATACCATAACCTTGTCAGAGTAATCAATATTTTAAAGTGAGAACTGAATGATCGCATTTGTTGTTTGATCGATTATAAACTCAAATTTACGTAATGTTTATTATTTAGGATGTTATTTATAAAAATGTGGCAACATAGTATAACAGGTCGGCGAAAAAATGTGGCCTCTCATTAAAACTGATGCAAAAAATTGATTTTGTTTAAAATAATGTAAAGTATTTAGTTACGAAATTATACATTTATTCAAATTAAACTCTTAAAAGGGAAATAATAATGAATATAACTGCGAATTTTTAATGTGGATATTGACTTACTTGTTAGGAAATACAATCTGCCAGAAAGACAGCGGTGTAATACAAACATGAATGCAACAGTGAACATCAGATTAAAATCGACTTGTCGCATAATTATTTTGGTAAAAAAACCTCGAGAAAGGGACAATATTTATCAGCGTTCTTATGGGGCCACATTAGCAAAATGTCACGTTATTTCATTTAACTTTGCACAACTTGAAAGATGCACAGCTGAATAAAATGTCAAGTAATAAACAAAATACTCAAGTGTACATATATTCGTGTGATAATACGCTCAAGTTTAAAGATAATAAAGAGGCAACATGTCTAATTAAATAAAGAGGCAACATGTCTAATTAAATGTTAAAATTACCGTGAAAAACACTTCGAAATGCTCGAAAGTAAAAATGCGTTATAAAAAGTGCTAGCTATTGTGTATCGACATATTAGCGTGACTGCGCTAACGGCGAACTATTAAACAAATGATTCCATACATAATAACCAGAATTCGCTGCTTAATAACGGAGATATTGAGAGTGGCCATAATACCTACAAAAGCCATGTAATATCATCTTCTCTTCTACATTGTTAATACTTTTAATGATTAATAATAATTACTAATATTTGTTGTTAATATTAATACTAATTACTAATATTTATTATTAATATTAATAATGCTAATAATATTGATAATTATTATAATGCAGTTTAAATATTACATTTTTAACACTTTTAATAATTAATAATAATTATTCATATTTATTATTAATATTAATAATGTTAATAATATTGATAAGTATTATAATGTAATTTGAATATTACATTTTTATTACTATTGTAATGTAATTTAAAAATTACATTTCTAACACTTTTAATGATTAATAATATTTATTATTAATATTAATAATGTTAATAATATTGATAATTATTATAATGTAATTTGAATATTACATTTTTACTATTATTATTATTATAATGTAATTAAAAAATTACATTATCCAATTACATTCACATTGCGTCATTGACGGTTTACTCGGTGACGCTATTTGGCATAATATTCGCGTGTTGCACGATGCATTGTGTCTGGTCAAAATGTCTGTGCGACAAAAGTGTCATATCGCTAAATAGATATTCGTTGTGTCCGAAATGCAGCATGCTTACGTGAGCATTTGCCGGCTAAGAAGAAATCAGTAATGTCTCATTCATCGATCACATGAGTTCACTACCTGATCGTCAACCGTATCGATAATACACATTCGACGAACCTGAAGAGAACCGCGTATCGACGAACGGTAAGGAAGCGTTCATGAAGCACGAAGCAGTAAAGCACTCAATCTTACGACAGATCGCTTGTCAGACGTATCCCGATTGAGCAGGTTGCACGACAAATGAGTGGCAAAGAGAGGTTAGTAATAATCGTGAAAGCATACTTGAATCGACAGCGCGAACGTCATGAACTAAGATCATCCCGAATATGTTCCTACGTTTCCCAGGACACCTGGACACACGGATGACTTGTAGTCTATTCTCTTTAGCTGCACTGTTGAACTAATGTAATAAGTTAGAGTGAGAAAAAAATACAGTTGTCTCATTCTAACTTATTGCACCGGTTCAGCAGTGCAGCTAAAAAGAATACATTGGTACGTTAGATCGATCGTCAAACGTTTGCAGAAGTGCATCGACAGAATCTACGTTTGGACGATACTTTGTTTCCTTCTATATGCCAGCCTTGACATGCGCTTTTGTACCGTTACACTCGTTAATGTAAAACGTTGCCGAAGATTCGATATGTGTGTGTGTGAGTCAACGGGAAGACGATCGCGAGACGGCTCGAGAGACGAAAATCGCCGGACCGGTCGGGCGACTCTCGTCTATATTGACGTTCATGCGACTGCGAGGAGTCGCAACCTTCGTCCTGCCGAAAGGACGAGCCTTGACGATAAGCATCTCTGTCGCATGGGCCACGTACCTTTGCATTACTTTCGGGGGAGAGAAGCGTTCCTCTGTTGTCCGCATACCAGATATTCTCCTCCTCCCGCTGGGCAGTGGCTGCTTCACGGGGAAAAGCGGCGCTCTCACTTTGATATCTGCGACTAATCACACCACACGCTTCGCGATCGCGATTTTCTCTATCACTCGCTCCTCCGCACGCCGATTTTTCCGGGATGATTCGAGGTGCCGAGCGGGACGCGCGCGCTTTCCGTCATTTTGGCGACCATTTCTCAACTGCCACGGCGCTTTGAAATGCGCGTCGCTGATTGGTCGGTGCTCGTCGAAAGTTCGTTTGCACTTGCATGCATAATTCGGCAAATTTCAGAATTGCGAGATCAGGGTAGAGTGCCTCTCCCTTTTGCGCTTTTTCTTTCCATCTTGAACCGAGGTAATAAAATAATGTTATTTGTTGAATCATGTGTTGAATCTCGAGACACGATTATTAAGAAAAACATATATATATATATATATATATATATATCGTAGTTGCAGCACGAAGAATGCGCACTTCGTCTTCGAGGTGCAGGAGAAAAGTTTGGATAAAGGAACGGACATGCAAATTGCGCCACTTTGAAACAAGCGAACGCGTCGAGGGAACGGCGGAATTGCTTGCGAGCTGCAAAAGTAGATTGGGGTCGGCCATTATTTTCGATGTCAGGTAAGCAGCTTTTCTAACGAATTTCTCGAAGGAAAATCCCGGGACAATCGTCCGCCCGGTCGTGCGTATTCTTCGTGTTCGTTCGCACGAGACGAACGCGCGTCGTTCTCAGGGTCGGCGCATGCGAGAAATCGATCACAATCGAGTGAATTTTAGATTGTTCGCAGTCGGGGAATAAAGAGGTTAATTATTGCGCGCGGAACTTTTTCATGCGTGCGGCATGGAACGGAGAAACCGGCAAGATGAATGATTCAAAGATACTCGCGTCGATGCAGCTAGCCACCAAGTACGAAATGTCTTTTCTGTTCCTTTAATCACTTTAACGTCAAAATATGTCCGATTACACCTCGATTGCGCGGGCGGAAGATGAGATATTAGAGATTTATAAGGATCATGCGGAAACGGATACTCGAGCCTGCGCGGCCGTTTCGTTCGCTTCGCGGTTCGGCCCTGATGACTCCACGAACGTGACGCGTCCTTCGCTTCCGAGGTTTTCTGACTTTTTTTCCTTTCCCATAGATAACTATCGGCGACGGGACTTTGAAACGTTGACATGTGAAATCGGGCACGAGTGGAGATGAAGCACGCCTCGCGCTTGTCGCGGCGATGACGGACGTGTTACAGGCGTTGCGCGATTTACAGCCCTCTTCTTCTCCGGGTAGGGGCGTGTTCCCTCGGCGCGTATAAGACACGCTAAACGAAGACCTGTCGTCGTTAGACCGCAGACTGTCGAGCCGCGAGTAAGTATAAGTCCTGGAAAGTATATATAGGTCCTTAGATTCGAGATTCCTATAATTGCACCGGGCGCAAGCCGATCGCGTCTATCGCTCATTCAAGCGAAACATTCAAGCGTTGATTCGTCATGACGTCAAGTATTAGCAATATCGTTGAATCGAATATCGTTGACTGGTCTCAAGTAGAGTGTCGTTTGGTGTCGGAAAGTAGCCTGCGTTGAAAAATCATATCAATCGTGCGCCATTTCCAGGTGCGCCTCATTATGCGCGGGAGCTCACTGTGTCTTCTGCTGCTGTCCATCTTCCTGGTGAAGGCTTACGTAAAGTCCTGCAAGTACTGGTGCAAGGCGGGCCATCGATATTACTGTTGTCCGAGCGGCAAGAGTGAATCCTGGTCGGAGCACGGCTGGCACTCGCTGCTGTACCCTTGGTTCTGGCTCGGCGTCGACGACTCGCACGAGCTACCTTGGCATGAGATCGTAAAGAAGCCGAAGAAGAATTGTCCGCCCTTGCGGGCCCACTGTCCCAGGACCTACGACTGGTACAAGCCGCCCGATCTCTGCGACAGCGATGACCACTGCAACGACTGGGAAAAATGCTGCTACGACGTTTGCTTGGAGCATAAGACCTGCAAAGACGCGGAGTAGAGTTCCCACGTGACTCGTCGGCGGCTGCGACCAAGTTGTTGATCCCTCCAAGGCAGCCTCCGGTAATGAAGCCGTTATAAAAATCCCGTCTTTCTTCGATACCATCGATATCGTTAGACGTTAATGTAATGATACCGCGTCACGTAATTGTACCATTGTCTCGGAATCCTTGCGCATCTTAACTTGCATTTTATCTTTGGGAATATAAATATGTAAACTGTGGGATCTCTTTACCATTGAGCGGCTCCGAGTGCCATTAATTCATGGGCGCAAGCAGCTTCATACGACCGCAGTTGAAGCAACTTCAGTTTGATTCAGTTGGAATTAATAATGAAATTTCTAACACCGCAGCGTCAAACTTTTTATCATCTGAGGCTGTTGTGTTGTACTTTTTCTTGCGCCTCCGCCGTTGATTCCTCCTTCTCGCACAGCGCATCGAAATAAATTGAAACTAGTAGTCCGCCAATTCACTCGATACTCCATCTGCTTCCGCTCGACATTACTTGCCTGTTTCATTTTTCTTTCAACTGCTCCAATGGATTGTGTCGGCGAGTGTGACTCATAAATTCACAAAAACGCGACGTGGGCCGAAAGCGATATATGTATGAGCATGTATGAGAAAAGTACAACGTGCCAAACTTAAGTGTCAATGACACGCACGGATGAGAAGCAGATTGTTTCCTTGTTCGATTGTAACTCTTATCTTTCGACACTCGACAGAGGCGGGGGAGACGTGAGGCAACGAAGAGACACGAACAGAGGCTTCTCTTCTCTCTGCTCTCGATGTCAAAATTGTATTAAAATTAGACACTTGAAAAATAAAGCCGAGTTGCCGGCAGAGGTGGACGGCAAAGACGCGTTCGGCCGTTTGTTGATATCCGTGGGACTCTCAGCAATTGAAGCTGCTTGCGCCGCGAATTAATACGCTTCGTGCCTGCTCGTAACTTTTCAATTACGGACCGGACACGATGAGTTCCTTAATTAGTGGATAAGTCAGCGGCGCATACTTGGCGACGATATGGCCGCGGTGAAGTATAATTGGCGTATCGGGTTGCGCCTGGCGGCTGCCCGAAAAAAACTCACGGAGGGAGAGGGCCCCTCGACACGTCCTTTCCCATCCGCGAATTGGATGATCCGCGTTTTTAATTCGTACCCGGCCCGCAGACGCAAGGACGTCGCGTCGTATCGTCGCAAAAAAGGCCTCGGGTTCCGCGCGCCGTCCATGAGTCACTGTGGGGTTTTATTTCGAGACAATTCGGCAAGCGTGGAACCCCTGATCTACATTAGAAAGGGACGCGTAGTCTAAACAGCTATTTTTTTCTTTTTTTTTTCAAAGACGGGCAATAACATAATGACTACGCGATTCTCTCTTCAGACGCGGCAGGAAAGTTTTCAGCTTCTTTAGACGTTAAATCTCGGTTCTTCGTATCGTCCTTCGTGTCATCCTTCTCAAAGAGCATCGTTAAGAACAATTATTATATAAGCTTGGGTGGAGGAGAGCAAGTTTCTCAGACACAATCTCGAGTTTTCTGAAGGCGCGTTTTGACGAGAGGCTGTTACATATGCCTGCAAAACAATATCCGCGCAAACATGTAGAAAATTAGGGTGCGCAAGAAAGCGCTCGCGCGTCCGTCCCCTCCTTCTTTTGTATACAAGTCCCGAGCGAAAATTCCGAGCGCAACCTCATCCGGATAATGTTTCTTTTATGGGTTACAGGCACAAACACGCAGCGGCAACGGGCGCATGGGTCTGCTTCGGCAATAATGAGAAAACGTGGCCAGGTGGGAGCCGCAGGCCTCTGAATTAGGCCCCGTCCCGCCCACGTCCACTTTTAACCCTCGTGAGCGCCGAGGGAGACCCACGGCTGCGGCGCGGCACGCGTATAATTGGGCACAAACTCGTCCGATCTGATTATTTCAATCTTGCGGGCTTAATAGAGCCCGAAGGGCGCCAAAACAATTTAGATAAGAGCCGTGGAGTGCGCGTAACAGATGCCATGCGCCGCGACTCGCGCGACCTTCGAGGAGACCGCGAGACTGTTTACACTGCTCTGGCCTTTGTAATTAAGCGACTGTTCGATGACACACGCCGAAAAGCACAAGAGGCGACTCAACAACAGTAATCTCTCAACATCCTCGTTCTCAGGTAAGGATAAATTCGTTTTATAAATTGGAGGGTTTCGCGTAATATTTCGGCTTTTGTGAATCCCCCTCTCCTTATCGCACTGTTAGAATTGCACGAGTATTTTATTTTATTTTATAAGCGCGAGCGTCGCATTGTGTGTTCCGGTGATTTAGCGTAAACGTTGCGTGAAATATGATACAACAAGTTAGGCGCTTGGGCGAAAATGTCAAAAAGCTTCGTAGCTCGGGCAGCTAATTGGGTTCATCGAGCGAAACGATTATCGCGGTTCGCGAACTCTCAAGTCCTCGTCCAAGAGGCACCGAGAGGCGACAATTACCACGCCGATAAGATTTAGATTTCCGAGTTGCTAGCGTAGGAAGCGGGGGGGGGAGGGGCTTCCTCGGCAAACACTTGCTCTTTCATCCCGGTCGGTAGCCGGTCGACCGGAGACGAAGGACGTTTAATGCGCGACGGGAAAGTGAGTGAGCGGGGGAATGAGAGAAGGGAGAAGAGGAGGATGATGAAGAAGAAAAAGAAGAAGAAGAAGAAGAAGAGAGCGAGAGAGGAAGAACGGAAGAAAAAGGGAAGAACGAAATGAGAAGAAATAAGTAGCAGGTGCTCGCGGTAGGTACGGCATGCCACCGCCGTATCTCCATCGACTAATACTCGCCGCGTGTTCTCGTTCCTCACGAAACATCCCTTTTTCAGAGCCCCTCGCCACAACGATGACGTTTGAGCAATTTCTCCGTTGCCGTGGGCTGTTTGTGCTTGCAGCGCCAAAAAACGAGACAGAAGACGTACCACCGCGAACTCGCCACGTAAGACCTTGGATAACCATTGAAGTCTAATTTAGGGACTATTTAGGCACACATCGTCGCAATTAACCGAAGACGTTTGACGCTTCCCATTACCCGTGCTATTGAGAGACAACGGAGGACAGTGTTTCCTATTCGGTTTAGTCACGGCGACGGCGACGCATCGGGACAAGGATCGCAATTAGCGGATGCCGCTTAAAGCCAGCCGTGTAATTAAGCCGACGAGAGCTGCGACGCAATGAAATGTGACACCGTGGCGGATTATTTCAATCTTTTTCCCAGCATCAGAACTCGTACTACATTCTTTGATATATTCTCATTATTTCTTTTTCGTTAATTTCAAGACACTCGCATTTATCTTTTACATCGCCTCGATCGGCTAAAATTTACGAAATGTACAAGAATGCGCAAACTTGCAAGTGACACCGATTTCGCGGGCATCATTGCGGTCTTTGAACAGAAATAAGTCACTATTGATGTAAAATTTTCTAGAGGGATACGTATAAACTATAAATTGTACAAGTCTGAACCCGAACGCGAGACTCAATACGAGGACTTCCTCCCTCACAATGAGGGCGAAGGGCCTGATCGGGGACTGACGAATTGTGTTGTGTTGATCAACCACGAAGAATAACATTCCATGGGGACTGTGCGTTCAACATTCAACAGTGTAGTCGCCCTTTTAGTAGTCGACAAGCCGAGACAAGAACCAACGTCTCTTTAACAAACCTGTAACCTGCTGACGCGGCCATTATACGAGTTTCCAGTCTCCTGCCCTTTTTTTTTAACGAATTCGATGTCTCGCACAAAACGTAACCCCTGGTATCGTCGTGTTTCATTGGCCGACTACTCAGACACAGAGAAAATCTTGCTCCACCTTGAAGAGAGCTGTTGCGACGCAGCTGCGGTTGTTGCCAAGTGCAACACAGTGAGAAACACGGACTTTCGTTTCACGAAAGGGAGCATCGATCTTCGTAATTGCGCTCCGAGCCGCTGGACTATCTCTCGTATGCGTTTTCTACTTATCATAAATACCTGAAGAACCTGCTCTCCCCGTCTCTTTCTCTCTCTCTCTCTCTCTCTCTCTCTCTCTCTCTCTCTGCGACGATTATCGGATTTGAATTTCAATCCCGGTAAGCGCGGCACACGCGATTCCCCGTCGAATACTAACAAGCTACGCATGCTTCTCCTCCAAAGCTCCTCCGTGAGATATTCGAGAGGTCTATTTCGGCAAGAGACGCTGATTTACGGCCGATAGACTGTTCAGCGCCGAGATAGCATCTCGCTGCGCCTAAGATGAACTTGTTACCGACACGAAGGAAATATAATGCCCGGCCGTGGAGCTACCTCGGAGCCGGCGATGAGTATCCCTATCGATGCTGATCGTAATGCATGATTTTCTACGGAGCTATAAAATAGCAGCCGCATTATTTATGCGTCAAGCGTTAAGATCTGCCGGAGGCAAGACGGCGACATTTGTTTCCCGTCGCTACGCGCGCAGGATCGCTAAGGGTTCGACAGTATTCAGTGGGTCGTGGGAGGATCCTTTTTACGGATTCCGGATCCCGTTGTTCATTCACGGCGCATTGAAGGGGTTGAGGGGACGAGAATGGAAGCGCACGCAGGATCGGAATGGGAATGGAATCTGAATCCCCCCCTGTACGCGCGCGTCCGGTCCGTTCATTCACCGATCCGTTCATTCATTCTTCGCGTTGTGCGTCCAACTTTGTTACGTCTGAACGCGAACTCGGCAGATTCAGTCTGCCGTTCGAGATACTACGGAAACCCCCGAGAATCTCTTTCAAGAACGTTAACGCTAGAATTACCAAACAGACAAGAGATGAACGGTTTCTATTAGGAGTGTGATTTGTTTTGTGCGTTTTGCAAGATGGATGGTGCTAATGTCAGTTTTGTCGAAGACATTCCAATCACAGCTATTGTTTCTTAATGTTCTAATATTAATCCATGATATTTAGTCATTTACTAATAATAGACGCAATAAAAATCGTGTTAGTAGCATCTTAAAAATGGAGCCTCCTAAATGTGCAGAAATTTGTTGAAAATCAGATCCGAAGAATCTTTTTATCGTCGTGAAATCCATCTTCTGTCAGAAACCTGGGAAAAAGTTGTAAAAAACGAAAGCAAATATTTTGATTGAAATATTCGTTCATTATCTTGTTAAATCAATTCTCATCTCAGAAAAAGACTCTCAAACTAAATTACACTCCTAATAATTTCTTACAAAAGTCACTCGCGCGTGTTTTTTTTTGGCGGACGTTGAATGAAATTGGAAAAAGGAAAACTTCTTTTCTCTTTTTTTTTTTTTTTCTCAAGAACCTGTCCTTCCAACCTCTCGTCGGTGGAAATGAGTTGCATCAGTCGCCGGTAATTCTAGCGCCGAAGAATCCGCTTTTTGTCGACAGTTGCGCGTATGAAAACATGAATATACATAAAACACTAAAGCATTCCATTTCCATTGATTAACGACGAGTTACGCAAAACGTACCGTTCATGTAACGAACTCTACCTTAAGCTATATCGACGGAGCGGGTTAATTGCAACGTGACGTTGGAATTAATTCGCAATTATGGTATCTGCCGCGTGCGTCACGCGCAAAACGAAACGAAACGTCTGCCAAACGAGCGAGCGAAACGCACGCGAAATTCGGAGCGACGCTGATTATTGGTTGCGGTTGCAGGTTGCGGAGTGCATTGTTAATCATCTCGTGATCATCCCGCAGACCTCTCCAACACGCCCGGCTCTTCACTCCTGGCAGACCTTGTGCGACCATAATAGGTATGCGCGATCGCTTTTAGAGAATATACTCCGACTTGCTTTTTTAATCGAGACAAAAAAACTAAATCTCAAATTGTCGTCCACGCAGGTCGATGGAGGATGCTTTACTTCGGCGTTAACCGACGTGCACTTCGCACAAGTATACGGTCGCTGTTCTATCGAGAGCCACGACGTGCATCGTCAGCTTGTATGCCTTCGCCCTGTAATCGCTCCGGGAGATCGACTCCGGCGTAATCGATGCGCCGACCTCACACGTGCTCGGAAGTCGCGGTTGAGGCGGGAGGGAGAAGCAGAGTGCAAAAAACGGAAGGAATATCGAGGAGCGCTCGGAAAGAGCGCCATTAGCATCCGAGAACGGCAAGGCAGCCGGAAGGCGCTTGGGTTCTCATAAGACGCGAGTCGTTTAATTTTCAATCGAGTAAAAAGCAGTATTGCTCAAGAGATGAGGGAAGAAGCTCAACCCGAAGTTCGCCCGAGACAAGCGCCAACTGTGGTAATCCAGTCAGCCTTTCGCTCCGAGTGTCATAATTTCTGGCAAGAGGCCTTCGTGACTTTACGCCGCCCCGACAACTGGAATATTAATCAGCTCGTTGGAAGCTCCACCAGTTCCACCAGTGGTGCTGGAAGCACCACGACTTGAGAGGAACCTCGAAAGCCTCGAAAAGTTGCCTTTGAACTTGAAGCAAGAATTTCCCGCCGCGAGCGAGTCGGCCTTCGTCGAGCGGCGAAGCAAAGGACCAAAGAGCCAAGTTCCAGGCCCGCTCTCTGGTCCAGCCGAGGAGAACAGGCGTCGAGCGACGCGCCGGCTCCGATTGAAACATAATTGACGCGCCGACCGCACACGCGCTTGTTCGGCGCCGCGGACGCGCGACTGAACGAGCGAGCGGGCGAATGAAGAACGGCGGCGACGGCGCGCGCGCGCGCGGACGGAAGAACAGCAACGGGAGGGGGATTAGCGGACGCGCACCTATGCCGACACGGAACTCGGAAGAGCGAGCGACGCTCTCTCGGTGGCATTCGCCTGCGAGCCGCAGCGCCGCGTGGTCGTACTCTCGCCACGACCGACAGACAGCACGTGCTAACCGGCATCCCGCGACTTCGGCGTTTTCATCCCCGTGCGAGGCACTGGCGGCGATTCGCACGCATTAGCTGAGGCCGTTGAGCCTCTTCTGTCTCGCGCGAGCTGACGACGAGGAGGAAGAGAAGTCAGCCAGGGGTGCTCCCGCTCGAGGGAGGCGATCCGTTACCGGGGAAGAGCGGTGTGACGCCGCGCGTCGTCGTCATCGTCGGCGGCTTGCGCGCCGAACGGTATCCTCGCTCGCGGCGTTCCTGCGTGAAGTTGGCGTGGAAAGTGCCCGGGCACGCTCCGTTTCGCCGCGCGAACAGGACGACCGGCGGAGAGGAAGGAGCGAGCAGGAAACGGAGCTGGCGCAAGCTCGCTCGCTCGCGCGCGCTGGCTTCCTCTGCGCGTTCCTCGCAGATTCGGATCTCCGCGGATTTGTATTGGCGCCCTCGTCGTCTGATCGCTGAGCGGTGCTGGCGGTGGCGCTTCTGGCAGGACTTACGGAGGGACAGTGAGAGTAGATAAGTGTGCTGTGACAGCTGAGACATCGCGCGCCGTGGAAGATGGAGTCGACGAGAATCCTGCTGCTCATCGCGCTTCTGGGGGCCGCCAGCTGTCAGAGTGAGTAAAACTCTTCTGTAATCTGCCACCCGTTGGCGTTTTAATCGGCCGTCACGTGCCGCTTCCGACTTTGTAATTCGCGTGTAAGCTCGCGCGCCGGCAAATCGGGGCCGATCGATGCCTCCAAGCCGGGGGGGCTTCCCCTCGCCGGCGAATTAGTCGATCTGAGGGTGATAAAGTGAGCGTGTTGCGCTCGCTCCGAGTCGTGAATGAAATGAATGAACCTTTATAAAGCGGCGCACGAGGTGCTGTTGTAACCAGGGTAACCGTGTATATTGCGCGAACTTTCCGTCGAGATAGACAGCTCGAGTCGCGGGGAGGTCTTTTTGCCTCTCGACTTTGCTCCCCAAACTGAAGGCTGAACTTGTCTCGACGTCTGATCGACTTGCGAATTGACACCACCATGCGAAATCGCTATCCTGAGTCGATAGTCGTCGGGAAAGCGTCAAGGTTATCTCGACTCGTCTCGTTGCGATGTTTTTCGTCCTTCTTTTCTGACATGCAGTCTCGCTCGTGTTTTGTCCTCGCCGCATACAATCGTGTCCATTAACAAGGACGATCGCGTCGAAAGGAAAGCAATTCTGCCTTGCGGCGAGCGAACGTCGACGCAGCCAGCATTTCGCCGAGCCTCCTGGCTGGAGGATTCCTGCGTACTTTCACGCTCCGAAAAATGTAGCGTAACGAGATTGGTATTCGACTAGCGGCGCGCCGCCGACATCTCCCGGCCGGCTGTCGCCCATCGATCGTTGCTAATTCACGGCAATTATCCCCGGGGAGCGCTGGATGCGCGCGGAAGCGCCGGATCATAATTTGCGCGGTAATGACACATTTTCGATCGTGTCGCACTTGAGCGAGCCTTTTGTGCACAGCGCGGGGGCCGATTCGCGCTCCGTCCGTCGCCCTCGCCTTTCGTCTCGCTTTCGAAATATCGCCCCCGTTCCTGCGTCATCGATCAAACATATTTTATTCGTCGGAACGAAATGCCCGCGGCGTGGCGTTTTCTCCGCGAGAGAGAGAGAGAGAGAGAGAGAGAGAGAGAGAGAAAATTCCCTCCGATTTCGTGTCCTTGCGCAAACGCGCGACACGATCGGCACGATCGCTCGGACACAAGCGTGCTGCACCGAGAGAAAAAAAATTCAAACAACAGATAGAGGACCACACTCAGGCGTATTGATAATGAAGAACGTATATGTTTACGTCAACGTGCCGACACATTTTTTCGCGAGTGAGGAAATACGTTTCTTCCCCAGTCCGCAAGCTTTCACTAAAAAAAAAGTAATTTCGGAATAAGCGGAATCATATCTAAATTTTAGAGGATTTTACTCTTCTATATGGTCTCAAAAGGATTCCTCTAAAAGGAAAATATTATAAACACATTAAAGTTAGAGGAATTATATATGTTATATGTATAATGCAAATCTTATTGATTTTAATATAAATTTCCTCTTACAAATTATTTAATCTTTTTTTTAAGAGAATTATTATTTATTCTTACTATATTTTATTCTTACTGGTTGTACATTCCTTTATAAGGAAAGAAGAGAAAATTATTATGAAACTGTTCGGAAAAAATTCCAGTTAAATTCTTTTACTTTCTGTTGAGAAAATAGAAAAAAACATAAATTTGCAATTTTAAGTACTCTAAGTGACATTTAATGTAGTATGATACGATAGTGGTATGAACGCGATATGATAAATGGATATACGTGTGTACTTACTCTGAAATATGGATCAGTATGTCTTTAAGTAAATTTCCTCCAAAAATTCTTGAACTTTATTCATGATGAAACAACTGAGAAAAACAATATAAACTGAATAACGATCTCTCTCCTTTTTTCTTTGCTCTAGACGTTCTCTATAAAATGTGGCGACGATCGTCATATGCACAGAGAGAGTGTCTTTGTAGATGGAAGAGTAAAAACGCCAAGCGTTCTTCTTGGTATAAGAGAAAAATTAATTGCTATGAGAGGAAAACCTCCTGAAATAAGAGGAAAACAGTTGGAATAATATCTAATAAATTTTAGATGAATAGTTCATTTTAATCGCTTTATCGAAAGAGAAATCCTTTTCCTGTAAAAGGCTTCACTTAGAATATGAGATTATCGAAAAAATCACTTTACAAATAGAATACCTTTTTTTGGGCGTTTATTTTGCTAAAGGGGGAGACTCAAAAAAACATATTAACACCTGGGAATAAATATTTTTTATTCTATTATTTCAAGATACTTTTTTATCTTTTAGATATTTTTCCTCTTTTGGTGTTAAAAGAATTGTGACGCGCGTCTCATCGGTCGAATATCTCGGTCAGTCGGATGCGACAGATTACGTTGCACAAGTTGAGTAAAATATAATTTTCGATTCGAAAATCGCGAACTCGCGACAATTTGTTTGTTTCGCTTGCTTCGACCGGCGTGAGGAGTTGACACTTGGAAGTCCTCGTGCTTCCTTTCTCTCTCTCTCTCTCTCTCTCTCTCTCTCTCTCTCTCTCTCTCTCTCTCTCTCTCTCTCTCTCTCTCTCTCTCTCTCTCTCTCTCTCTCTCTCTCTCTCTCTCTCTCTCTCTCTCTCTCTCTCTCTCTCTCTCTCTCTCTCTCTCTCTTTCTCTTTGCCTATCGAGCAAGGTGACACGAGATATAACAAATGCACTCGTGTGCCCCGAGACGGAAAAAGTTTCCGTACTTACGCAAACATGAGCTAACGGTACGGTAATTATCGCGTTTTCGAGCGAGCGCCTTTGCTCAGCAAGTTCTCCATTCGTCACACGTGCGCCGTTAAAAGCGGACTAAGCGCGAAGGATCAGACATCTCCGGAGTGGCTACGAAGTTACAAATGCAGATTGCAAGTCACGATTGGAATGTCACGGTGTGCACGTGCGTTGCACCTTACGCCGCACTGCATCGGCCGCGCATCTCGCGAGAATCCGCCGAGACCGTGTTTTCAGTGCGGACGCTGCGAGCGTGTGCCATTCAACAAGAACGAGCGCATCTCTCTCTTATCGGAGCGAGATCCTCACCCAAAAAAAAGTAATTTCAAAACAAGCATCTAAATTTTAGAGGATTTTATAACTTGGCCTCAAAAGGATTCTTCTAAGATTAAGAGGACAATATTTTAAGCACATTATTCTTAAAGTTAAAGATTTAGAAAAGTTAAAGTTAAGCGATTATATGTTATATGCATAATGCAAAGCTTATTGATTTTAATATAAATTTCCTCTTATACACAGATTATTTCATCTTTTCTTAAGAGGATTATTATTTACTCTTACTGTATTTTACTCTTGCTGGTTATACTAGTTAATTCGAAAGAATTATTATAATGTACAGCGAAAAGTAATTTGTATATAGATATACTTCTGGTTCCAATTCTACAATAAATAGCCACGAATGAAATTAGATTATCATAATAAACAAATTTCCAATCAGTTTTGTTATGGACTTTATAGCTGCAAAGATGTTCATTATAATCAATTGTATGAAACATAGTTAAAAGAAAGAATATACTATTCAACTTCTCGCAATAGATTATAAACTGTATTTGACCAAATGTGGGTAAATTATCTTCGTTATATGTCACAGCAAGATACTTTTTTTAAAATGCGTTCCAAATATGCTGTCCCATGAGCATATGATTATTTTTTCGTTCATGTCTGGAGGTAGAGCATGACTGAACAAAAGAAACCGACATTCAAATCAACATGTTCCTCTTCATATAAGAGGAAAATTAATTGATGAGTAAGAAGAAATCCTCTTGAAATAAGAGAAAAATAGTTGGAATAATATCTAATAAATTTTAGATGAATGGTTCACTTTAATCGTTTCATCGAAAGAGGAATCCTTTTTCCGTAAAAGGCTTCGCTCAGAATACAAGACTATGAGAAAAATCACTTTGCCAATAGAATACTTTTTTCGGGTGCGATTGTCGTCTCCGGGGAATCTCGCGCTTTCTTTCCGCCTCGTCTCAAATTGTATTTATTCGCACACGCCGATCTTGCTGGTCGCTCCGCGTTTTACCGCGGAAAACTGCGTCACATTCGCTGCCCGGTCCCATTCTTCCCGTATATTTGCACGATCACTTGAGACTTTTGTGTGACAAATTTTCTCGCTCTCGCGGGACGCCGAGACGGAGAAATGCATCGGGGACAATAGGCACGAGACACGTGCCATTGTTCCCAGCACAAAGTCTGAAGACAAACTCCGAGGCGACACGACCCCTGAGGCGTGAAAACGGCTGCGAGAAGATACGCGCAGGTTTTCTCTCTTTTTTCTTCTCCCGGAGTAACCCGTGAAGGAAGGAAGACACTAGATACAACTAGCGTCTCGACGGTGATTATGCGGATTCACCGGCGAGAATTCGGGTTGTGTCGAGAGCTCGCCCCATTATGACGCGACAATGGCGCTCGGCGAAGTAGCAGGATATTTTTCTCAAACCATCCGGTAAACCAGTCGAGAGGATCCTGAAAACGAACCTCGTAGGCTCCTATCTCGCCGGGCGGATCTGAATCCTCAAAGGGATCCCGCACGACCTTGCGCCTTCGAGAGCGCCTCTCGGCAGCGAGACGGCTCGCTACAAAGTAAACAGAAATTTGGAAAAGATTCGCAGTCGGGCAGGTCAACGGGGTTTCCCCTCGTCGACTCGAGACGCTCTTTAACGTCAAGTGCGACAACAATGTGTCGCTCAGGACGGGGATTGTTGTTGCCGCGTCAGTCGTAAGCGAGCACGAAGAAGCCGAATGATCGGGACGAGCTTTTTTGCACGCGTCACGTGACTTTCGATGAAAGTCCTCTCGTCTGCGCAGCACATATACCGCGATCTTTTTATATCGCTGCTCGGTAACATCGTGCCGATTGGTCCGAAGAGCGAACGTGAAACGCTCCGATCCATACTGGACGAGCAGCGGGAGATATCGCGCGAAAATAAATCAGCCCCGCTCGGCTTGTCGACTTCGCGCGTATCCGACTTCGGTCACAGCTTTATTCGGCCGCGTAATCAAGGATATAGTTCGCGGCGGGAATATAGCGCCGCCTCGTCGATTCTTCATCGGATTAAGTTAACGAGGCGCGATCGCGCGAGGCGCTTATTCTCACGCTCGGTAGATAATCTTGATTCATAGAAGAGCCCGAGCACACCTTCGTCATCGGCACAATCCCCGAAAGAGTCGGCCGATATTCGAGAACAGAATCGCACAAGAGCAGGCAGGCGGCCTCGGTGAAAAAGATTGATCGGTTATTGTTGCATTGTTCGAATTATTAGGATTTATTAGGAGCGTGATTTAGTTTTGAAGGTTCTTTTGCTCCAAAACTGATTTACTTAAACAAGATAATGAAAACGAATACCTCAGTCAAGATAGTTTCCTTCGTTTCTTGTAAATTTTCCCATTTTTCTGGCAAGAGGTGGATTCCGCGACGATAAAAAGATTCTTCTTCCGAGTTGAGTTGATCCAATTTTCAACAAATTTTCTCACTTGTTCGAGGTTATGAAAGTGCGTGCGAGATAACGAACGAATACCTCAATCAAAATATTTTTCTTCGTTTTCTACAACCTTTTCCCATCTTTCTGGCAAGAGGTGGATTCCGCGACGATAAAAAGATTCTTCGGAGTTGATCCAATTTTCAACAAATTTCCGCATTTGTTTGAAGTTGTGAAAGTGTATCCTCTAGAACATGTTGCATCGGCCGAAACAAGTGATAATCAGATCAGGAGCAATGTCTGAAAAATACGCGGGGGGTGCGATAAGACTTCTCATTCCAGCTCTGACAGCGTTCGCTTCACTGATTATGCAACATACGTAAGATCGAGCTGTCGTGAAGAAGAACCACTTTGCATCGTTTACTCGCAATTGGTGATCATTTTTGGTTTAATGCTCGCTTTAATTTGTATAATTATTGTCGATAACGATCAGCGGTGACAGTTTCATTCGGATTTGACAGTTCATAATACACAACACCTTCTTGATCCCACCAAACACACCTTTGCAATACCTTTGAATCGTGAATATTGCACCTCGAAGTGGATGTTGCTGATCAGCCTGGATCAACTCATGATTTTCTTTTTGCTTGAGATTATCGAAATAGATTCATTTTTCATCCCCACTAACAATTCGATATTCGGTAAAACTTCCCGTATCGTGTAAACGTTTAGTAACTGTTGTACGATCGACATTTAATGCTCTGGCGAGTTCTGAAGTGGATTGTGCTGGATTTTCGTCCAATAATGCTTGCAAATCTGCACTTTCAATCTGCACTTCTTCGGTTGTCCCGAGCGATCTTCGTCGTTAACATTGAAATCGCCACTTTTGAATCGTCTAAACCAATATTCACACGTCTTAATTGATGACAGTAACACTACCATATTTCATCAGAATTCCATGACTTTCTACCGTTTTCTTCTAATTAAAAAAAAAAACAAAGGCAACACATATCGAAGATGCTCTTTAGGAAGTTCTATTTTTACGATGATATTAACACAATTTTCACTGCGTCTGTTGTTAGTAAATGACTAAATATTACAAATTAATATTAAAGCGTTAAGAAACAATGGCTGTGATTGGAATTACTTCGGCAAAACTGACATTCGTGCCAAAACCCCAAAATATTAGTTTCCAAACCCTCAAAGCTAAATCACGAATAACAAAGATAATTAATTGGCCGTTGTCGCGTCATCGCATTTATTCGAATTGCCTGAAATGTAGTCGAATAACTGACAGTCGTCAAGACAGACGGCAAGATCAATTGGATAACGCGAATTTGGTTCACGCGGAGCAGAAATTCCTTGCAAACGCAGACTACGGCGAGTCGCGTGGTAGTAAATTCCGCTCTGCCGAGTGTTATCGAAGTTTCCTCGAAGTTTGGTGCTCACGCAGCTTGAATCGGAGCGCCAGATCCGCAACATCGTCGTGTCGGTGGAATTCGAAAAGTTGCATCGGATCGCGCAATGGACGCGACCCGTCGCCTGCGAATATTAATAATTCCGTTGCTCCCGAGGATTAGTCATGCCTCAGGCTCGTGTTCGTGGAAGCCGCAGGTGACTGCGCGCGCGCGCGACGTCTTTATACCGGCATTTCGCCGGCCAGTGTTTTCTAATTCAAGCCGCCTGATCTCATGCCTGTAGGGTGCTAAATTTACACCTGAGTCGTCGATCAGCATCGGCGAGCCGGCGTTGCGTTCGACAGCGGCGATTCAGCGTTCGGGACGGCTTTAAGTTCGCGAGTGTTGGGCCGCGACGATGCGCGCGTTCCTCTCGAGAGTGCTCGCTGAATATTTCAAGATTACCGGCCCGCTCTCGTTTCCACTTGTGCGGTTCGCGTCGATAAGTAATTGAACAGAAATATCGAACGAAGGAAGAAAAATCGATGACGTCGCCGAAGCGCGCGCTCGCTCATTACGGGAAATCAGACTCGCATCTCTTTTTCCTTCTTCCCTCTTTCTTCATACTTTGCATTGCTGCGTCCCCGCTTGGGTGGAGGCAGAGGGAGACTGCAGGGGATTCACATAATTTCGTGCGGTCTCATTTCTCTCGAATCGGAACGACGCGCAGCGGTCGCTCGATTCGCTGCTTCTTTCCCCGCGCGACAACTTGGCGTCGCGCGCGATTATCATCGACACGACTGCGCGCGGCCGACTGTTCTTTTTACGATGCGCCGAAACGAGGTGAGATTCTCGCTCGCTGCCGTCCAATTTACACCTTCGCGCGTCCGAAATCGGCAAAAAAGGGCTCTCGAGGGGCCATTAGGACGGACCCGAAAATGTTGCTCTTCGCGCGAGGACCTGTCCGCGACGCGGTTATTTCGGCCCCCTTCCTACCCCTCTCCTCCCGTCCCCCGACCCAAAGATGTATCAAGGGCGACCGCGGCGCGTCCAGGAGGTAACGATTGTCCTGCTGCCTCGGCGATGGTCGACGGCAAGGTAGAAAATTGAGGCTGCGTAATGCGCGTCTCCCTTTGCACTCGAAATGCCAGCACAGCTGGCATGAACTTTTATTCCGGCAACTCGGAATGACAGCTGTACTGACGTGGAAAAGATTTAAAAACAGAGAGCGATGAAGCAACAAAATGCGGCAACGACATTAAAGAAAGTAAAAATCCTTCTTCGTAGTTGTTCCAAAGATCTAGAAATTTTATTTATAATTATCGAGTTGGTGGGAGGAAATACGGAAATATCCCTCGACTGCAAAGAGTTAAGAATGCACAGCAAGTCGAGAGGCAAATGAGGCAACGAGAAAGTGATGTGATGAAAATTTGCGTTCTCGTAATAATTTCACGTGCGGTATGTCTCGTGCATAGCAAGAAATTTCACAGTTTACTCCGAGATATCGGTCGCAAGCTCGGCACGCGATCAAAATGGCAACAAACAGCCCGCGTTCATTCGTCAACTGCGTGGCGCCGGAGAGCGAAAGCATGTCCGGAAGATGATAATTATCCAATTATCCAAAGGGGCCTTTCTCGACTTCCGAGGGAAAGAACGGAACGATATCGCCGGAAGGGATCTCGTAATCCTAACCAAATACCTGCTGAGCGGTGTAATTATTGCGCAAAGTGGCCGCACGGCGCGGCAAAGAAACTCCGCCGACCACCCGGCTGTCGTCGGGCGCGTCTTGGGACGCGCCTAATCTGTTTTTTTCAATTGGATAAATTAAGTAAGCTCTGTCAGAGAGAGAGAGAGAGAGAGAGAGAGAGAGAGCTGTTCGCCTTTAATTGACCGAGTGTGTCAAAAAGCGATAGCATCTTTGGCGGGCGGGCTTACTTAACGAGAAGTACGGCGGGTGACGTGGCGTGTAGTCTTAACGATTTACCTGTCGGAGCTCTTCCCTCGGAGCTGATTCCTCTATCGGCCAGAGGGATCTTCTCAGGGGACGCGCGAGGAAAAATACGCTATTAATTATCTTAACCCTTAGACCGGAATAACGCCATATAACGTCATAATTAATATGTATAATATAATTGTTTAAATAATGAATTTACATAGACATGATCTATATGTGTAATAAAGGTGTGTATATACACACACACACACATACACACAGACGTGCACGCACGCATGTACGTGGAATCAGACGTCCGCCGCGTCCACGTCGTTGATTCCGGGTAACGCTAAGAGCGGACATCCGCATAGCCATCCCACACTCTCACCTTCACCTTTGCCTACACAAACACGAATACACACTTGTACACAGTCAAAGACGTCTTTATAGTTGCAAAAGACCACAAAAATATACAAATGCACGGTAAAGAGAAATTATTTGTGCAAAACGTAAATGACCAACAAAAAAAACACATAAAAAGCTAAAAATATAAAAAATGGAAATTTTTCTATTGTTATTATTTTATATCTTATAAAACTCAATAAATGCAATAAATAATTTCAAAGACCCAGAAAAAACTGTTTTAAAATATTTAAAATATTTAAAATATTATTTTAAAATATTGAAATTTTTATAATGCTCCGTATCTTTCCCCGCCGTATGACGCAATATGGCGTCATCCGCTAACTGGGACATATCAGTCCATATTTGGGCAAGATGTGGAGGTACTTTAGAGCTAGTTTCTACGGGTATAAGGACATTTATTTATTTTTTAAATCCCGGCAGTCTAAAGGGTTAATCGCGTATCGCGGTCCGTGTCGAATTCTGCGCGTCATTTCTTCTCCGCGACGCTTCAGATCCAGAAGCTGCGCTCGCGACGGAAATTCCCCGCGCGGCCATTAGCGGCTGATTAATCAGCCGATCAGCGACGGAACGTAACCAAGTTTGCTTAAGGCCTACTAACCTTCCCGAAACCGATTTCGGGACGGGCTATCACGCTGCTCAACGAGCAGCAGTCGCAGCAGAGGCAACGACCGTGAGACGCGGAGTCTCTCCGCGAGGGAGAGGATCGCACAAGGCGGCTTTGCCGGCGCGAGACGCGGGAGCAGACACGGCGGACGGGCCGGGTCAAAAGCCGGCGGCTTAATTCGCGCCGCCGCCTCAATGGCACCTGTCGTCTCCCCGGCGGAGCGCCGCGCGCCCCGGCCATAATGTTGCCGCCATTAATCACGATCGTCGGATGCATCGCGCGCCCGTTCCGTCGCCGCCCGGCGTGTTGCTTTCGCCCGTTGACGAGGCAGCCTCGGCCGTTCTTGCCGCGCGCACCGTCATCCATCATCGCGCCGGCGACAGGCGTGGTATCAAAAGCGCGCGCGCGAAGTCTCGGCGGGTTGGAGCTTTCGGGCTCGTGGGTCCCGAAGACAAAACGCGCGAGAGAGCCGCGCCGGTTATTGCAAGGCGCGACGGTTCTCAAGCGGCGCCTTAAAGGCCACTGCACATGAAATTCCGTAAGGACGTAAGACGCTACGTCGAAAAATATCGCAATGATATATTACGGCATCTTCTGGACAGCCAAGCACATATCATCGCAGGATATGCGCTTTAGTTTAAGATTCGGAGCCGAACTAGTGAGGTTAGGTTAGATCAGAGGTGCATCTGTCTCAATGAAATAGTTGACCACAATTAATATTGTAACATATTTAATATCAAAAATAATGAGTTCCGTGAGGATGAGGATATACGTGGCTCACATTTCTTCCTAAGGCTGACAATTTTTCCTTCCAATTGCCATCGAAAGAAATATAAATCCTTAAGAAACAACACCTTAGTCAAACATAACCCATGTCAAACACTCCACGTCATCAAGGTATCGATGATTCCAATATTCGTATATCTAAACAAATTTGTTATTAGTGTGAAATCCGCAATTGCAATGGCGGCACCCTGCATCGACATATGGTGTCTGGTGATCCGTTCTTTGCAGCTTCTTCTTTTTGTTCTTCAATGTTTCGGCTAGAAGCGATCGAGCTTTGCTTCAACCGTTGAACTAGTGCAGCTCCAGAAAACAGACCATAGCTTAGACTTTTATAGATAAGAGGGGAATCTTTCCGCGTTTACGACTGGCTAAACATTTTGCGCCAACTATGTGTCATGGACTGTACATTTTACGTCTTAAATTTGCGTCTTACGTCCTTGCGGAATTTTGTGTGTGATAGCCTTTATCGGCTTTTTTGCGTGACCATGGGTCTTTGGGGTTATGTGGGGTCTGTGTTAAGTCTGTTGTGACGTATCATCTGGGTAGTCGCACTTTTCGTGAGGGGTTTTGGTCTACTTCTCTAAAGGCCTCAGATTAGTATTAAAACCAATTTCACCAGAGAGAACACGAGTCTAATTGGGAACGTCGGAGGTGCTGAGGACGAAAATTAATGCGTGTCTTTCTCGCGTCTTAGCGTCAAATACTCGGCGGTTGCGCGGAGGGAAACGTCTCCTCGACGGTGATATTGCTCGCGAAGACTTCACTCGTGGAGTCCCCGGGCTAAAGTTGCTCGTAGAAGTGTACGAACCACTGCGTTAGGACGTATGCCAACGGGATGGCCATTAAGAAAATAGACCAAGTTCTCGGCCAACTTCCAAGCCCGAATTGAGTTCCTCTCCGAGCGGACTAAACTACGAGGTGACTAAACTACAAGTACTACGTACTTGGCGAGGAGCGGTGCGGCGGGAACGCTTTGATCAGACGATGAGAGTCGGCTTCTCTCCGTTGGACATTTTTCGCGAAGGTGCTGCTCGAGACCGTTTCGCACTGAGCAAGCCGAGTTTCTTTTTCACGAGAAAAGGACCTTCGCTTTGATCCCGATGTCTCCCGTGCATGTTTTCCCTCTCTCTCCCCCCCCTCTCTCTCTCTCTCTCTCTCTCTCTCTCGATCGCGAGTAACGGCTGAAAATACGAAGCCATAGAGAAGTCAGCTAGAACTCGCCATCGACGATTGCCGAATCGCGTGCCATCACGTGGCGCACGTGCGCCTAGTTGGTCGTCCACAAGTCGGCCGACGAAGGGCGCGAAAATCGTGTCCCTTTCGATTACGACGGCGGATTATGGCACGTCAACGTGGGACGGCTCAGAGTGGCCTGATATCCCTCCTCGCGGCATACGGCCAGGAAATTAGAACCATCTCCAGAGCAATTTCCTGCCCTTCAATACGCGCGACGCCCTTCCATTCGCGCCGCGACGAAAGGGCCATCGTGATAGCGATCTAGCCGCCCTTGGGGGTGGCATGCGCAGCAAGAGCAGATGCGGCATGCAGCTCTTTCCTCGACTCGCACGGGCGCAGCTCGTCGAACATGAAAGCGATACGCCGATTCTCGTTGTGGTCCAAATCTCGCTGTCGATCCCGTCGACGGCGCTGAATTGCCCGATCATGTTTGCTTCGCGATAATGATTTCGACAAGCATCTTCATCCGAGCGCACATCTTTTCCTAGCTGTCATCTTCGCACTTGATATCAGCACTTGGTCAGAAAGTCTTGGCGCGCAAACCACGAGAGGGAGGGGAAAGGGCGATTGTTTTTACCCGAAAAAAAGCAATTTCAGAATAAGCGAAGTCATTTAAATTTTAGAGGATTTTATTCTTATACGGCCTCGAGAGGATTCCTCTAAGATTAAGAGAAAATGTTATAAACATATTATTCTTAAAATTAGAAAGATTATATGTTATATGTATGATGCAAATCTTATTGATTTTAATATAAATTTCCTCTTATATACAGATTATTTAACTTTTTTAAGAGGTTTATTATTTATTCTTACTGGTTATACGTTATAGGGAAAGGAAAGAAAATTATTATCAAACTGTTAAATTATTATGAAACTGAAAATTATTATGAAAAATTCTAGTTAAATTTTTTTTTTACTTTCTGCTGAAAAAGTAGGAAAAAACATAAATTTGTAATTTATGTACTTACGCTGAAATATGGGCCAGTTTGTCTTTAAGTCGATTTTCTCCAAAAATTCTTGAACTGCGTTTATGACGAAACAACCGGCCAAAACAATACAAACTGGATAACGATATTTCTTCTTTTTTTCCTTTGTTCTAAACGTTGTCCATAAAATAAATGTGGCGACTATCGTCATATGCACAGAGAGAGAGAGTGTCTCTGTGTGAGTAGTTGGAAGAGGAAAAACGTCGATAAGCGTTCCTTTTAATATAAGAGGAAAATTAATTGATATAAGAGAAAATTCTCTTGAAATAAGAGGAAAACAATTAGAGTAATATCCAATAAATTTTAAATGAATGGTTCACTTTAATCGCTTTATCGAAAGAGAAATCCTTTTTTTTTTAAAGGCTTCGCTTAGAATATGAGAAAAATCGCTTTACAAATAGAATACTTTCTTTTTTGAGTGGATCCTACCAAGAAATCAAATGATCAATGCGGACTCTCTCTACTGTCAGCAGTTGGATAGAGTTCAGACAAAACTCAAGGAGCTCCGGCTGCAACTTGTCAGCCGTAAAGGTATATCCTCTTCCATCAGGACAACGCTCGCTGCCATGTGAGCGCACCTACGTTGAGAAAAATCGGAGAACTTAATTGGGAACTTTTCGAGCACCCACTCTCCTGACCTCGCGCCATCCGATTATCATCCTTTCAGACCCACGCAAAAGTTTTCTTAACGAAACAAACTCCATTTGACGGATAAAGTTCAAAGAGAGTTGGGTCTTTTCTTTATTTCCAGGGCTAGTGCCTTTTTCAAGAATGGAATTTTCGGGCTCATAAATCGGAGCTATATGATTAATATAAGAGAGCTTTTCGCGGAAAACAATTTTCTCCTTTTTCGAGGTACGAAAGGACTTTCTGACCAACCTGATACTTTCGTGTCGCATTGTCGATTATTCCGCGTCCCAGCGGAAAGTAAACATCTAACGGGGTCGTTAGATAGTAGTCGAGCGAGTTCCCATTTCGCTTGTAGAAGCGAGGAGCATCGTGGGCGGCCGAATTCTGATCCGCGTATTATAGACACCCCTCCCTCGGAGAGGAGCTCGGATGGTATCAGGACTCTTCCCCGGAGAGTCAGCCCTTGAAAGTTGTAAGGAATATCTCGCACGGGAGGTCCGCCGCTCGCGCGTCGACTCTCTAAAGAGAGAGAGAGAGAGAGAGTATCCTGTTCGAAAAGCGCGCGATATTTTTGAAGCGTCTGGAGAGTCCGAAAGGAAGAAAGCAAGAAGGAGCGACTTTTCCTCTTTAATGAGTCACGCGAGTCAACCGACGGGAATTTTAGTGACGCGCGGCCGAGCTGCGCTTATCTTTTCAGCGAGAGTTTCGAGGAGAAGAAAACACGTCGGAGACATTTTCGTGCTATTGATTGAGTTCAGTAAACGAGCGCCCCCCCTCTCTCTCCCCAAAGCCGACTCATTCGTTAGCGAGACATGAAAGAGGAATGCGGGAATGTTGCACTCGATTAGAAACGCTGCACGTGTGTGTGTGTGTGTTTGGAATCGCTTGCGAGACGCGTACGAGAATAGCTGCCGAGATTAAGCTTCTGTGAGCCGCGGAAGCGTTTACGACGTGAGCCATAACCGATGAATCACGTTCGGGCGAAGGAGAGTTGAGTGACGTGTGCTTGCTTTAGCCCACCACACAGCCCATTGACGAGCGCTCTCGGCCGCTCGCGGCGCAGCGCGCCGTTGCGTTCGGTCGGAAATCGTGGGTGGAAAAAGTGTTCGGCGCGCGCGCGTGCGCAATTTTCTAGCGAAGATCGGCCGCGCTGCGCTATTGCATCGCGAGTGGGCCGCGAGGGATTGATATGCAAATGCATATTTTACGCTTCGCAGGCTCCACCGCGCCGCGCCGCGCCGCCCGGCGACGGCGAGCCGATCGGCTAGGCGAAGCAAAAATTCGACCCTTTGAATGCAGATTTTACTTTATCGGGGGGGAACGATTTATATACATTCCATATGTGTGTAGAAATCGACTTTTTCCTCGAGCGCTGAATTTATCTTATCGGGGGGGGGGGATAACTTACAGGCTGGCCGATGATGCTTTACGGAGCTCTGCTGCGCGCGTGGATTGGGTCAAGCTGAACGAAAAGGTCCTCTAAAAATATTCTCGGGCGAGAATTAGAAATTTTCTGTCGCAGTGGCGAAAAATTCTGTTTCGCAAAACCATTTGCGTCGACAGCTGCTTATTTGCCGTCTCGTCTGTTTCGACCGAATCTAAGCGACGTCGCCATCACAGCTAATTTAACAGGTCGCGCAAATTCATTTTAATGAACAACTAAAAATTTTGGCTGTTTGCAAAATAATAGAGGAATTTTTTTTTTGTAAATTACACATGTGTGTGTAACAATTTATATATGTAATTTTTATCGTTCTCCTCGTCTAATTTGATTAAGCTATTTCGAGTCTTAAGGAAGGTGTTACATTACGCGGAAAGCCGTTTTCAAGGCTATTTTTACGAATTTTTATAACAGAAACGGTAAGATCAATAGGCTTGAAATTTTTACGTGTTCATTAATGTTCAAAGTATAAAATAAATTTTATTGAATCACAAGAACCGATCTAATTTGTAATTATAGATAAAAATGCAGTCATCCGTTTGCGAGTTCTATGTTTATTGTCGACATAATTCCGGGCCTCTCACTACTCTGAAACCAAAAAATGAGAAAGATTTTTCAAATATATGGTTGCCATTAGAACCCGTACCCAAATGAAGGCAGTGAAGCCAAGTTTGGAAAAATAATGTGCAATGACTGTATAAAACAAAGTATCGAAAATGAAACTTTTTTCAACTTGTAATCATGTTTAAAAAAATGAATAAAATAAAATATAACTGTGTTCGGGGTAGGGGCGAAAACTACATGTCTACCGTATATTGTGTAAAAATTTAAAATTATTCGGTCCGGTAATTTTTGCGTAATCGTGTCGACAGTTTAAGAAAATGATGTTTCCAGGTAAACGCGTTTAAAGTTTTAAAATTTTATGTGTACTTTCCGTACAAATAGTAACAAATTTATTTTATTATATTTTGAATATTAATGAAAATGCATTGTGAAAATTTCAAGTCCACTGATCCTATCGTTTCAGTTAAAAAAATAGCCTGCTCTACATGTAATTCTCCCCTTAAACGAAACGTCACAGTCGCGCAAAGCTCTTTGACGCTCATATTTTTCTCAAAAGAACAGACTTCGGTGTCGATTCACTCTCTCTTTCTCTCTCACCTACATATCGTAAGTCTTTTATCCTTTCTCGAGCGCGATGAGAACAGAGACAGGAGAGTAATCACAGCGTTTCATTTGACTCAACGTCTGCCGGAGCGCACGTGGAAAACTAGTCGTCCGCGCGGCATTGACAGTCCGGATCGCCCGGCAATCACGTTCATTTACACTTAAACGAGCTGCCGCGATCTCACTTAATTCGCCGCTTCGCAGAAGAGCGCTCTTCTTCATGGCCGGCGGGGGATTTAATTCCGAGCGCAGCGTTTTGATAGACGCGGCCTCTCATTGTCGAATATTTCGCGATGCAAACGATGTTGCTTGCGTGCGTGCGTGTGTCGCCGCTTTTTGTCGCCAACAAGCGCTGATCGCGGACTGTTGCGATTTACGAGCACCGATACTCTCGTTAATTTCTCCACCGGCTCGCAAACACGACCGGGACTCTGGGATCACGCGTGTATCGGTCCTTCTTCCTCGCCCGCCCTCGTGCGCCCTCCTCATATTTCTCGTATGAATCACGCACAGCCGTGAGACGGGGATTGATTTTCGTTGCGTGCGAAGGCGCGTGTCCTCCGCGACGACAACTACTCGCGGCGCAGATTGCGAGGTGGATTCTGATAAATTTACTAGCCGAGCGAACTGACGATCGCGTTACGTTGAACGCGCATTGGTCAGTCATCACGCCGAGTCAGCCATTGTTGTGAAAAAAAAAAAAACTTCTCATCGTTATCGAAGTGTGTATGAAATTGGATAGAAGCTTAATGAGAAAACTTACAAGCAACTCGAAACGCGAGGAGGAACGAAAGGTTGCCTATATTGGGTTAGTTTTCAATTTGTTTTTTCATAATTTGCAAATACTTGATAAAAATAGAACAAAGACTAATTAGAAGTTATCATTAATCTGTTTGTGACATTTTATAATTTTTTGAGATTTTTTGCACATTTTCTGCAAATATATATTTTTTTTAAATCTCTGCAAGTAGTACAATTTTGTAATAAAATAATAAAAATAAAATACAAACAATTTAAATGTGTTTAATTGAAATTACGGTTTGTATAAAAAACTAAAAGAATATTTTTAATTAAAAAAAATAAACAGAATTTCAAAAATAAAAATATTTTTTCTTTTTAGAAATTTGACTAAGAAATTAATCAAAATCACAACTTGTATGAAAAACTAAAAATATATTTTTTTAATTTTAAAAATATAAACGTTAAAGTTACTTCTTAAAATAATGGTTAAAATTATATTCATTCTTATATGAAGTTTATTTTGTATGAGACTTATATTCATGAAATCAATCTTTGGCCGCATAATTAAAAATTGCAGAATTCATCTACCGCATTCTCGAAATTAAAACTACAGAAATAAAATATGTTTATTTTTAATATCTTAATTAAGAAATAAACGACTGTTAAATAAAAACGTGTTTTTCAATTAAAACTAAAATAAATATAGATAACACAAAAGATAACACAAAAGAGAAAAATAAACTGCTTTGTATAGATTTTAAGAAGAATGTGTAGTTTTCCCTGGAAATTTCTAAATTGCATTGGTACAACATAGGCAGTCAACAGGTGGTACGATTTAAGAAACTAGTCGTATTTTTCAGATTATGGCAGTAAAGAATACAAAGAATAAGATTATGTCCAAACTATCTCCTTCGCGTACAATGACGAGTCTAATCCGTAATCACAATTTCCGGCTAAACATGAAAAATATGAGTCAGACTTGTGGTATCATTTCCGAGTCAAACTTGAATATCATGAATATTAGATTCGTGCTATCAGTTCCGGGCCAAAGGTCAGGAATCAGACTCATGGTTCCGATTGCCACGGGCCATGTATTAGTCAATTCCTGGTGGAGATAACGGTTATAAAACTTAAACAAAGTCAGCAGTAGGGGAGTCAAAGAAAGAGACTATTTATAATATTGTTAAAATATTGTCGATGGTTTTGTATGAGAGTAGGTTGAAAAGTTTCCGACCCAACCGAGAAAGAGCAAGATTTTAGTCAAATTTCAATATTTGTCCAATGGATGACAGTGCAAGAAACACAGAGAGCTAAGTTCGATGTCATTCTAGCGATTCATTTGTTTCCGACAACCTTTCAAAGTTACACTTTTGAAACTAAAGAAAACATCTTGCTTCTTTTAACAAGACTGCGCTTTCGCGCATAAACATTCATTTTCTTCTCTAACATGCAGATGGCGCTAGGCCTTCGGGTTCAATGAAATGTAAAGATGGTACGTTTTTTAGGAGCCGACAACTTTCCCCTTTTGAAAGAAGCAAGTCGAAAGCACATTAGATCAGACTGCACGCAGTCAATAAATGGCGCCGCGCTGAAAGAACCTCCGCAAAATGTGTCCGTTTTTCAGTCCTCGATTTTTAAATTAAATTTCATGCGGAATGGTAGCTCATGATAAGATATTAATCACAAAAAAATTTTACATTGAGCATACGATTGGTTTCAGAGATATAGAGGATCAAAGTGGTCACTACCTACTAAGGAAGTTTGACATTAATAAAGTTTTATCGCACGAATATTTGCGAAATTCAGTATGTACGGGTTCTTTGAGTTGCTTATTACGAATTCGATGTCAGATTAAAAAAATTCAAGATAGCGGATGTAATATAGCGGACACAAATAGTGAAATAATTATTTACTTTTATTAGAACTGTTATGTTGTAGTTTTTATTCGGCTAGCTGATTGCGAATTTTCTATCAGATTTACATTTACCTTCAGTGTAGGCAAGATGAAAAAGTTATCCAGCCAATGAAGGCAAGATCAAAATGTTCTCCAGCCAGTGAAGACAAGATGAAAAGGTTCTAGCCAATGAAGGCAAGATAAAAATGTTATCCATCCACTGAAGGCAAGATGAAAAAGTTATCCAGCCAATGAAGGCAAGATAAAAATGTTATCTAGCCAGTGAAGGCAAGATGAAACTTATCCAGCCAATGAAGGCAAGATAAGCTTTTAAATATAACAAAACTAAATATAATAAAACTATTACATTATCTTTTATGCATCATGTAACGTATCAATTTGAGTTTGATATTTTTTTGTATAAAAAAACAATAAAAAAAGATACTTTTTCCACTCAAAAATTGTCGTTGAAAAAATTACTTTCGAAATAGAAAATTCGCAATCAGCTAGCCAAAAAAATCACAACATAACAGTTCCAATCAAAGTAAATGATTGTTTCACTATGTGTGTCCGCCATGTTGCACCTGCCATCTTGAATTTTTAAAATCTGACATCAGATTCATAATCAGCAACTCTCAAAGAACCCATAGATACCGAATTTTACAAAAATTCGTGCGATAAAGCGTTATTAGTATCATAGTTTCTTAGTAGATAGTGACCACTTTGATCCTCTACATCTTTGAAACCAATCGTATGCTCAACGTAAAACTTTTCTGTAATTAATGTCTCATCATGAACTATCTTTTGGCATAAAATTCGATTCCAAAATCGAGGGTCGAAAAACCGGCAAAAAATCGACCCTTTTTTGCGAAGGTTCTTTGCATGCGAGGCCGGCGAGCGCGGGTTCGAAATGTGAATTTAATTGAATTAGCGGAGTTCGCGCAGGACTCGAGGCGATTGCGGCTCGATCGCGAAGCAAATCCCCACGTCGCGTCCCGCCCTGCCGCTCCCTTTGTCTCGGGGAATTCAATAGCTTCGCCATTTCGCATCCCGAGCAGCTGATAGCGAAGCCAACGACGTCGCTTTCCCACAGTTGCCGCGCTCCCCTCCCCCCCGGCCCGTTCCATGCGACGAGCAAATGTTCGATCGCTCGGAAAATAACGGATATACACTTCAGCTCGTTGTTTCAGCTCCTTGCCGAACGGAACTCCCCCCTTCCTCCCTCTCCGCGAAGGCAGGAAGGAGCGTCCGCGGGCGAAGAACCGCGAGAGTACGCGACCGCGAGACTCGCGAGAGAGTCGCGTAATGCCGATTGCGTTCGAGACCGCAAAGAGGAAATTCTATTTCGAAGATTCAAGTTTCACAGCTTCCGCACGCAACCACCTGAGCCTCCGCGCGAACGGAACGTCGATTTTCCCCGGCTCGTCGCTCGACGTCGACCCGACACTCGCCGGCCATCTTCCGCTCGATCCGAAGCGACTTCGGCCAGGCTTCGAAAAGGCACAAAATGGATTGATTCCCAGCCGACTTGCAAACAAAACACGTTTCAGTATCATAATAGATTTAACGCGCCCTCGAGAGCAGGGGGGAGAGTTTGGGCGAGACGAGACGGAGCTCTCTCTCTCTCTCTCTCTCTCTTTCTTTCTCTCTCTCTTTCTCTCCTTCACCTTATCATAACACCGCATCTCTCAAGAGGCTTCGAGAGGGGAAGAGAGAGACACGAGCGAGAGCGTCCTCAAGACTGAGACAGGATTGAATAATTCAGCAAACACTCGGGAGGGCTTCGAGAGGTGTGCGCGCGTGCGTGTGTGTGTGCGTGCGAGCCTCAGACGCATTCATCTCGGCGGGCTCGGGCCGGTTAGCGCACGCAGCAGCCTCCGAGCTGCACGAAAGAGCATCAGACTTTAATACCCCGGACGGACGGACTCGCACTTTGGGGAGCCTAAATCACCCCCCGGAGTCCTCGCGCGGCAATCGATAGAAACCTGCTTGCTCAGGTTGCAGGGTGGGGTGGGAGCCGGGGGACGGGGGCTGCGACGTGACACGTTTCGAGGGTTGTGGTGGAAGTGTATCGCCTCGTGCTCGGCCGACGCTTTTTGCCCTCCTCGGCGCCGTTGTCGAGGCACCCCTCCCCTCCCCCCCCGGCCGTTATTTATTTTCTCATGCCGCCATGAGGAATCTGCTTTCCGTTCGCCTGCTCTCTTAAGTGTTCGCCGAGAGACGGGGGGTGTAAATTTAGGTTAGCCGAGCTGGCGCTCTTAACTCGAAGGATCTCTCCGGAGGAGCCGCGAGCGTCCGCTGCGACTCTCTTTCTCCGCGCGCGCGCGCGTGCGCGCGCATTCCGCAAGCGGAAACTCTCGTAATCGCCGGCGCACTTTTCGAAATTGGCCTGCGCGCACGCGCGCGCGCGCGCGCGCGGTCGATCCCTTTAAAGGGGCTTACGCAACGATGCGTCGTCGCGGCGCGCGTTTCGCAAGTGGGCCACGCACGCGTCTTTATGCTCGAGCGAGCTCATGGCCACGTGGAGAGTCACTCCCATTATGGTAGTCCCCGATCGCGCGCGTGTGCAGCCGCGCCGCTTCGCACGCTCGCTCCTCGCCGATGCGTGAAGGCCCTTCGTCTTCGCGACCGCGATCTCGCGGTCGATCGATCCGATCCGCGATTTGTTCCCCGCGTGCATTTTTGTCTCCGCTCTAATCCGGAGCAGGCTGGACGCCGCACAAGTGAGATTGCCGCCGTGATTAGCGCGGAGACGCGAGTAATTTGCAGCTGCGAATCTCGCGAGGGGCACGCTCTTGCGCGGGTCTCATCGAATGCGCTGAAACGTCCTGGCTAATTGCTGTTGACACGCATATTTTCGTCTTCTTAGATTATCTGGAGAACTCGGGTCTCTCAATAGAAGTCTCAGTGTTTCACACTTGAGATGAAAAATGTTGATATGGGTCTGGAAACCTAAGTGAGCCTAAGCTCATCGGCAACAGCTGCTTGCGCCTCTTTCACAGCTGGATTCAGTGCATAGCGGTTGATTATTCATTTTAATTATATATTTATTTACTGTTTTTTATTTATCCATATCAGAGGGATATTCTAACTCTTATTAGAATATCTCATTCGAATATTTTCTTATACTTATATTAGAGGGAAATCCTCTTTTTTATAATATATACTTGGCGCGTATTTTAGTGGCAAATACTCTATACTTTAGTTACTTTTCTATAATGTAGAATAAAATTTTTTCGGTGTGCCAACGGCCGATGCACACCACCGGCGCGGCGCGGACAAAAGCTCCGAGTCAGAGTTACTTAGCGCTGAACGTGCGCCTCCGCTTGTTTCACCCCCTCCCCGCTAGCCCTCGTCTATCCCTCCGCGCGGCACGTGCCCGCATTATTATTACGTCTCGTCTGCGCCGCGGAGCAGAAGGATTGAATGCCGCGTCAACGAGTGGGCGAAAGTTTTCGGGGCACGCTGCATCCGCAGCAGATGTTCGTTTCCTCTTGTTGCGCCTCGCTCGTGCGCCTCCTGCCGCGACACCGCGCACCTTTGCTCATTATCTCGAAAGAGGTATTAACGGGGAGGAGGCGCGTGGCGCGTTGGAACGATCTCGAATTCTCGATCGCGTGACGAGGACTCGGAGCTCATCGCGCGGCGCGACAAGTCGAAGTTAAAGTCGCGAACGCACCCGGAGGAATCTTCCGGCGCTGAAGCTGAGCAGAATTCACGCGAACGGATGACGGAATGCCGGTACCTTCGCGGTCGGAATTCCTCCGTTCGCGTCTCACCGGAAAATTCGTCCCGAACCGAGCAAACATTTCCCTCCTCTTGTGCAGCCGACAGCCACTCCGGGCTGCGCCATTGTCGGTCCACGTGCTCCGAGATATGTGAGAACGTCGCTCGAGAGAGAGAGAGAGAGAGAGAGACGCGTTTTACTTTACTATTAACTTCCGCAACTTCCGCAAACGCTGCTGCGCTCCGAGAGCGCAGCTCGCGTGAGTTCGTTACGCTTCCGCTCGACCGCTTCCCTCGGCTCGCTCTCGTCCTCAAACAATATCCTCGCACAGACGAAGCGGTCGCGGCCGGGTCCTGCCGCCGAGAGAGAGAGAGAGAGAGGGGGGGGAGGAGGGAGAGAGAAGCTCTGCCGAAATTCCGTCGGCGCGCGCGAAGCCTTGCAAAGTCCCGCGGCGAAAGTCAACGTCGCGACCGCATAATAAAATCCGCAGGCTCTCAGGCTCCGCAGCAGGCGCGGGCCGGGTTCCCCTGGTGAGAAGGAGGGTCGGAAGGAAGGAAAGGGCTCCGGCTGGTTCCGCGACAATGAGCGCGTCGAGAATCGAAGAGCCGTTCGCGAGACGAGCGCGCACCTGCCGAGTCGTGACGCGCGCCCTTCGGTCGCTCGATATTTCTCAGCCTCCGCTGAAAAATCGGCTCCTCGGACAGGAGACGCTGCGTGCTCGTCGCGTATCCTCGCGCGTTCCTCACGCACGCGGAGACGCGCGTACGCGCCTCAGCAGATACGCCGCAAGCGGCTTTCGAAAGTTCGGCACGCGCGAGCTACCGCGCGGGACTGGTTTTTCATGGTTCGCGATTCTGGACAATACGAGCGAGTACGAGCGTGTACGAGCGTAATACGTGTGCGGTACATGACGAACGTAAGCTCGTGCCGTCCTCGCATAATGTCCTTCCTTGAATACAGCGAGTTTCATTCAGCCGTCTCGATTCACGACGCCGGCAAATTGTCCCTCTCCGCGTAAACGCGCGCGGCCGTATGTCTCTTTCTTTCTCCCTCCCTCCCGCTCTCTTTTACGGACGAGGTATAATGATGAAACGGGTTCTCTATGAAATCGTATCTCAGGTTGTGGAAAATATTTTTTGACAAGAACCTGAGTAACAAAGTAACTCTACGAGACTATTACTTTCAAGCTCGAATTTTTTCCGCGGATTTTATTGGAAAATCTCACCGTCGAAGGTGTTAATTTCGAGATGTGGAACACGTGAAAGTAACGTCATGACGGAAATGGAAAAAGTAGCGCGATAATAAGCAGAGAAAAAGGATTTCGTATTAAGGTAAACGTCCCAGTACCCGACCACTCTGAGAAAAAATATTTACTATTTATTTTAACAATAATGAATGAAAGTGAGAATTATTGTAAAAAAAGCTGCAATATTTGACGATTAGTTGGGAAGAAAGTATAGCCAATTTGATACTTTTATATTAAAATAAAAATTAATTAAATAAGTATGCACCTATGGTTTGGCAAAATAATGGTCAATCGTTAATAAATTCATCAAGAGATAGCATCTATATTTACATTATTTCCCGTTGGCACGTACTAATTTTCTAATTGTGCGGTCAGACACTGGGACAAATTATATCCGAACATTGGGCCACAATTTATTTCAACTCTCCCTCCGGTCACTGGTAATGCGCTTCATTACTTGTGTAAATATTTCATTAATAATATATATATATATATATATTCATTGGTTTAAATAATTTTTCTCTTGAGGGAATCTTAAGTTTTCGAATAAATGCCAATATTTATATCAAAACTATTGTTAATATTATATATTGTATTTTTTTATCTGTCGCTCGCGTATTTTTCGGAGTATTATTGCGCGCGTCGATTGCGTTTGAAGCGCGCGATACGGGCCCTGCGAGTAAAGTGACTCCACGGGAAACCTTAATAACTACGAGAGACCCCCAACAAACCAAAAGCATGACCCGTAACCGGATAGATATTATAATAAATGATAGCCTAACTAGGGTTCGAACCACGAAAGGTCTTCCTTTCCATGCTCGGATTGCGGAACAGAGAGATGTCGGAGTGCAGCTCGCCCTGAAGGGGGGCTCACTACAAATATTTGCACATGCGTGTAGGAAGGACGGCCGCTCCGACTGTACGTTTTGGATTTTCGACGGGCGCGATTTGTCCGAAATACGTTTGGCGAGAGCGGCTTTTCATCGCTGCAGATTTTATTGGAAAATCTTACCGGCGAGGGTGTTAATTTCAAGGTGTGTGACACCTTCGAGTCAGTCGATAAGTCAACGTTGGACATCGCGGCGCGTAAATTCTTAGAATTCGTAGAAAATAAAAAAAAATATAAAGAATTTTTCAAAGCATTCAAAATGGCCGCGATTTTGAGAAACAGGATCCCCAATGTGGGGCATAATAAGGAGAGATATAGAACCGTGTTTTTTATTCAATCAAAGTTGACGAAAATGCCGATGCTACGACGATGTGCTCACAAAATCCGGAAAGCGACGAAGGGGTGAGAGGAAGAGAGAGAGAGAGAGAGAGAGAGAGAGAGAGAGAGAGAGAGAGAGAGAGACGCGGTTACACGTTCGCGCAGCGCATGCGGAAATGACGAGTCACAGCGGAGCATAAATAAGGGTTTATTAAGGCTGCGGAATGCAGCCTTTAGCCGGCATTACAGCGGACGACGATGTCCTGGTAATGATAATAAATATGGCCTTCTAAACAGCACAGCGAACGGAAGCAGAATTCACCCCGGCTAAGCCGTCGAAAGGGCAGAAAGGGGGCGGGTGAGCGGCTTCAAAGGCGTCCGGTATTTTGCGGAGGGAATCCTATCATTGGGAGCTCACATTATCATTGTTCCCTGGCGAATTTGAAAATTAGCGCTAATGGCGGCGGCGGCGGAGGCGGATCGAAAAAGAAGCCGGCGAGCGTAACCTTAATGGGGCCTTAATGGGGCCCGCGGTCGAATCGGCCGGCGACGCGAAAGCCGGTCACGCGAAGAGTCTATTTGAGGCCCGTGCGGATGACAAGCACGGCTTAGAACTTCCGTTCTGACAGCACGTGGGAGGGGCAGGGCGGGAGAGACGAAGAAGGTGTTCCTTCTTCACCGCGAGAGAAACTTCGGCGGGCACCCGCGTGTACACACGGCGCGTTCCGCACGCGATCCACAAAAGTGTCTGGCGTCGACCACAAGAGGGGCTACCAGATGTCGTCGCGTCTGAGGAATGATCGCACTGTAATTTGTAGCCGTTCCGTGACAACGTAAACAGTTCCTCCGGTAACAACCCGACATCCTCCGCTCCCGAAAAATCCGCTTCTGCGAAACGCGCCGCCGCGCCGCGGCGGGCGTCGGCTATTCCGGAGCCGCTGCCGTCGCCGGCGAGGAATTTCGCCGGCCCTTTGGAACCGGAAGTCTCCCCCCCCCCTCGCCTCCCTGCCCCTCGGACTCGCTCTCGCGGTGCTCCTCGCTGTTAATGAGCAATTACTCGCATACCGCTCGCGATGCCAGACGTCGCGAGTGTCTTCGCGAGAGCCTGAAATGTTCTCGCTCGTGATGACGTTTCTCTGCGCGATTTCTCGCGTCGCGTTGCATTTTCTTCAGCTTCAGCTTCAGCGGCGAGACGCTTCTTCTTCGCCGCGTAACCGTCGCCGTCGAAGCTAGTCCCGACGTCGTCGCAGCTCGCGCGTCTCGTTTTTCTTGCTTCGTTCTCTTTTAGCTCCCATAGCTGAAAGAACATCCGGTGTGCGGAACAGAAGAGAAGAGAAGAGAAGAGAAGAGAACAGAGCAGAGCGCGCTAGCGCTCGCGAGAGCGCCGACTATTTCGCGAGAAAGAGTGAGAGGGCTCGGGGTCGGTCTCTTCCCCGTCCGAAATTTCAAGGCTTCGTCTCTGTTCGTGCGACGAACAGCTCGCTGCGATCGCCTAAACGCACGGAGGAGAGCCTCCGGAGAGAGACCGCGCTCTCTCCCTCTCTCGCTGCCGGCGATGCAAGCGTTCGCGGATTATAAGGAGCTTCCGGCCGACTCTCCTTCGCTCCTCCGCTCATTCCGCCGGTCATTGTTGCACTGCCACCGAGTGTGACGACCTGACAACCTCGATCCGGCCGCTTAGCATGCGCCTCGATTACGTTGTCGGACGCGAAGCTGCACGGCGAAGGAGGACGCGTCACGTCAGCCTGCGATCCTTCTTCCTTTTTCTCGCGGGCTCGCTGCTGATGAGATAACTAATCGCGCGAGCGGCCGAGTCGGCCGCTCGTAAAGAGCCTCGCCGGGGAATTGATTCGTGTTAGCGCCATCCCCCCATAATGCCGAGTCGCGGTTAGCAGGATAATCGCGGTAACGAGCGATGACGCCATGACGCGAAGCGCGATGTTTCTCGACGATGTTCCGCAGACCGCTGGCGATTTAATCGTCGAGTCATCTTGCGGTAACGCGCGCGCGCCTGTAGCTCGAGAAATGCGTGCAATTTATGAAATTCAATGAATCCGAGGCGCGGCTCGATCTCTCCCTCTCTCTCGCTCTTTCGGAGATCCTGGCTACTCGCCGCGCGGCCATCTTGACTCGCCGCGACGCGCGCTCCGAATTCGACGGGGCGAGGTGCATTGATCCTTCGAGCAAGTGTCACTTTTCGGCTATTTTCGGTTCTTTATTTCCGCGCATTTTGCATCTTCTCGCAAATCAAGATGGCTTCGCGTTGTAACTTCCTCTCGCAAATGCGATCCAAGCGCGCGTCTCCGGCTGCGACTCGCGTCTAACGCGATGAGCACGCTTTATTGCTAATTCCCGCGGACGGCGTAATTATGATAATATGATGACATATTATCCTCCGAGTAAGAACACGCGACATCGGAGCTGCCATGTGATTGATATTACCGTCGACGTGCTCGTTTTTTCTCCCTTCCTATCTCTCGCCCGTTAAACACGCTCGTGGTAAGAAAGCGTTTCCTGGCTCTGCCCGGCATTCATAACTCGAATTGCCTGCAAATCACGGAGACGGCTGGCCGGCCGGCTATTCCGAGCGTGAAGCGAGTCTTAATACCGTCTTCGTGGCAAACTGCAGATTCCGCATCTTCCTCGCGACGTCGCATGCACGATAATCTATACAGCTTCGAACGCGACAGAGATCGCGCTTCGTGCTCCTCCGCAGTTAAGATAAAACGTCCCGGTAACCGGACGTTTATATAAGCGTAGATCGTCACAAAGAATACAATATGTAATATTAACAATAGTTTTGATATAAATATTTGCATTTATTCGAAAACTTAAGATTCTTTTAACCCTTTGAGGCACGTATTTTTCAGAAAATCTGAATTACATGAAAATTTATACATGTGGGTTTCTGGGGTCGCTAATAACGAATCCGTTATCAGATTTTCGAAATCTAAGATGGCGGGCGCAAAAATGAAAAATCGCGATAATTTCGGTGACAATGGGTATTGTGAGGTTTTTTGGAGTTGCTGATTTCAGCTAATCATATAAAAATTTTATGATCCGCCATCTTGGAAAATGAATTTTAAAATTCCTGCAAGATAAAATTCCCAGAATTTTATCTTGCTATAATTTTTAACTGGTATATGCATCTTTATACTCGATACGTGAAAGCTGCAATTATTTTTGCACCAACCTGATACTTTAAATTGAAATCTTTTCCCGCCGTCTTGTGTTTTTGTAAAGTTAATATTGAACTTTCTTGGTGCACATAACCTTAAAAATGAACAAAATATACAAAAGGGTTTTTTTTGCTGTGAATATTTGGTTTTGTCAATGATGTGGAAGGCTGTTCGGAGTCCACCTACGAATGTATGCGTTTAAAATTATCATAGATGATCCGCTTTTCATCGTCAGTAACAATTTTCGACAAAACATCTTTGGAAAGCGATGAAACGTAGATACTCAATCGGCGGATAATGCGGTGTTGCGACACCCATTTTCCGAGCTTCTGAATTTTTCTCTCTTCATGTAGTAGCCTTGAAACAGTTGCTTGGTCAACTTCGATCTGTCCTGCAAGTCCTACTTGCGTTTGGGACGGGTTTTCATTCAACAACGCTTCTAAATTGTCGGCCTCAAGGTCTCTCGAGGCGTTCCAAAACGCGGACGATCGTTCGCGTCAAAATCGCCATTTTTAAAGCGACGAAAGCAATATCTGTGCGTATCGTGGGACACAATATTTTTTCCAATGGAATTCATATCGAATGCAGCGTCGAATAAAAACAAGTTTTTCGTCGCTCATTGCGTCAACTTTCATTCTTAAAGTTACGTGCCACCAAGAAAGTTCAATACCATCAACCTTACGAAAACACAAAAAACAGCGGGAAAATACTTCAATTTAATTTGAAATAATTACATTAGAGGGCTGGAAACAGGGCTAAAACTTTCGCGTATACCCAGTATTTCTCGAAGTAATGTTTACGCCGGGCTCGAATCTGCCGATCGACATTTTCCTGCGGCGTCACCGGATCGGACATCGCCGTGTCCCGCCATTCGCTTTCGCGCAGATCGATCTATGCAGATCCCCAAGGCAGGGATAACGACAAGTAGTTTGCTCGCGAGAGAGAGAGAGAGAGAGAGAGAGAGAGAGAGAGAGAGAGAGAGAGAGAGAGAGAGAGAGAGAGAGAGAGAGGCCAGCTTCTGTCGAGACAATAACGCGCATCTCGCTTTCGACACGCACCCTCCACGCTCTCGCGGTTCTATTCTTCGGCCGCCTTAGAAAAGGAAACCAGTTCACACGGCACGTCTAGCTAGACAGTCGTAAGCGCGCGAGTGCCGATTCGCATCCAGCTACTTACTGAGAAACCGACAGTTACGAGTGCGCCTTATCGCGGAAAAAATCGCGCCGACGTTTTACAGCCGATCGCATCCGCGCGAGCAGGTACGCGAGACGACGCTGACGTAATACCTCACTGTCAGGTTTCTTCCATCGGGTACGTGTACATGGGATATTCCTGAGAGCATCGCCAATACCGCGCGCGGACCGCAATAAGAGGATCTCGAAAATGCCGGGAAAGCGCTGAAGTCGATCGTTAATATTTGTCGAGTTGCTCCTACTTGGCGGCTAATCTAAAGTACACACGCGGTGTTTAACGACAACACGGAGGAGACTGAATGAAAAGTCCTGTGCGCCGTTTTGCAAACAACCATGTAGATTATCGGTCGTTAATTAAAAGAAAAAAAAAAAAGATTAACCGGCGAGCGATAATCCGTACGGAATGGTATCCGTAATTGATAACGATTAAATTAATTATAACGAATCCAATTAATTAAAGTTGCGAAGAATCAACAATCGATTTAATTAACTGAAAATCGCCAAGCGGGAGAGAAACTTTTTCCTCAGTTTCGCCGAATTTTCACGTGCGCGAGATATATATATTTCGTATGTTTTTTTCGACACTCTGTATATGATCCTAAGTTTTGCGAGCATCGACGCCTCTTTCGGGCTTCGATCGAAAGCGCCGAGTTTGGAATCTTTCAGGCGACACGCGTGACGTAACTTGCACTTCCTACGGAATCTCTTATCGTTAATCGATAATTTCGTCTCCAAGTACGAATAATTTTTTTCCCGGCGAATATAAGAAGGCGAATCGATCGTTCTCGGGTCGACGATGGACGTCGATCAGGCATATGCCGCGGCGCTCGCTTTCCTTCGTTTCTGCCTTTTCTTCCTCGAGGAAGAATACTCCTTGCGACACGAGGAGCGTGACGGAGCATTTAGGATGCGTTCTCCTTCCACTTTCACGTAGGCGTTACGTGCGCCATTGACGTGTACTGTTCGCCGGCGCATGAACGATGATTCATGTGAAAACCCGACGACAGGTTATTCACTGGGAATAATGATAGAAAATTCATATTGACTGCCTAGACGAGAGACGGCAGTCCCGCCGGCAGTCTCCGGTTATGTAAGGCCAAACACTTGCGATAAAGTCGGAATACAAAGGCTTTTCGCGGAAAAAGACCCGCTACCCTGCCACGTCGGACGTGGCTATTGCGCTATTGCAATTCAAATGATCCTTGCAGGCAGCGCCTGTGCTTTCGGAGCGTATCTCCAGATCACTCGGAGATTGCGCGCAAATTGCGACAATCGCGCGAAATTAATCGCGTCATTGTCCGGACGACTTGCATCGCGCCTCGCGTTACATAAGACGGTCGTATTTTTCCTCAAAGTTGTCCTCCGAGCGAAGCGTCCCCGAGTCGGCGAGAAGTCCTCGTCGAAATCACGTGGAAGTCGACGATCCGGTCGTTATTCAGCTTAGAAGGGGGGAGCGAACTTGATCTGAGCCGCGCAAATTGCACGCGCCGAGTGCAAGCTGCGGCGCGACATTTTCGCGTCGCACCTTTTCACCCTCGACCCAGCTGGCTGCCGCGCCGGCGAACTTCCGCGGACTTCCATCAGGAAGTCCGCGGCGCGCCCCGCCATATGCGATCTCCTGCGGAAGATCGCGTATTTCCTTCGCTCCTCCCTGGCCGCGCCGCGAGGGCTTCGCGTGAGTGTCCTTTGCTCAATGGCTTAAATGAGGCATATGGCGGGTGCGTGTAACCCGACCCGTAGAATCGTGTCTTTCTGCAGGACCGTCACCGATATCCTCGCTCTTGAAATTAATTCCGATCGGCATTAATCCTTGAACGCTCTGTTTTTCTTACCTTTTATTAGCAGGATGGGCAAATTTTCACCCACAATTTTTTTCTTATTTTTTTTCTTGGTGTACATGAACTTTAAATATTTACGAACGTCATAAATCCTAGCAGGATATTGCTGCTATCTATTGGCAAAGGTTAAAAATGTCATCGGGCGAATTTTCACTCGTTCTAATGTCGCAATTTTTATTCGTCCACTAATGTGAGAAAAATATCGCAGTGCATCTCACGGATAATTTTCCACTATTTTCCATTGCTTCCTCAAACAATTTTTCTTCGGTTGGCACTTGGCTCATGGATTACGGAGGGAAAAATGTTTGATCGGATGAAGCAATTTTCCGGTGAGAAAATTGACGATTGAAAATACCAGAATCTTGTTCAAGCTGTTCTCGATCATTCAGGATTCTGATAACTTGAACCGGAATTACTGGATTCGTATCTCGCGGGAAAATCATTTCATTCGAGCAAATATTTTTCTCTCCTTGTAAAGTACATGTAAAACAGTGAAGGACAAATTGACGAGTATCGAATAAAAACAGCGCCTTGAGGCCGCGTAGCAACGGCGGCACGTTGCAGTCTGAACGTGCGTCTATCGCGGAGAGGAATGTTTGGTCGAATGCGACAGCTTCCTGGAGAAATATGGGCGATAAAATTTTGGTTGAAGTTGAAGTAACCAGAACTCAGTCTAAGGGAAATGTCCCAATAGCCGGATATTTAACGACGCACGCTACGTTTGTCTTTTATAAAGGCACGCAAGAAATTTAATAATATAAATATGCAATTAATTGAAAGCTGGAAAGTTTCAAAATTAGTTCGAGAATAATCGAAATTTGCACGAATGCAGCACAATACCGGTACATAATTATTACGCAAGTAAAATCTTTATTTTTATTGCGTTTTTTCTTCTTATTGACTGTTTGAAAGCACCCTGTGTGTTACTCATTATTTTATTTGTAATATAATTGTTTATAATATAAATTGTTTATAATTTTATAATCTGAATTGGTATTTTTATCTTGTATCAAGATTTCTGTTAATTTCAGATTAATTTCACTTAATTTTACTTAAACGGAATTCTCCAACCTCCTCCGTCGGAATATCTCAATCGTTCGTATTTCACTGGAAAATTCCTCCGTCCAACCCAACACTTTTCCTCACGACTGGACGTTGAGATCCTGCGAACCCAGTTCTCTCCCCCGCCTCCCCCTCTGCCCGTCGTCTCACGCGTCTAAAATAATAAGGAGGAAAAAACAACGCGCGTGATAGACTCGAGGCGTCGATCCGCCGCGCTGCTCTGGCGAGCGATTATTATATTCGAGCGTTTCGCGAGGAGACTCCGTTATTTAACTCCCTCGGCGTGATTTGTCCGCGCGCGTTCGCTCGACGGCCGACTTCTCCGTCGCGATTTATCTTATTTTCTGCGCCGCGTTTTCTCAAGAGCGAGTGCGTCATTCGTCATAACCGGCGCGCTCTCTCTCTCGTCCGGAAACTCACCGTCGCACTCGCGGTCGTATTTTTAAATGGCTCCTCCCCCGCGGCGCGACGTTTCGGAAATTTTCAAAACGCACCGCCGGGGGCCGGGCAGGGGGGAGAGTCTGTTTTTCTGCGCGGCGTCGAACGGTCGCGATAGCTCCCCCGGCGCGAAGGCAGAAAAGCGCGAGCGCTGGCTTTTCTCAAGCCTCGCGCTCTGTTCAACGAACCCTTCATCTCCGTCGCGTTTTATATTTAGACATTTCTCTTATCCAAGCCGCTTGTCTTTCGCCCGGGGACTCGTTCTGATTTCTTATGTGTGCGTGTGCGCGCGAGCGGAAGTGGTCGATGAAACAAAAAAAGGAAAAGATACGAAAAAAGTTTTAACGACGCAGTTTCTCAAACGAGACGCTCATCATCGGCGTGAGTTTCCGCTCAATTCCGCCTCGCTTAAAGATCGCCGGCGTTTCTAATTATCACCGCGCTTCATCGGGAGGACGAAAGAAGTTTAAAGCGCTTTCTCGCTTTAGGACCATTTCAAGTCACTTTAATATTAATTATTACACGATCTCTCCGTCCCTCTCTTTCTCTCTCTCTCTCGCTCGCTCTCACCCAATGGCGTGTTCGGCTCGCATGCATCACAATGCAGCAGACGCAGCATTGAAGAACGCGCTTTGCGCTTTGAAGAACACCCACACGGTCGGATTGTTCTTCCAGAACGAGCCAGGCTCGGCGCGCGTAATTTTAATGCGACGTTTACGGGCGCGTTTTACTGCCGTTAAAGCGGTAATGAGGAAATTCATTCGTGCGATACATCATAGAATGAAATCCCCGGCGTCAGTATGCACTTCCGGAGAGAGTGTGTGTGGATTCGCTAATATCCCCTTAATAAAAACTGCGCGTTATACTGCCGCCCACGAACGAGCGCCGATGACTTTGCGTTGCCAAGTCGCGACCGCGTCTGTAAAAGTCCGCGCGGGTAACGCAGGGTGGTGGTCCGTGCCGAAGAATACCTCATTTACAGAAGACACGTTTGGTTGGATGGGAGAATCTTTCGGCGAGACGTCGGTGATACGGAAATTCCGGTTCCGCTTCTCAGAATGCAGCCGTTCAATTTTTTTCTAGATGATCGCGTTCCGCTCCAGCGAATGCATCGGGCGAATGCAGAAGTCTTGATGGGCTCCTCAAAGGAGTCGCGACTGTTTCAGTTTTTGCGACATGACATTTGCAAGTAGCAGAGAACAGTGGCGGGTGGGAGAACGAACGAATCGTTGCCGACGAGATCACTCACTCGGTCCGTTTCCCTGCCGCGACTGAGACTCATCGAAATTTTTGCACTCGCCCGGGTGAGTGCAAAAATCTTGATGGGCTCCTCAAAGGAGTCGCGACTGTTTCAGTTTTTGCAAGACTTGCGAATAGCAGAGAATAACGGAGAAATTCATCGAAACGTTTGCACTCTGCCGATAAGAAAAAAAACTAACGTGAACCGAATCACGAGGAAAGAAGGTCGCGGTTTAATTTCGCTTCTTCAGCGGGAAGGCTCTCGCCGCATCTCGGCATTCGCGAGACCTCGCAAAGTCGCCGTCGAGCGGCCGGGAATTCCGCACCGCGACGACGTATATTAATGGCCGCATTTGCGGCTGCGGTATGCGGAGGAATCGATAGCCCCGGACAGGACGTCCGGTGTGCGCGGCAGGACGCGATAATATCGATACATATTTTTCGCCTGTGCGGCCGCGAGAGCGGCTCGCTAACGAGATCACGCCGGCGCGATACTAACGATGAAAGGAAAGCGAGCGCGTTCCGCAAATTTATCTCAGCTGGGAGGAAGCGCGTAACCTGCATGCCTGCCCGCCGCCGGGCTGCTCCCGCTCGCCGGCTGGCAAGGATTTTCAAGCTCGCGTCTCCTGCTGCACACGAGCTCCTGCAGCAGCCGACCTCGCTCCTTTATCAGGGAAGTCGCACCTGTGCCGGCGGGAATTCGCTCGGGCGAATCCACGGACGACGGAAAATGTCGTCCGGTATCTCGTCGTCCCGACGATGTCTCGCGATACGTCTCAGCGCGAGAATTTATGGGTGCGATAAATTGGCGCGATATTTCAACCAATTGTACAAACCGTCGCTGTTTTAGCGCCGTTCAGCTACGCGCTTTATCGCGTGCTTTATGTGCGCGCGCCAAGGATCCTCTCGAGGAGTCCTCGAGAAGTCCTCGGTATGTCGATATGGAAATATTATCCTTGCGTCTCGAGTAATGAGGTTCATCCGAATATATCCACTGCGAGGGTGCATACGAGTTCCTTGGAATTGAAATAATAAGCGCGTCGTCTGGAATCGCGGCGGCGACAGAAAATTCCACGTCGTAAGTCTGTCTAAATATCTCGAATATCTGAAAATTTTTCGAATAAAATCTCAAAATCAAACATGGGAAAAATTCTTTCAAAGTAACTGGATATCCTGCTCTTTGAATTTTCTGAAATAAAATACTATTCAGAACTGGAAAAATTATCTTAAAGTGATTAGATATCCTACTTTCTGAATCTCCCGGAGTAAAATTCTATTCAAAATTGGAAAAAAATTTATTCAAAGACTGAATATCTTACTCTTTGAATTTGCTGGAGTAAACTCTCACTCAAATTGAAAAAAGAATTTTTCTTAAAGTGATTGGATATCCTACTCTGAGTTTTCTGGAATAAAATCCTATTGAAAACTGGACAAAATTTACTCAAAGTGACTGAATTTCCTACTCTCTGAATTTCCTGGAGTAAAATTCCGCTCAAAACTGGAAAAAGTTCATTAAAAATTACTGAATATCTTATTCTCTAAATTTCCTGGAATAAAATTCCATTCAAAACTGGAAAGAAATTCACTCAAAGTGACTGAATATCCTACTCTCTGAATTTTCTGGAATAAAATTCTACTCAAAACTGAAAAAAATTCACTCAAAGTGACTGGATATCGCACTCTCTAAATTTTCTAAAATAAAATTCCACTCAAAACTGAAAAAATTTCGCTCAAAGTGACTGGATATCCCACTTTCCGAATTTCTTGGTGCAAAATCGCACTCAAAACAAGACAAAATTCTCTTAAAGTCACTGAATGAATATCCTACTGTCTGAATTTCCTAAAGATTTCTCACTCAAAACGAGGAAAAATTCACTCAAAGTGCCAAGTCGAACATAAAATCGTAAAGATTACGTAGTAAGTTCAAAGAAATTCCAAGAGCACGAGACGTAAATTAAAGATTCTAATAAGCGACACGCAAGTCAATCTAGAGCAAAATAGAAGATCTCGAGGAAGATCGATTGCACAGCCGGAGGCCATGTTGCACGTCGACAAGAGCAACAGCGAAACCTCCTCGGCAAGTCGATCGACTTGATCGAAGAGAAGCACGCACGCTACGCGCAAGCTCTGCGCGACAATTAGCGTGCGATGATCCTTGCAGCGTCATTTATTCACTTCTCGAGATGAAACGGCGCTGCTCGGCTCAACCGGCTCTGATTTGACAGCAACGTCCGAGCGGAATTCCAACCGATCACCGGAGTGCTTGGAATTTTGACGCGCCACGCTCGCTCATCGACGATCCGCGGACTACACGCGAGTATTAGGCGACCAAAAAATCGTAAGATAGTAAGAGCGCAGCTCTTGCAGAAGATGTGCTGAAAGATCGGACTGCACGAGAGTGGTTCAAAAAATTTTCTCCTGGCGCTCAATCACTCGAAGAAGCACCGCGTTCAGGAAGACCTTTCGTTATTGGTAACGAAGAATTATCAATTATTTATTCGTTAGTTATTATTTATTATATCAATTATAACATTTCTCCTGAAAATTTCTGCCCTTGTTTAATCTCTAATATACAAAACCGCACCAACTTTTTCGATTACCTAATAGTACAAGCGCGCGTACACGGGCGTGTAGCTTCCTTGCCGGTTACGCGCGCTCGGACTCGGGTATTTATAGTTGGCGGCTTCTGCCGTGCCACCGGAAACGGCTCGATTATATTTAGAGGAAGAGCTTACCGATCGCGTAGAATAACAATCCGGCTCGCGCTCGATCGCGCCTCGCCTCGTCGTGCCGCGGCGAGCTTAGGTGGACGATTCTCTCCCTCGGGCGATCCTTGGCCACGCGCGGCACGCGCCGATGATTGACGCATTAATATGAAGATTACGACGATTCGGTGCGCGTTCGGCAGGGACATCCGCAGTCACGCTTTGCTCAGTGGCCGGAGACTGCTCATATGAGAGGCTCTGGCGGGCCAGTCGGGTATCCAGTGTATCCCTTTGATTTTGACTGATCAACGCGTGAGCTCGCAGAAACCATTCTTGAGGATGATGAAGAGAGAGAGAGAGAGAGAGAGAGAGAGAGAGAGAGAGAGAGAGAGAGAGAGAGAGAGAGAGAGAGAGAGACCGTTTCCGCTCGACACCGGAAATGTCTGATGCTTCAGGTTTCGCAACTTTTCAAAAAATGTCTCTCGCTCGCGGTAGCGCGGCCATCGTTTTGGAGAAGATGTGCTCAAAAGATGGACTACACCGGTGATTTAAAAAATTTTCCTCCGGCGATGAATTACTTGAAGATGCATCGCGTTCTAAAAAGCACCTTCGTTATTGAAAACGAAGAGTTATCAATTATTTATTTATATATCAATTATAACATATTTCCTGAATAGTTTCGCCCTTGTTTAATTTTTAATATGCAAAATTTCGCTCGCTTTTGTCAACATCCCAGCTCGCTTCTTCCGCTTAAAGAGACAGCCTGAAGCCGAAGTGAGTTTCAAACCACCGGCGATTCACGTGATCGATTTCCACCGGAAGTCGCAAGTTCCCGAGGAACTTTATGCAACAGCGCGAAAGTACTCATTGATTTCCTTCGCGTCTCTATTGAATTTCCATCTTAAACTTGAAAAAATTCACTTAAAATGAATAAATATCTTACTTTCTGAATTTTCTGGAGAAAAATTCTACTCAAAACTGGAAAAAAATTCACTCAAAGTGATTGGATATCCTATTCCCTGAATTTTCTAGAGTGAAATCTCACTCAAAACTGGAAAAATTATCTCAAAGTGACTGGATATTCTACTCTCTGAATTTTCTAGAGTAAATTTCCACTCAAAACTGGAAAAATTTTATTTAGATGATTAGATATCTTACGCTCTAAATTTCTTGGAGTAAAATTCTGCTCAAAACTGGAAAAAATTATATCAAAGTAACTGGATATCCTACTCTCTGGAATTTCTGAAATAAATTCCTACTCAAAACTGAAAAAGTTATCTCAAAATGATTGGATATCCTATTTTCTGAATTTTCTGGAATAAAATCCCACTCAAAACTGAAAAAAATATCTCAAAGCGACTGTATATCCTACTCTCTAAATTTCCTGGAGTAAAATCCTACTCAAAGCTGGAAAAGTTCTCTCAAAATAACTGAATATCCTATACTCTCCGATTTTCTTGAAGTAAAGTCCCACTCAAAATTGGAAAAAAATTCACTCAAAGTGACTGAAAGCCTACTCTCTGAATTTCCTGGAGAAAAATCCCACTCAAAACTAGACAAAATTTTCTCAAACTGGATACTGACTGAATATCCTATTTTCTGGATTTCCTGGGGTAAAATTCCGCTGGGAAAACTGGGAAAAAATTCTCTCAAAATCTTTGGAGATTATGAAACATCCCGTTATGTAATTTCTTATGAGATTCTCCTCGTTTCCTCTTTTTCCGTGGCTCGTCCGCATGGCGAGGAGGCATCTGATCCTCGCGAAGGTGAGCCTTCACTCGGCAACGGGGCGGCTGCCGCACGCGAACAAACGGCGGAGTCAACTAGATTGTCTTTACGCAAATCGTTCCTCCCGGCAAATCGAGACTCCTTGCTCCTTTCGTCTGCCCGTGAAATCACGTCGAACGGCCGCGCCGCGCCTTCTCATCATCATCCGCCGTAATGAGCGCGCGCAGGTACAGCGGATCGCCGCGATGATGGGCCGAGGAGTCCCGAGCGAGGTGCGTGCGGCTGAGGAGGGAGAAGGACTCTTCGACGGTACGCTAAGAGTGGAGGGGGGAGGAAAAGGGACGGCAGAAGGAGAGCACACGCGCTCGCGTATATATACGCGTGCTCTTTAATTGACTCGCAGATATGCACTCTATCCGCAATGCATCCGGGGCCTCTAAACGACCCTAATTGCACAGAGAATGCCAAGGTGAGGCCTCCAGCTGTTCTCGCGCCGTCGAGGCCCCCGCATGACTGTTCGCGCTGGGAACTGTATCGCGAGCGCGCGTTCCGATAACACGGCGGCGCGGGGACGCGCATGCAACAAGATGCATAACGCGTTTTTGTGCGAGTCAATACCGAGAGAGTCGCTCACGCGAGACGACCGCTCGCGCTTATTCTTCTCTCTTCTCCCCCCCCCCCTCTCTCTCTCTCTCGTTCTCTTTCTTTCTCTTGCTTTTTTCTTCTCCTGAGCACACCGAGAGGATAATGCGATTTCAGCTGGGCATGAGAGGCATGCGGGGCGCTCGACGAAACGAGCGGGTTCGCTCTTGATCTTGTTACACTGTAGCAGGAAGCGTGTTTCTTCTCTCCGCATGGGAACCGATCCTCAAGATCAATCGAATCGCGATCGATAATGAGCGCGCGCGAGGCAGGCACGATCGTCGCGAGCGAGCGGATGTATACTTTGTTGCTAGACGGCGGGATCCTGCGCGTAAGTCGGCGCGCAACAAAGTCCTCTTCCCAGCCATTTCGCCTCCCGAGCCGATCTCCGGGTCTTTTTAGGTTGACCGACTTCCGGTGGCGCGACGCGGCGGGGTCCGCCCGGCTGAAAGGCTCTCGCGGGAAGATTTCTGCGGTGACTCGCCGCTTCGATCTCTTTCTCTCCCCTTTGATAGCGCGCGCAGCCGCCGCGGCCGGCTGAGGCGCGCCGGCGCGGCGGCCCACACCGACATCTGAAATTTCAACTTTGTTGTCCGACGTCGGAAGTGTCTCATTCTCTTCTTCCTGCTCCGTCAAATATTCCGAGGCGCAGTCGTGAGAAATCGATCTTCCCCGTCGCGTTTCCGTTCCGTTCCGTTTTCCCCATCGCCTCGCGTTGCGGCGGCAGCGGCGGTCTTCTCTTGTCAAACGTACCGACATTGTCTCCACGCCGACGGTCTTTCCACACGGATGTGCATGAACCCTTCTTACGCGGTGAAATACCTTGAGAAAGTTTGCGGCTCTGGTGTTTGCTGTGTTGCCTCTTCTGAAGTCGGTTTCGGAAACTTTGGTGTTGATTACGAGGTTGGTAGGCTTTACTGTCTTGGATACGTTCCATCATTGATCAGCTGATCAATCACGCCTGATACTATTTTTCTGTTTGCAAATTTGGTTTTAGCTAGTAATTTTGCAATATTGGATAGAGAAGGGAGTAGATTTTTTATCACTTGCTATCTTGATTATTGATCGACTAATCAATTACGGGACATGTCTAAGTTAGTTCAACCCTTAAATTTAAAGTATTGGGTGGAAATTCACCCAATGATGTTTTTTAATTGTTGCCACTAGATAGCAGGTATCTCAGGCTACTTATGCTCAACTAAGTTTTTATTTACAGTCAAAAATTATTATTTTTCCTCTAAAAAATTGTATATCTATTCTTCAAATTGTCTTACACATTGGTACAAATTTTTACCAAATATTTCTGGTTCATGTATACTCAAAATAAAAATAATAAAAAAATAATGGGTGGGAATTCACCCAATGATATTTTTTATTATATAAAGATAAAAGTGAATTTAATTACATGAATCGAAGTTAATGTATATATTTTGCATTTCTGAGGGAAGGATTTATAATGTTCATATATATCTTAGACCATATTTTTATTTTTATATATTTTATTAAATAAATTGTAATAATGAGTGGAAATTTACCCGATGGTATTTTTTATTAAATAAAAAGAAATTTGATTACATGAACCAAAGTTAATATATATTTTTTGTATTTCTGAAGGGATTTATAATATTCATGAATATCTTAGATTTATTTATGCTCAAATAAAAGAATTTTTCTTCACAGTGAAAAATTATTTTCTCTTTAAAAAATTGTACGCGACTTAAAACTGTTTTACACGTTGCTACACATTTTTACCAAATATTTATAGTTTGTGTACACTAAAAAAAAATAATAAAAAAATTATGGGTGAAAATTCATTCGTCCTAGTCCTAGAATTTCCACTCGTCTTAGTAATAGAAGATAACATAAACATCCTAGTATTCAAGGATTAAGGCCTACCAACCTTGTAACAAAAAAGTTTCCGAAAACGATTTAAAATTAAAAGTAAAATTCCACGGACGACCGTCCGGGTAAAGGTTCTGCCGCCAGCTTCTTTTTATCTAAATCATTTGTTGCCTTCATCCGCGTTGAGAAAAGCGTTATTCTTAAAAAATTATTCAAGATGGATAATTTAGTTTGTGGTGGACATAAAAAATCGCATGACGTGTGCATCATCGAGACTTACAAGACGACACACTTCTTCGAACGTATGCGGTAAGAAAAGAAGATCGCGTTTGCGTCGAAACACGGATTGCTCGCGAATGCGAGGGTAAAGGATCATTCTCGATTTCCCGGGCGATAAGCGCACCGGATAATCGTTCGGGGCTATCGACGCGATCGGTTCGTGGAAGTGCAAACCGCCGTAATACCCGTGCTTTGTCCCGCGGAAGCTCTTAATTCTGGATCCCGTCAGAGGCGAGCGGTAATTACAAGGGAGGAAACGAGAGGAGGTGGAGACGGTGAAAAAAGTTGTGTAAAGAGGGAATCAGGCATCTGCCAATGGGGCGGGGAGAGGGGGGCTTGCCTCGTATTAACGATGATGAGCCCGCGGAAGGAGAATCGGCGGAGGCATGGGCGCCCGGGGGAATTTTTATCTTTGACTGCACGGAGAAAAGTGTCCGGTCGAATAAAGAATCTTCTGGTGAAGCATCGCCAATGTAGAAATTCCAGTTCGAGTGATCACAAAATCCGGTCGAAGTTATCGAGAGCTCCGGTTGACTGAAACAGAATACTTTATTTTCAGAGATCCATCCATTTCAGCCGGGACTTCTAAATCGTTGACTCTTTACTTCGCTTCCTAATTATTAATTTTGCCGCCGGTTCTTAATTATTTATTTTTACATTACTATTACTATTGAATTTTTTTTCAATTAAATTTTTAAATTAAAATTTTTTTATTAAATCTTTTTACTATTAAATTTTTTATTATTAAATTTTTTTAAACCTTGCTATTTAATTTTGCGTTCGTTGATTCCTCCTCCGAGTTGCGAAGGACTGACTAGTCGGGTCTTGAATACATCCAGATTTCCGCCATTCGAAATCCTGGAACAGTTCGCATTCGAATTCGGAGTCAAGTCTTGCCCGATTCGATACGATTTCGGTCTCGAATTTGGACAATTCGCGGCCACTTTTGAAAGTTTCCGCGACAAGCGTGAAATCACATCGCGACACTCGATGAATAAACAGATCGGGGAAGGGAGGGGAGGGAGGATTTTAATTAATGCGGCAACGCGCTAATTCGATCTGCATCTCCCTCCTTCTTTCCTTCCGTCCCTTATTACGCCCATTTAATCTTATTATCGTCAAGTGCGAGACACGTCTCACACTGCAGCACTTCAGAATCGCAATCTCGCCGGTGCAAATTAACAACTATAAAGCCTCGCGCTCCGTGGCGAGCTGCTCCAGGCGAGAGAGGAAATCAAAGCCGGTCTCGCGTGCGAAACACGTGCCCCTCTCGCTTGGAAAATATTTGTTTTGTCGACGCCGACACTTGAGCGGAGATAATGGTGGAAACAGAGGATGACGAATGGGCCCCTTTCGGTGAGCGCCCATGGGTGGACACAGTCCTCTATGGGCCATATGGCGCACAAAGCCCGGCTGATTCTAGGACGAAACCCGATGAGGAGAACGCCGCCAGGATCGGGAAGGTCACTTTTTGCAAGCTCACCGACCTCGAAAAACGCGGCTCGGTAAGCGACGGCGGACGAGGGGGGGAAACGCTGGACCACCGGATGTGGATCGCGGTGGTTCCCTTGCTGCACGAGAGAATGAAAGAGTGAGGGGGGGAGAGAGAGAGAGAGAGAGAGAGAGAAGGGAGGGAGAGCAAATTTTTATCGTACCCTTGAAAAAAAATTCTTAACTGCCGGACAGTGTTTTGCGATGCAGTTCAGTGAGCCTTCAAATGCGAACATCGCCTTCTGTGAGACGGCGACGCGCGGAAGAAACGAAGTTCATTCCCGCGTTCGATGTCTCTCGGGGACTGAAGAGTGTACTTGAAGAGAAAGAAGAGAAAAAATAAGCGCGATGTATTTGTATATTGTCTCATTCTTAACCACTCGTGCACAGGAACCGGTCTGACATAACCTCAACATCCAGTACGAGGTTATTAATATTTTCTAATCATACAAACTCCTTTCTAGACGTTAAAGCTCCCGTTTGCTCGTCGGGCAGCCGTGAATTGAATGGTGACGCGAGAGGCGAGGAGATCGCCGAGATGCTGAAAATTCCGATGAATCACGCCGAACTGGAAAGATACACCCAACGAATTTGCGACGCCTGCGATCGCGATTGAGCGCATTTCGCAGGCGCTCCGAAAACTTCTCTTCCGTCGAGGCAATCAATCAAATAAGCGGAAAACCAACGTGACTAAATCGGCGTGAGAAAAGGCAGGCTAAAAGGAAGGTTGCGTGTCGCGTTAATTTCACGGTTATTTCTTGATTGTCGGCGCAAGAGGAAAGTTTTCGGAGTGTCTTAGAAATATGCTCGATCGGCTGCACTTTCGGTGCTACTTATATCGGTGTTACTTTCTGGATGTACCTTTCGATAGAAAAGTTCTGTAATAAACATTTCTGCTATTTCTTAATTAGAGAAATACGGTGTCATTCTTACAATACCGTGAATATTTTGCAATACACTGTTTTTTTTTAATTCGTATTTTAGAATTTTTGAAAATTTTAATAATTTTTTTTAAATTCCCCTTGGAAAGAAAATTTCTAAAAGATAAGTAATGATATGCGTATGGAAGCTCCATTTTTAAGATGATGTTGACACGATTTTTACTGAGTCTATTGTTAGTAAATGACTAAATATAGTGGATTAATATCAAAGAATTAAGAGGCAACAGCTGAGATTGGAATGTCTTCGACAAAACTGACATTAGTGCCGTCTCTTGCAAAACTAATTTACACTCCTAATAAATAATTGTTCTTAACTCCGACAATACCAATTTTTCGACTTGTGTTTATTAGGACTCTCTTCCTCCATTCTGTGTCCTCAACCCTTTCACTGCCCTTAATTAGCTGCACTGAATTAACTTCCCATGATAAAATGATTAAAATATTTGGTAGTCCTACGTTTTTTGGATCGCTGATTACGAATCTAAAGTCAGGTTTGCAAAATTCAAAATGGCGGACTCAATATGGCGATCATGATGTACAAAATTAATGAAAATTCCAATTATTATTGATAGTGTATGGGACTTTCGGGTCGCTGATTACGAATCTGAAGTCAGATTAGCAAAATTCAAAATGGCGAATTCAATATGGCGACCATAATGTGCGAAATTGATAAAAATTCCGATTATTACTGATGATATATGGGTTTTTCGAATTGCTGATTACGAATCTTTTGAGTAAAATAATATTGATAGTATGGATAAGAGATGGAGATACAGAATGAAAAACTAGGAAAATAGGGCTAAAAAGTGCAAAAAAATCAAATTTCGGCCGTTTTTTGTAGAAATATTTGTTTATAAAAAAAAATCTAACCTGCACAAAAATACTGAAAAAAATATATTTTTTTGTACAACATCAGTAAAATATTTGGTGAAAACTTCAGATCTCTACATTCAATACTCTCCGAGGAACCGACTTTTCCCTAAAAAAGCATTTTTTTCAACTTTGATTTGTTATAAATAATCACAAATAAATAATTGGGTATAAAAATCTATTGGAGTATGTTGAACAACTATTCAGTTATCTAGAAAACTCAAATCCCCGATTAGTTCTTCAAAATTATGTGATTTACAACGTAAAATTGAATCAAGAAAAGGTGGGAAGTATACTTTCCACTAACAGTGAAAGGTTAAAGGTTAAAGTCCTAAACTCTTTTCTTAAAGACCCTATATATCTCGCGAGATAATTTATAGATAATATTTCCGCGAGAATTCCCGGCCGGCACGGCGCATTATTCCGGTGGACCCCTAACGAGTCTTACATCCTGCGTGCTAACAGGATTTCTTTTCGCGCTCGCGCGCTGCTTCCTCGGCCATTGATTAGAGCGAGACAAAAGGCTCATTCTTCCCCGTGGCGCTGTAGTTTTCACCTCGTAGACCGTCTTCAGAAAGCGTAGAGCCGCGCGCGCCATGCCTCGTTGCCGTTAATTTCCCGTAATAGTTACTCAATAAACGAGAACGCGTACGGATCTCCCGCTGCTTTCCTAATTACGCACCGGTAGTCGTTGTTAATTAAGTTCCCTCTTTTTTTCCTTCCACGTCGCTGATATCGGCCGTTAAAATCAGGCGAGTCTTAATTCGGTGGACGAGTCGAGTGAGGGAAACGCAGTGAGGCGCGTCAATCAAGGCAGAAGAGAAGGCGCACTTTTTTCTTTCATAAATAATTAAAGCCGTCGCGTGTTGCAAAAACCTCGATTACGTCATTGCTGAAAGAGCTACCCGCGTGAAATTGTGAAAATCGGCAAAGCTGCACTTCCTCCTTATTCTCGTCGGATTAAAACTCCAATTCGACGTGAATTAGGCTGAATCTGATCGTCGCAAGTAAATCGATATGCTAATTGAAGTTTACTCTGTAAAAATTAGAGTAATGGTGACATTTCGCAATTTGACACAGCCAGACTGTAATATGACTGAGCGGATTGCAGAAAGAAAAGAGTTCCATTCACGCAAAAAAAATTATTTTCAGAATAAGCGGAGTCATCTAAATTTTAGAGGATTTTTGTCCTCCTCAAGAGGATTCCTCCAAAATTCAGAAAAAAATATCATAAACACATGAAGGAATTATATGTTATATGTATAATGCAAATTTTATTGATTTTAACATAAATTTCCTCTTATACACAGATTATTTAATCTTTCTTTAAGACGATTATTATTTGTTCTTACTGTACTTTATTCTGATTATATGTTCTTTTATAGAGAAAGGAGAAAAAATTATTATGAAATTGTCCGAAAAAAATCCTAATTAAATTTCTGTTGACTTTATACTGAAAAAAGTAGGAAGAAATATAAATTTGTAATTTTAAGTATTCTAAATGGCGTTTAATGTGGTATGCAATGCGATATTATAAATGGATATACGTATGGTACTTATGTTGAAATATGAACCAGTATGTCTTTAAGTTAATTTTCTCCAAAAATTCTGGGACTTTGTTCCTGACGAAACAACCGGGAAAAAGGACAAACTGAATAACGATCTCTCTTCTTTTTTCCTTTGCTCTAGATGTTGTCCATAAAACAAATGCGGCGACGATCGTCAAATACACGCAGAGAGAGAGAGAGAGAGAGAGAGAGAGAGAGAGAGAGAGAGAGAGAGAGAGAGAGAGAGAGAGAGAGAGAGAGAGAGAGAGAGAGAGAGAGAGAGAGTGAGTAGATGGAGAAGGAAAAACGCCGACAAGCGTTCCTCTTGATGTAAGAAGAAAATTAATTGATATAAGAGAAAATCCTGTTGGGGAACAAGGGGAAAACAGTTAGAATAATATCTAATAAATTTTAGATGAATGGTTCACTTTTTTTAATAGCGCTTCATCGAAAGAGGGATCCTTTTCCTGTAAAAGGCTTCGCTTGAAATATGAGACCATGGGAAAAATCACTTTACAAATAGAATATTTTTTTATGGGTGTCGAACGGACTTGAAAGACGGTCAAATTCGCACTAACGTCCGGTGAGGGTTAAAGATGCGGCTTTTATCGTTTCCGTCTCTCGAGAGCCAAGCCACGTGACCGCAGGATCGCTCGCGCGAGTTACACGCGCATCGGCACGCTCGTGAGCCTGGAAATTTTACGCCGTCGCGCGATTATGAGCCGACGTGCTGTTTTGCACGGCCTGCCGCTCTTTTTTACCGCGGCAAGAAGCATTTCGCGCCGGCAGGAAGCGAGAGCCGCTCGATCGTACGCGCGTGTCGCGCTGCTGATGAGACGAATCGTCATGCATCAGCCGGACTAATTTAATGACTCGGCAAAAAGGCTGCGTTTGAGAAAGATTGATCAAGCTTTTTCTCGCCGCCAGCTCTGTACTTCCTCTGCCTGCCCCCCCCGTCCCCTCCTGATCCTGCGAATTTGCCTAATGACACTCGATTGTTAATCGGCCGGAATTCGCCGGCGACTGCAGCAGCGGCGGTCATGTCGATCGCGATTCTCTCAGCGTGCTCTTTGTCCGAGGTCCTTGAGGGTCCTCGAGGACCGCTCGCGGATTCGCTCGAGTTCGCGACGCGCAAGAAGCGATATCTGGAATAAGCAAGGTCGAGCAAGAAGTCCCGTTCCCATCATCAATATCGAGCGCTTCTTCCATCCGGAGCCCTTCCGCTCGGATCTCGTGGCAGGAAATGAGAATCGATAATGAGTCGTGAAAAATGCGAGAGACTGGCTGGTGAAGAAGCAACCGTTATTTAAATTAATGTCGTCGTCGTGCGCGCGCGAGTCCTCTCAGATTTGCAAGTCGATGGTGACTCTTCTACTCTCTCGGCTTGGTTGACATTTTTTGTTGACATCGACATTGACGGCAGATGTCTGGTCGAATGAGACGACTTTTTGGTGGAGTGCGAACGATAAAAAAATCCCTCTGGAAGTTATCAAAATTCAGCCTGAGTGATCAAGATTTCTGCTTGACTCGAGCGGAAGTCTCCGTCTTTTTAATCGACTTTCTGAGTCGTTCGTATTTCATCGGAAAATTCGTTCGTTCGACCAACATTCTCTCTCTCTCTCTCTCTCTCTCTCTTTTTCTCTCTCTGTCTCTCTCTCCCTCTTTGTGTATACATTGATGTCCTCGCACTCACTCCTGAAATTCCTACGCACGCACGCTTCTTCAGTCACCGGTACGGAGGCCATACTTTTTGGACAAAATAAGAGACAAAATGATCCTTATTTGATTAAATTTAAATAATTAATTTTTCAAAATCTCTTAAATTTAATTAATCAATTAAATTTTTTTTTTCTAAAATTTGATTTAATTAAATTTAATTAAATAAAATTTTATTTGGTTAATAAAATTTTAAATTTAATTAAATAAAGTTTTAGAAAAAGGAAGAAAATCCGAAAGAGACAGCAGCGAAATAGAGGAGTGTCCTTTCAAATAAGAACGGATGGTCAGCGTAGTCGTCGGCAGTCCCTCTTGCGATGGAGAAGGCGGGTGAGCGCTGATGAGCGCCGCAGAAAGAAGCCGGAGCAATTGCGAGGAAACGCGTGATCGCGGCGGAACAAGATCCCGGCTTGCTAATAGCCTGCTTCCGCTTCCCGAGGATTTGCGAGGCGCGAGCGAGTGAGAAGAAGCGGCGAGTAGGAAAAGGCAGAAAGGAAGCCGGTGCGCGCGTGGAGACCTTATCCTTTCCTCCTTTCCTCTCTCTCTCTTTCTCTCTCTCTCTCTCTGTCTTTTTCTCTCTCCGACTTCTTTCCGCGGCGGTTTTCACGGAGGAAAGTCGCCTCCGCCGGCTCTGATCTGATAACCGAACGAGATGACGACGACGACGATGACGACGAGGACTCACGGCTCCTCGGAATTCCTCGCAATCGTCCTGAAATCTGCATCTCGCGCCGCCATCTTCGCCGCGCAATTTTCGCATTGTGTCGACGCTCGCTTTCACGGGAAGCGACCGGACGAGCGGCCGCGGCGTTGTCTGTGCGACTGTTTCGGGTTTCGAGATTCAGTCAGCGACACGTCGACCACTCATCCGACGCGAAGAAGCAGAATCGTTGAAGAAACGAAGTAGCGCGAGTAACCAATAATTCGCACCAAGGCAAATTTTCCGGCGACTCATCAATAACGCGGCTTTTCCGGCAATCAGCAGTCGAGTCATTATGGCGGAGGCACGAGCGATTCTCGCCCTCCGACGCTCCGAAAATTTCCTTCACCGGCCTCCGCTTTGTCTGAAAAGGGGGAGTGCAGGAGCGCGTTATTAACGGCGCTCACGGGCCATTCGCGATAATTTTTGCGAGCGGCGCGCAGCCGCGAACGCCGGCGAGGCCGGCGTCGTCGCGCGGAGGTCCTTAAACCCGGCGCGACGCACCCGCCGCGCCGCCTCCGTAAGGAAGGAAAGCGAGAGATACGCGAGGTTACGTTTCCCATGGCTCGATAAACAGAGGACGCGGAACGAGAAAGGCGAGGCACCGCCGCCGCCGGAAACGCTCGTTTTCCAGCGAAGATAGCAAATATCTACCGCGTCGCGCGCCAGAACTCAACTCGTACGGCTTTCTCTCTCTCTCTCTCTCTCTCTCTCTCTCTCTCTCTCTCTCTCTCTCTCTCTCTCTCTCTCTCTCTCTCTTTCTCTCTGGTTCTCTTTCTATTCCTTCCTTTCTCTCTTTCTCGGGCCCGCAGGTTGGCGCTTCCTTAAGGACGGCGGGAGATAGCGTGACGGAGGTGATGCTGGCGGTGGCCGCGCGTAATCGGCCCGTGTGGTTTTAAGCAGATAATAGCGCCGTTACAACTTCGTTACACTGTTTGCGCATTTGCGTGAGGAAGGAGGGAGGGGGAGGGCTGCGCCTCCACGTGAGAATTCTCACCGCAATTCGCTCCGCGACGCGACGGCTGCGGTCCGCGCCGAAGCCGGCGCCGCGCACCTAGTCTTTATTAATATCATTATTATTGTTGTTAGTATTATTATTATTATTAATCACTTCTCGGAGATTTCCTCGCTCCTCCTTCATTCCGCATGCAGAGAGACGCGTGGCTCCTCTGCGGTCGAACAGTCGGAAGGACTTCTTGAAGAAGAACTCAGCAGTAGTTATTAATGATTGAAAATGATATATTTGGCATATTTGGAGACTCGCTTAATTGATAACTTGAACATTTGCGTACTTATTTACTTATTACAGAATGGTAAAGGACCTTTTTGTTCAGAATGACCTAATCTATTATATGGTAATTACAATGACCTGACTTACAATTATACGACGACTATTGTGTCTAGCGATATGAAGATAGATAGATATGAATACAATGAACTTTGAATCCTGAATCTTGAACCTGTCGCTAGCCAGAACAGCCGTCATATAATTGTATAGGTTTGGTCAATAGGTTAGGTCATTCTGCATAAAAATCTCTTATCGTCTTGCAAATAAGTAGGCAAATTTTCAAGTTATCAATTAATCTACTGAGGCATAGTGTGTACTTAACACCTATTTATTCTCACATTTTCACGAAATATTTCATATTTGAGAGATTCTTGTCGGGTTTTTTGCGTTTTTTAGCTTCTTATATGATATGGGAAGGTTGAAAAGTGTTTTGCATGCAGTTGTCCATTTATTACAAATAAACAAAGTGTGAAAAATACACATTTGTACAGAAAAAAATCATTTTCCACGAACGATGAGTGAATTTTTTGCTCAAAATCAAGATTTGGGGGTTTTTGAGGTCGCTGATTACGAATCTGAGGTCCACATTCTAAAATTCACTTTCCAAGATGGCGAATCATAAAATTTTTATATGATTAGCTGAAATTGTACTTTGGTTAGCTTTCAAGGTCGCTGATTACGAAACCGAGATCCAAAACTCTTTGTCACCGAAATTATTGCGATTTTTTATATTTGTGGCCGCCATCTTGAATCCGCCATCTTGAATTTTGAGAATTTGATAACGGATTCGTAATCAGCGACTCCAAAAACCCCACAATACCCATTGTCACCGAAATTATCGCGATTTTTTATTTTTGCGTCCGCCATCTTGGATCCGCCATCTTGAATTTCGAAAATCTGAACGGATTCGTCATCAGCAACCCCAGAAACCCCTGTATATAAATTTTCATGTGATTCGAATTTTTTGAAAAATTCGTGCCTGAAAGGGTTAAAAGGGACTGTAAATGTGATCATTTTCATTAACAACTTAATAACTATCGTGATTTTCGCAAATTGGTACTCGACTTTTCTTCTCATTTTGATCTGATTAATTTTCACAATTTTTCATTTTCAAAGGATTCCGGACACTCTGTGTTTCATTTAGCTCAAAAAAATGTTTTTTTCTGAGTCAGATTGGGAACTGCTTTCAACTTATCCTCGTGGTCTCTCCCCCCCCCCCTGCGCCGCCGCTCGTCGAGTTGGGCGTTGCGAGCCGGCAATCTCGCGGCAGCGACGGCTGCGTCGCGGCTGCATCCATCTGTCATATCGACGAGGCGAGCGATGAATAAGGAATAATTTATGACAAGCACGAGCACGGCGCGTCCAGCTGCGCATGGCACAGCCATTATCGCGTCCGAGGGCTCGTTCATATCGCAGAAGGTAGCAGCATCTGCGCTACCTGCCGGTCTGGTCACGCAAGACGGACGTTGCGACGACGACAGCGACGGCGACGGCGAGGAAGTCGCGTGCGGATGGATTACGACGCGCGCGCGAGACGCGAGATTTGGAATTCACGTCGACGCGTTAGTTAGTCGACGAGCTCGGCGCCGCCGACAGAAATCGTCTCGAGGCGGTTTGCTTGTCGCGAACGCGCGCGTGGTTGATCCTTAAAAACTGCCATCGAGGAAAACCACGTTAATGCTGTCGTGGGTGAAATGTCATCCGGCATATTTTTTTTTATTTTAGGAATGAAAAAAGTAAAGCAGACGCGATTAAATATTTCATTATTACTGAATGTTAGATGAAAAGCAGAGAAGTTATTATTTCCAGCGAATAATTTAATAAGAACGAAGCAAAATTCGCACAAGCTGAAATTTCACCCATGGGAGTTTTTAAGGATTAATTCCGTTTCGGAATGTTCATTTTTAATCTTTCAATCTGATTAATTTAAACCTGAATTTAATTGTAATTAAATTAGAGTTTAATTAATTTCACTCAAATTTAATTTTAGTCTCTCAATCTGATTTTCCAATCTCTCCCACGATTCGGGAGAAGAAAAATTACACTAATACTAATAATTAAATACTTCGAAATCGGTGAGAAAGACCTTTCGGTCGGTGCGCAAGAAAATAATAAAAATAAAATACGTGCGTGAGAACAACGTTTACCCCGCGGACTCGCCCACATGAAAAGCCAAAGCATATTAAGCGGAAGGATATCTTCGCAGGACTTGGTTACAAAGGAGTCGGACGGTATCGCGAAAGCAGGACATGTTGGCGCGGCCGTTAACATGGAGCGCTCGTTATTATCAGCGTAATTTATTGAATTTCGACACCGAACCCGTGGCGCGCGATCGATTAAGAGCTTCTCGATCGGTCCTCGTCTCTCTCTCTCTCTCTCTCTCTCTCTCTCTCTCTCTCTCTCTCTCCCCCCCTCCCTCCTTCTCTCTCTCTTCCTTGCTCACTCTTCGTTCGATTTATTTTTGCTCGTAACGCGGTTTATGTTCGAGTTCCTCTCTATCAGTCCAGTATCGGCTTACTCGGGCGGTTCTCCTTGTAAACAGGCATGCAACACCGGCTCGAGATCCTTTTGTATGCGCTCGGCTACAGGCACGCGAATATAATCGTACAGGACGCTTCAAAAATGCAGGCTCGCAGGACAAACATACTTTTTTCTTTTCCTTTTTTTTTTGTTCATCGAGCACACGAATGTGCCTCGACACTTACATTGCCGGGTGCTTGCGGGATTTCTAAGCTTGCGTCCTTCCCCTCTCCCCCCCCCCTCCAATGGAAAGTCGCCACATGTACTTTTTCCAATAATGGCAAATGTCGGCTTTCGAGAGCAAAGCCGGGCATTTAAAGGGAATTTGAACGCAGATCGCCGTCGGATCCAACAGGATCGCCAAATCTCGCGATGTGTCCTCTCACGGGAACTGGTTTCGACACGTCCTGTATCCCCTCGCGCGCGCGCATGCATAACTCTTTATCTGCAGCGCGGAGCTGCGAGACGGACTGGTCGGAGGCTCAGGTGATTAACACGGGAGTGACCGGCCGGTTGGTAGATCTCTTTAGCATTCCTTCTTAACGATAACCGCAAGTCGAGATGACAAACGCAAATGCGCGACGGTCCTGCCCCTTCGCCTCCCCCCTTCCCGCAAGGTGGCTCCGATTATTCATACCGCGCCTCCTCCCCGCGCGCGAGTAGCTGCGTTTCCTTACGAGCGGTTGAATTATGCATGCACGGATTATCCTGCCTCGCGCCGTGAGGTCCTTTTGATTTTCACGCATCCTCCCGCGAGGACTAGTTACGGCCGCTTTGTGCGCGACTTTTCACTTCCGCACGCTAACAACGCTTCCAAATTGTCGGCCTCAAGCTTTCGTGGTGTTCCAGAGCGCGGACGATCGCTCGCGTCAAAATCGCCATCTTTAAAGCGACGAAAGCAATATTTTTTCATATTGCGAGACGAGATATTTTCCCCAAGAACGGAGCAAACGGATCCACACGCTTCAGCATTTTTTCCTCGCTGGAATTCAAATTGAATGCAGCGTCGAACACAAGTTTTTCTCCGCTCGTTGCATCAACTTTCATTTTTAAGGTTATATGCGCCAAGAAAATTCAATAGCAACCTTACAAAAGCACAAAACGGCGGGAAAATATTCCAATTTAAAATAATTATTAGATTGTTGCAAAAATAATTGCGGTTTTTATCGAGTATCGAGTATACAAAGACGCATACATCAGTTAAAAATTAAACGTATTACTCAAAATAAAGACCGTTGGCCGGCACACATTTCTCCCAACGGCAAACAAGTTTGTTTATTCCTGCGAGATAGAATTCTGGGAAGGATAACGGTAACTAGAAAAATCGGCGCCAAACTTGAAACGATAGAAACCGCAATTATTTTTGCACCAACCTAATACATTAGAAGGTTGGAAAAAAAAGACTGAAACCTTTGCATACACTTAGTATAAAAGTCGAAGGAAAATTACAGGACTGCCGAGATGTGCGGCGAGCAATTGCGCAAGCAGCAGACGCAAGGCGCAAGCAATTGTCGATCAGAGTCAGTCAGAGCGTTCGTGAACCGTTCCGGAAAATGTCGAGGATACCATTTCCGAAGGCTCACGCCGACGTTGCCGATGGCCGGTGATTAATAACTGCACCTCGATTTGCTTGCTTTCTTAAGTAAACGAGGCGTGCGGAGGCCGGCATTAACGGCTCGGCGTGATCGCGGCGCCGGTGATCTAGCATACTTGAACTGTTATCCCGGTACATCGCGCGGCGCAGCCCGTAGAGCCTGTCGGGAGAGCCGTAAACATGAGACTCGACGCTTCGTAGCTCTCGCACTTGGCATTCTCAGGTCGAGATAACCGCGACGCTGATGTCACCCGGTCGCATACGCCGGCGTCATCGCCGAGGTCTCGCGCTCGGCTTCTTCCTTCCCCGATAATCCGCTGATAAAAGATCTCGCCGGACATAACAGGATCTATCGTTGAAGTCGCGACTCTTCCTCCCTCGCTCTCTTTCTCTCTCTCTCTCTCTCTCTCTCTCTCTCTCTCTCTCTCTCTTTCTCTCTCTCTCTCTCTCTCTTTCTTCCTGTTTTTCTGCTCCTTTGCGATGCAATCTATTGCTCGTTTTTCTCCCTTACACGCTAATATTTCCTCGTCTCCTGATCCTGCGAGCGATTATGTTACATTAAAGCGTTTGTTTAATTCTACTTCGTTGCTGTATATTTTTTCCTACTTTTTTGCTACTATATGTAAATATATATATATATATTTTTTTTATAAAAATATGTAGTAACGAAGCAGGGTAAAAAATGCTTTAATACAAAATAATCTCACGCGAAATTTATATCATACGAAAGTATCTTTATAAAAAAAATATATATAGGTGTCTCGTTTTAAATTTATAAAAAATATATATACAGAGTGTCCCATTTTAAACGAGCTAGGCAAAAATCTCGAAAAATATGAAAGATACTAAGAGACAAAAGTTTCAGGCAAAAGTTGTCTAGTTTCAAAGGAGACACAAAACAATTATATCATTTTGTTTACAGATGGCGCCACTTTCAAGATATTCACTGATCATTATTTTTCTTAATTGGAAATCCCAATTTTTTCATTATATTATCTTTTTCTACCAATAGTTTGAATTTTGTCTGAAACATTTTTTTTATTTGTTATTGACAAAGTTGTACAAAATGTGAATGGAGGAGGATGATAATACCACCTTCTCCTCTCTACTTGTACAATATTTTTGCTCCTCTGCAGTGAACTTTGTTTCCTGGTACTAGTATCATGCACAGGGTTTTTTGTAAACGCATTTGACATTTTAGAGAAAAATGCTTCGGACAAAAGTTGTTGAAATTAATTAGTAGAAAAAGATGATATAATAAAAGATTGGAATTTCCATTTGAGAAAAGTGATGATCAGTGAATATCTCGAAAGTGGCGCCATGTGTAAACAAAATGATATAGTTGTTTTATGTCCCCTTTAAAACCACACAACTTTTGTTTGAAACATTTTTCTCTAAAATGTCGGGTTTTTACAAAAAAAATTGCGTGGCACGGATTATCTAGCGAACGGTTCGCTATTGTTTTACTTTGCCATTTTACTTTGCTTACAAGAGCGCGTCTCACACTCATACGCGCTCAGTACTCGATTGAGTACTCGCTGTATATTCTACACTGTTGCATGTATTGGACCGACTGCTGCTAATGCTCGTAACTTCCAGCTTCATTGCGTGTAATCCACCGCTTATTCGAATTACCGCAAACTCTAAAGGGTTTTGAGCCGCGGGGTCTCAATAAACTCTGCTCTACTCTTGCCCCTCCCCCTCTCGGCGATCCTATCCTCCGAAGACTCCGAAGAGCCGCTAGGCGTGCGCATGCACACAATGCGAATTTACGCGTCGTATTTCCTCAGGGATTCGCAGGAAAGACGACAATCCATCGCCCGGGCCGTGAGAAGAGGGCAATTAAATCCATCGTGATCCGGTTTTCGTGGCACAAAGATGAACACGTCTCTTGACTGGCGGGCAGATCAGCTCTCGCCATGCAAACGAGATCATCTCCGGCTCCCCACGCCTTCCGAGCGACGAGTCCGAGACTCTCTCTCTCTCTCTTCCTCTCTCTCTCTCTCTCTCTCTCTCTCTCTCTCTCTCTCTTGAAATACAGCTGATCGACGAGCGGCCATTGGTAAGACAAACAGAGACAGGTATGTGGGAGGCTTTGGCGCGAGAGCCGAAACAAGAGGAGGACGACGTAGCAGAAGACGAGAGGAGGAGCAAGAAGAAGAAGAAGAAGAAGAAAGGAAGAGAGGTGGAGGAGCAAGTAGAAGAAGAAGAAGAAGAAGAGGCAAAGAGAGAGAGAGAGAGAGAGAGAGAGAGAGAGAGAGAGAGAGAGAGAAATAGAGCGTAATGCTCGGCTCGCTGCACTCTCCTCGCCGCGCGCATTATGTACGACTGAACTCGGTGGTCTCGGGTTCCTGAGAACCCACGAGAGACCTCATAACTCCGGGACCCGTGCCACACCTTTCGCAAGGCTTTGAAGTCCCCAAGCGAGCGAGCGCGAGTGCCGAGCCGACCCCTCGCAACGTCCGGGACGCCGCGCCGCGGAGCGGCGCGATTATGCGGCGGAACCGTCGGCGAAGCTGGGGATTTATCGAAGCCGCATGTCGCCGACGGACTTGGCTAGAACCCTCTCTCCCTCTCTCTCTCTCCCTCTCTCTCTCCCCCCCCCTCTCTCCCGCCTTTTTCTCCGGCCGTAGATAATAATGGGCGCGGAACGTGGGAGTGAAGCGGACCGCGCTGGCCGCCATTAGCGCGACGTCGCGTCGCAGGACACGCATCCTTTTTCTTCTCCTCCATTTTCAATTAGCCGGCTTCGATGGTGGCGTCATCCCGCTCGCATGAAAAGTTTTCGCTGAAAGCGCCCGAGAACCCTTCGTCGGCGCGGTCGGGGTTTCCCCTTCTGTGACTCCAGAGCCTTTTCCGCGCGAGAGAGCCTGCGATAAATCATCGCGAAATTGTGATACGCCAGCGACACGCGCTCTACAGCTCCGTCTCTCTCTCTCTCTCTCTCTCTCTCTCTCTCTCTCTCTCTCTCTCTCTCTCTCTCTCTCTCTCTCTCTCTCTCTCTCTCCTCTCTCTCTCTCTCTCTCTCTCTCTCTCTCTCTCTCTCTCTCTCTCTCTCTCTCTCTCTCTCTCTCTCTCTCTCTCTCTCTCTCTCTCTCTCTCTCTCTCTCTCTCTCTCTCTTTCTCTCTCTCTCTCTCTCTCTCTCTCTCTCTCTTCCCCTCGCCGGTGCCTCGGGCTGTGATTAAACAGCATTAGCCGGCGCGGAGAGCCTCTCGACGTGGCGGGCCACACCTTTCGCACGGTTTTGAAGTCTGACCTCTCGCGATCTAATGGAAAGTGCAGCGATCCTTCGGCAGATCTTGCGGGCAATTTCAAAAGCGTTCTCTCTCTCTCTCTCTCTCTCTCTCTCGCCGCCCGCGCCCGAGATCTCCAGGCTGCCGCGGACGGCGAGTTCAACGCCGTCGCGCCGAACGGCACCCTGAGATTTCGTAACCGAGCCGACGACCTCCATTACGCGCGAGAGGCTGAAGACTGATTCGTGACGGACGGACGACCGAGAGGTCCTGCAATTCGGGAGGAGCCGTCGCGCTTCCAGGGCGCGAGTCTTTGGACTTCCGGCGCTTCCCGCTCGCTTGTCCTCCTTCGCCTCCTTCGGCGATTTTCATCAGTGGCGACGTGCGAGGCCCTGCCTTCCCTCCCCCTCTCGATGGATTTATGGTTAGCCGAGTGGCTGGAGAAAAAGAAGGCCGCGTCCTTCCTATTTCGTCTTTTTCGCGGCCTGGGAGAATCGTCAATAAGGGTGGAGATAGGAGCGAGGAGGCAAGCCCCTTCTTAAAATAATGCGTGGTTGCGTACCTCTCCTCCGTCCTCTAGACGCAAGTCTCTAATTTCCGGAGCGATCATTCGGCATCGAGCCTCCTGCATTCATTAAGGATTCACCGGGAGGTACGGATTAAGGACCCTTATGGGCGCGCGAACACCTGGTATCTCCTCGCGAGCCGGGGTTTGAATCGCTCGACGGAGGAGCGTGGAGGAAAGGAAAGGCTGAGGGAAATCTCGTATAATCACCGAGCGGAGATGAGAAGGGCGCGAGAAAGGGGAAGAGGGGAAGGAATCGAGACGTGAGGAGCGAGAGCGAGACGATGGATCGTCTGTGCCTGACGGTCGAGAAAATCCTGCTCGTTATTGTGGAAACTTTGCGTACGCTTTCACTCTCCTCTCTTCGCTCGTTTCTTGCTTTAGATTCTGTGCGGAGGAAGAGGAGTTCCGTTGGACTTCAACAGATTTATTCGACAGCGCCGCGATTGGGGTAAATCTCTATGATGTTACTGCGTGAAACCATTATACAATACTCGAATATTAGTTTCGACAAAGCAATCGCTGTTAAATTAACATATTTGTCTCAATTGAATTTATCAGCCAGAATTTTTCATTCGTTAATCAAATTTTAATTAATTAAAATTAGACTGTGATAAAAATATATAAATTAATTTTATAATAAATCCATCAATAAGTTTATTAAAATTATTAAATCTACTGATGGATTTATTCTGAAATTAATTTATATATATTTATCACAGTTTATTTGTTAATTAAGATTTATTTCTTAATGAATGAAGAAATTTGGCTGATAGATAAACTTAATTGAGATTATAATAAACATATAAATTAATTATATGTTTATCATAATGTATTAATTAATTAATTAAAATTTATTTATTGAACTTAATGAACTTAATAAATTTCATTATTATCAAGAGATTTAATAATCTCAAGTTTATTAAGATTAAATCTCTTGATTATAATGAAATTCAGTAATTAAGTTAAATTCGTTAATCAATAAACTTTTAATTAATTAATTAACAGACTATAATAAACATATGAATTAATTGTATAATAAATTCATCAATAGATTTAATAATCTCGATAAACCTATCGAGATCGTTAAATTTATCGACCAATGAAATTTATTAATCAATTAGATTTATTGAATTAAGCTTTGCTTGTTATTATTACAATTATCTTTAGTATTGTCGATCATTATCGACCTCATTGTTTCCTCCATTTTCCGCCAAATTTTCGGAGCTTAAACGTGTCCTCCTTCATCCTGCGTCCCGTCGCGCTCCAGCCGTTAATGCTTCCCCCAGCAATAACATTTTCTAATAACACCCAATTAATTATCACCGTTGCCGCCGCCGCCGTCGAGAAGCACCATAAATAAACCCAGATTTTAATTATCCAAGGCTGCACGACTCTCCCCGAGCAGCGGTGGAGTCGCAGGGCCTCGCGAACGCCATGCGTCTCACGATCGGCCGTACCTAAGTGGCGGATCGCGCGATGCGTGACGCTCGCTAATTATAATGCGACGTGCGCGGTTTTTCGATAAGATTGAGGCCCCATAAAGAGAGCAGTGGGATATCGATTACCTGGCGTGTCCATCCCAGCGATGATCTCTCGCGATCAGGCCGCCGCGAACACCTGGCGAACCGTCGGCGGAACACGCCGGAGAGGATCGATCAACGGTTACGGAGCGAGAAGAGGGCGGCAAAGGGACAAGGGCCGAGGTGGTTAAGGTTGCAGGCGGAGGGCGAAGCGGGGAATGAAGGTCACGTAAGAGAAGCAGTTGATCGTCCTTTATGTAGATGAAAGAGGGCGATAAGATGAAGCGCGCGCGCGCGCGCGGACGCATGCACGCGAGAAAGAATGAGAGAAACGCCTCCTACCGGAACCAAAAAGTCTCTCCCGAGTAATTGCGCCGGCCGGCTGCTCGTGTACACCTATAGGCGCGCTCTTGCGCGAGGAATGCATCCTGCTGCAGGACGAGGCGAGCTGCGCCGCTCGTCGCCCCACGGCAGATACGTCCCACGAACGCGAACACGTTGCGAAGACATTGAATACGATCGGCGAGATTGCCCGCGCCGATTTCGCCCCGCGAACCTTCTGTCATATTGATGGCGCCCATTAGGCCAGGAATTACGCTCCGAGATAAATTAGCGTTACATATGCGCCGGGTATATTGCACGGACGGCCGGCGGGCTCTGCGCTCCGGCAGGAATCTCGCCGGGAGACCGCGAGGAGGCCGCAGGACTCGCGGGGACGTTTGGCGCGGTCGGCTCCTGCGCGCGTTTCAACTTCCGTTCGTGCGGAAATTCGTGGAAGATCGTTACGGGAGACGCGTTTTTGCTTTGTTTTACAAATTCAGTAATCAGATTCGTAATCGGTATTTGCTGTGTGTTATCTAGATAAAATTATACAAATATTCGGATAATTTTGATAAAATCATATGAATATTCAGATAACTTTATTAAAATTATGTGAATATTCCGATAATTTTATTGAAGGTGTATAAATATTCGGATAATTTTATTAAAATCATATGAATATTCGAATATTTTTATTAAAATTATGAATATTATGAAATTATGAATATTCCGATAACTTTACTGAAGCTTTATGAGTATTCGAATAATTTTATTAAAATTATATAAATATTCGGATGATTTTATTAAAATTATGTAAATATTCTGATAATTTTATTAAGGTTATACGAATATTTGGATGATTTTATTAAAATTATAAGAATATTCGGATAATTTTATTAAAATTATGTAAATATTCTTTATTAAAGTTATACGAATATTTGATAATTTTATAATAATATGAATAAAATAATATGAATACTCGGATAATTTGATCTAGATAAGAGCAAGCACTGATTTGTCAAAAAATGACTTTCTCATGCGAATAAAGTTCTGGCCAGAATTTAATTTTTTACCTGACTAATATATATATATATATATATTATTTTCATCTGCATTTTATATTGAAAAAGTGTCATTTTTACAGAGTCATCCACACGCGAAAAGAATATGTGGTTGAATGAAAGAATTTCTGGTGAAATATGAACGATACAGAAATCTTGGCTGAGCAAATCAGAATTCGATCTAAATCACCAAGATTTCTGAATTGACTTGGACAGAATTCTGATATCTTTTCCCGGGTCGTTGATATATATACCTCACCAAAAAATTCATTCATTCAACCAAGCACTTTTCTCTCCGTGCAACATGACGTTTGCAGATAATTCAGTCCTATTGCTGCAAATGTACGAAACATTGAAATATTTGTTTCCGCGTCATAGACGTTCGCGTTGAACGAAATCGGTCCGACATCGGATTTGCTTTTTTATTAAAATTATACGAATATTCGGATAATTTTATGAAAATTATGTGAATATTCTGATAATTTTATTAAGATTATGTAAATATTAAGATTATGTAAAGATTATGTAAATATTATAAATTTTATGAAAATTATGTAAATATTCTGATAATTTTATCAGAATCATCGGGAACCGGTGATTCTGTTCTCTTCGATCAGCTTCGTCGAGCTCGACGTCGAGTCGAAGAAGCTGGACGATCGCAAAATCGCTCATACTCCCGCAGCTCATCGCTCATCGCGAGCCGGTGGGATACCCGGCAGGCGGAAAACAGGTGCCGAGAGAGGATCGCGTTTTGCTCCGCAAGGAGGGTTTTACTCCAGCGGCCTCCGCGAAGAAGCCCGCGCGACGAGCGGCCGATGATCACCGCTTTGATCGCGGCCAGCGCGTTAATCACACAGATCGTCGGCGGATAACGCGCGCTTACAAAGGCATGCTGCGCATAGGTAGCGGCCGTTGCTAGAAGGTTTGTGGGAAAAACTCGATCCCACTTCCGTCGTCCTCGCGGCCCCGTCGAGAGGGGAGAGGACGCGCTTTAATAAAGTCGCGCGCGCATAAGCGCGACCGCGTTCGCCGCTTCTTGCCGTTTCCTCGCCCCGCGTGCACGCGCGGCTCGCCTCGCGAAAGCCTCGGCTTTCGTGCCGTCACGCCGGCTTTAATTGCCCATCGGTCAATTAATAACATCCGGAATTCACGCGCTCACCGAGGAAAAAAGAAAGGCGTCAGCGCGCCGTTCTTTATCTTTTTCTTTCTCTTTTTCTCCAAGCCGACTCGCCTTACCGCGCGGCGACTCCGAGTCGTAGGGATTGTGTAACACTTCCTTTGTTGGATCACGATTATTACTTGACCGTGTCGACACTCGCTCGACACATTACTTTCTCGATTTGCAACATCGCGAGAATGTTGACAAGTCAATCGCGAGCGCGAGTCGAGAATTAACACGTCCGGTCGGGGCCGCTCGCAATGAAACCGAGGATAAGGATTCGTCGTGCGTCTGCCGTCTGGATGATCCATCGACGGAGGATTTAATCATCAGCGCTAACTGCGCTATCCGAGGAACGTCGTCGCTCGCGCGCTGTGATTATGCCGGCGGTGATTATTTTCGCTCAAACGCGATCGCCGCTCTACGCGGCGCGGACGGCGCTCTTTGTCGCTCTCATGGTGACGTCCGGTGAGGGGGGTAATTATAGTCCGCAGGACAATAATAACCGGGAGAATGCGCGTTTTATTCGCCATGTGCGCGCATCTCTCGCCCGCCAGAAAGCTCTCGACCGGCCTTTCCAACCGCTACTCGCAATGCGCCGCGCGCGGCTCATCGGGCGAAAGAGACGTTCGTGGTTTAGCGGAGTCGCGCACGAAGGATGCACGCGTATTAGGGATGCAACGATAAATCGATAATATCGAAATATCGAGGAACAAATATAGAATATTCATCGATATTTTTTTATCTCTTATAAAATCGATATATCGATATGAATTTTATTGATATTTCGTATTTTTCAGTTACAGAGAGAGAGAGAGAGAGAGAGAGAGAGAGAGAGAGAGAGAGGGGAGGGGGAAAGGCTATTACGGTTCTACGACCGAGATGAAAATTACAAAAATGAATTTACTAGAATGTATATTATGTAATTGGTCGATGTCTAGTAAATTCGCTCACTTTTATCATTTTTCACCTCGATCGTTGAACCGTATATAGATCTCCTGCTCCATGTATGCGATGATCTCCGGCAAACGACTGCGGTTTATTATATATTTTCTAATAAGAATATGACAATAAGTTATATGAAGATGAAGATTTTTAAAAGATTTTGTTAAATTTTTCGTGCATTCTCTTTATATGCATACGCCTATATGTATACATTTTTTATATACGAGATATCGATATGGAGATACGTAGATATCGATATTTTTCAAAATTATCGATATTATCATTATTGATGGTTCTAAATGACGATAATATCGTTATCGATATTTTGAGAAATCGTTGCATGCCTAATATACACGTATACACGCACAATGCTCCTCGTTAATGAGCACCGTGGACTCGGACGGGAGCGCTTTGATCGCGACTTGGCCGTCATCGTGCGTTTTCATGTGTGAAGTAATTTGCGATGACGCTTTTTGCGAGAGCACTGATGCTAACGAGAGCGAGAAAGGGACGGGGAGAGAGAGAGAGAGAGAGAGAGAGAGAGAGAGAGAGAGAGAGAGAGAGAGAGAGAAAGAGAGAGGCGGAAGGTGAGAAAGGACGAGGGAGGGAAAAGTCACCGCAGGTTGCACCGATTGACCGATCGCAATTTGCCGGGTACGATATTTTTCAATCGATCGTACACGCGAACTGAGCTGCGGTGTAAGTCCAGTTTCAAACATCGTCTCATGCGAGTTCCGCCATCTTGAGACTTTTTATGCGCTTATACTTATCCTGTGAATTTTTTGCGTATTTTTTCGCAATTTATTTCTCATCCTCCGCGCTCGCTTTTGTCCGTCAGAGGGGCGCTGATCCTGACTATGAGCAGAAATAAATGAATAAGTAAAATGAAGCAGTATAAAATGAAATATTATTATAAATAAATAATAAAATATGAAGCCTCTTCGAATACTCTTTAGGAACTCATTTTTGAGGAAAGAAATCTGGAAGAAAATCTGAAAAAGAATTTCTGAGGAAAATCGATAACAAAGAATTTTATACGTCGCGCTAATTCGATGAATATTTTTTTTTATGCGCTGGTCAAGCAAATTGCGCGCGAGACAAAGAGGGAAGGATAATGTTACTTCTCCGCAGGTGAGCCCACCTGTCATCGTCGCACCTGTCCCCCGACGTCGCACGTTACCACTTAGTGGTAACGTTAATGACCTTTCACGGGCTGCTGAGTGCACGATATGTGGGTGGTAGAGCACAAATTTAGTTACCGTTTTGCGTGCCATAACTCTGCGCGACGTCGGACACGCTTCTTCCGACGCGCATGCGTCGCTCGAAGGACAGATCGGCGGCCGGACGTTACTCACGCTCGCGGTTTTCTCGCAAGCTTGACATTTTACAGGCGAGGTAAATGCGAATTTTGCGAATCGCGCGAGATGATCCGAAGGATCGTCTCGACTCGCCAATGGAGGATAATAAATTCCACTCTAACTGTGGTTAGTGATGTTTTATTAATCGACTCGCGATAATTACGAACCGGTCCGAATAAATGCAACAGTTGAATGCAGTCTGCGCGGCGTATTGATTAGAGCAGCTGCACAATGCTAACGACGCTCATTACGAACTTGGACTTCCGGCCTGAGAGTCGCGTTCGTGCTGTAAAAATTAATTAGAGACACCGTTTCATCCCGGCGGTGATCAGACTTGTCTCGCACGACTAAGGTCGTGACGTACTCGCCTTACCCTGAAGTAGAGACGAGCTGAGAGAGAGACGCGACAATTGAATAAGCGACTAATAGACACTCGTCCTCTTCCTTCCAGACGACAGCCTGATGACGAGCGAGGTCCTTCAAGGTTACGACCCTCAGTTCATAGTGGGCTGTTACTTCCCTGCGGAATTCCAGGGCGAATTCGTGACGCAAGTGAGCGGTAAGGTTGGAGGCGCGGTGGACGAACCCATTCAGTATTCCGTCATAAACATCACCTTCAATGCGATATCGACATGGGGCTACTGCCGCAGGAGAGTCGGCGATAAGGTGCTGCTGATGGACAGGTCAGTTCACTCGACGAGTCGCGAACGACGTCTGACAGATGATAACGTGATTGAAAAAATTATGAAGAGGGAGGGGGGTGATCCTCGCAGGATCTGTCGTTGATCGCGGAGGAACGGTGGGAATAAGGAGAAGACACTCTTTATGAACTACCGCCGAGAATTCAATTTTGCCCGATAACAGCCGCGCAAGGATTGCGCTTGCGGCGAGTAAGTTCCTTGAGCGGCAGGATATTAACGTCGGCGATGCGTTGCGTGCGCCGAGACATTTTCTCAGTCTTGAACGTTCGTGGGCAATTGGTTCCACTTCCAGCCGACTCTGTGTGTCCTGCTGATATTATATTTTAAATCCCCCCGGGTTCCCACAAGTCGATAAAGAATCCGGTCGGGCTCACGCGGAGATGATCGATTAAATTAAATTATTATATATCATATGTCATATATTATATATCATATATCACACTCAAGTCCAATCGATGTATCAATATACGACATATCTATATTGATATATCTACATATAGTTGATTATGGAATTTTTATTTTTTTTGTAAATTTCCTATAATATATATTACATGTCATATATTATATTATATATTTTATCATATATATATTATATATTATATATTTCATAGTATATATTGACTCAACTTGACTGCCTCGGTCAAGGATTGGACCTGGAGTCTCGCGTAGAGTCTTCTCGCAGCCGCGGACGGTCGTTGCGAAAGTTCGCAGACGCATGAAAGCTCGTGCGAGGGCGCGGCGCCGTAAATATCGGAAAGTTTCTGATTTACTACGCGAAAAGAAGGAACGGCATTGTCCTGGACTGGCCGGAGGACGATGACACCGGGTGTGCAGGCTTTAACGCGGGCTCAGCGCAAGAATAACGGTGTATTCACAGAACGATGCACTTGCGACTAGGATCCGCGCGGCGTTTGTCGCGTATGTAAATGCCGTTAAATGGGCTGCACCGTGAGAGAAAGAGAGAGAGAGAGAGAGAGAGAGAGAGAGAGAGAGAGAGAGAGAGAGAGAGAGAGAGAGAGAGAGAGCGCGTTGTTCGCCGTCGCTACGCGCGTTTCCAGCGACCTTATACTCCTTAGAATCTTCTCACATCCTTAATAACGCACGAGGTACGTCGCGCCGACGTCGAAGAATGCGCGTGTCTGAAACGCTGAGATTTTAGCTGTCGTGTCACGACACTTTTCAAGGTTCAACTGACTGCCCGACTGCAATTTCGTCACTAACATACACGGAGCAAAATGTTTCGTTGCGTGAGGCAATTTTCCGCCGAAGTACGAACGACTCAGAAATTCCGACTGCAAACAGCAGAATTCCGTTTGAGTCAACCGGAGATCTTGATCGATCCGGACCGAAATCTGATCACTTCCACCGCAATTTCTAAGTCGCTTATATTTCAGCAGGAAATTGTTTCGTCCCACCAAGCCAAATTCTGTTCCTTTCAACTGAAACACGCTCGACGCGTTCGCCCTCCCGTCAATTTGGCCGAACATTCTTCTCACGGAGATGACGAAGTGTTTGTCAGCAGCGCAAGCTGCGCTCAAGATATATCGAGTCTGAGAGAAGAGAAAGAGAGGAGAGAGAGAGAGAGAGAGAGAGAGAGAGAGAAGGACTTTTATCGCTTTCTATATAAGTCACCGCGAGTCTAGACTCGCGAGAATGCTGGCGGATCATTCGCGCGCAGAAAAGGACGAGCTTTTCCTGCCCGAGGAGGCAGAATTCGCCGTTGCCGTCGACTGCGACGACCACGGGGGGCAAGAGGGGCAGAGTGTCGTCGCGGGAAATGGAAAGGGTGTGAAGGGGTTAAGGTTAAATTAGCCTGCCGATGTGTCTCCGGGGATGCCACGACGTCTGCGACTCGTCTGGCACGAAAATAACCGGCTCTCCAGACATCGCCAGACGCAGACACTCGTGTCGCGAATATCGCGAGCCGGGCTAATTCCAGAGAGGGGGGGGAGGAGGTGCAAGACGGAGGAGAGGGCGGGAGGAGAGAACTTTTCTTTTCGATTAGCTCGCGAGTGCTTCGATCGGACGCTATCGTCGCCGCGGCGACTCCGCGATGAAGATTGAAGTTCGCGTCTGGCGAAGGAAGAGCGACGTCGCGGGGAGAGCGGAAAACGAGGGAGGGGGGGGAATCGTCACGTCGTCCCGACGCGTCCCGCAGGGATTCGATTTCACGGGGGGAATCGACGCCACGCCTCGTGGAGACCTCAAACTCGAGATCCCCATCGCGCCGATCGATAGATCTCTCTGACGCGTCTGAACCCGCAAAGCCATGGGTGGGTGGGTGTTGTTCGGCCAAGTATGCATAAATTGGCGTACATGTGGGACCCATCCCTGCCCCCTCCCCCTCTCGGAGACGCGACCATATACTCCGCGATTCACGTTGAATCGTTAACGAGCTACCGAGGGCCGTCAGCGAAATCATACCTCCGGCTTTCCCCCTGCTGCGTCTCGCGATTACGACTCGCGGGAATCCGCTCGAGATTACGAAATTATCGAATCGGAATTACCTCCTCGCGAAGGAAACAGGTATGCCTTCATTTGCAGCGGCCGTTTAATTAGGCGCTCGTATCGAGTAGTAAATTAGTATTCTTTGCCAGTTTCATCGTTTATTAATTATATGTTTTATTGCATATTATATAATTATTTTACGTATAATTATTGATATCTAATATATATGATTATATAATATAATTATTTCATATAATAACTTTATATATTATACAGGGTGTCCCAAAAAGGTCCGGGCCCTTAAAAATCTCGAGAAATATAAGTTTGACAGAAAAGTGTTTCAGACAAAAGTTATAGAGCTCAGAACGATGTATTTATTGATCTTATCAGTTTGACCTTGGATGGCATCGTCAAGGTCAGGGCAAGGTCACATAGAATTATTTAAATGGAATCCCTTATTTTTTATTGCACATATATATTTTTATTATTAAATGTTATTATTATTAATTATATGATTTGTCAGATTTAACGGATATTTCTGAAATGAAATTCGATTTCTGAAATTATCATTCATTAATTAAATTTCTATATTATTAATTCTCTTAATTTCGAGACGCGAACGACAATTCGCGCGATACAAGGCGCTTTGATCGTTCATTAATTATATATTTTTCTTACATATTATGTAATTACCTTACATACAATTATTAATATCTAATATATAATATAATTATTTGATATAATAACTTTATGCGTTGTACATACATATTTTCATTACACGTTATTATTCATTGTACAGTTTATCAGATTTACTTCTTTCAAATTCGATTTCCGGAATTACTCTATTCATCGATTAGACATTTTCATTAAATTCTGCTGCAATCTTAATCCCGGCGGTGCGTGTAAACGACGGTATATCGCAAAAGCACGCTTGATGCATGGCAGGTCGCTTTTTGCACCGTCGTTAAGATAATTCAGTATAAAGTTGCTGCTTAGAAGGTGTATCCAACGGCCGGCGTAAACCAACACACGTGGATTTTTATCGCAACGTCTTGAGAGAGCCTGAGAGAGCAATTAACTCTGAGATATGAACTCCGCCGCGCGAAATGTTTTCCGCTTGCCCGGCAGGGAGGAACAACGTTGTTCAACGCGATTAACGATCGCCCTTATCTGTCAGTAGCCGCCGCGCAGTAGGTCGACATGGTCACGTCTTCGTAACCGCAGCCGTAAGTTTATTCCTTTTTCCAGCGGTTAATCCGCCAACGACACATCCGGCGGGTTCATCGCAACAATCGCGACCGCTTTGAACAAAATGCAGATGGCCGCGGCAGCCGTCGTTAATCGCACGCCTCAGTTATCTTGCTAAGGATAATGACTCGCGCGAGCCGCTGTGTTAATTATAACGCGTGATTTGCATTGAAAATGGCGCGTAATACTCGCCCGTGAGAGATGTTGCCCGACGTAACGAAGGCGGGCAACTCAGGGTCGCTGCTGGATGAAGATCACTTTCGTTTTGCTGCGTCTCGTCGGACGGAAAGACGTTGCCCGTCGTTTCCGAAGACATTCGTACTCGCTGCAGTCGCGTGGCAACTCGGAAACTCGAGTCAGGATCTGATCTGAGATTCTCAAGTTTGAATTAGGGGTTGGATGTGAGTTTCCGGCTGAATCGCGGCAGCAAGTGTGACGTCACGCGTATTGCGCGACTCGAGCGGAAAGAACTCGAGTCTGCCTTCGAATTCAGATCCGAGTACCTCGTATGGGACGAATTTCGAGTAATGACTATCATAAATCATTGATAAATTATATGATACATGATCGATATTTTTACATCACGCGGCTTCACCGCAGATCTCTCGCGTCGAGCTTCCAGACTAAAATTTAAATTAATAATACACAAATAATATAAATAATTGTAAATACACAATAAATATGCCAATCATAAGTTAGAAATATATTATTAAATATGTATATAAATAGTACCAGACATTTTTACTCTATTTGATCTCAAGAATATATTGTTATAATAGTGCCCTAATTTTTGCTAACTTATCGACTTTTGAAAATTTCAAAATCATTAAATCAACAAGTCAGGACGCTATTATAACAATATATTCTTGAGACCAAATCGAGTAAAAAAGTCTGGCACGACTTTTTTCTTCGACAAACAGTTAGTAAGATATCGCAAGTTAAATATTGAAAAAGTTTTCCTTAAATATCTCTTAAATATACGAGGCAAATGAAAAAATGTTTCAGACAAAAGTTGTTAAAATTAATTGGTAGGAAAAGATGGTGTAAAAAAAAGATTGGAATTTCCATTTGAAAAAAGTAATGATCAGTGAATATCTCGAAAGTGGCGCCATCTGTAAACAAAATGATATAGTCGTCTTATGTCTCCTTTGAAACCATACAATTTTTGTCCGAAACATTTTTTCCTAAAATGTTTAGTTTTCGAGATATTTTGCTGTTCCGGTACTTTTTATTTGTATATTACAATATATACAGGGTGTCTGACGTCAAATTGAACAAAAAGTTCTTCTACCCTCCCCCATTCTGCGGAACAACCGCGTGAAATTTTCAGTTACCATTAGTTAAAGGAGATTGGCGTGTAATCAGTTATCAATCTTCCGGGATTAACGACAGAAAATTTTATTTCATAATCAGCACGATCGAGACCTTTCTTATTCGATACACGAGAGCCTTATCGTCGGACACCCTGTATATAATTACAATGCGTATAATTCACGAATTGACCCGCGCACCCATCGCCGGTGACAAGTTTCAAGTAACAATTACCAGCACCAGCCTGACACTTGGCGACGATACACACCCTCTCGCATTGTGTTATCAATTAAAAGGCCACGGCGGCCGCTCGTGAAGCGCGCGGTACCATCGCGCCGCGTGGCATAACAGTCGCTAAGCCGAGTTGAAGAACGGCATCGGAAGAGAATATATCGTCGCCGAGGCTGCAAGCTCGCGGGCCCCACCTCCCGATCGGATAGAACAGAGGGCCTGTTTCGCTCTCTCGTTGCATACCATCTTCCATCATTAATCTCCGTGAAGAGACGGAGGAGTGACTAGCCGAAGGTGGTTTGGTGCCAGCCTCCTCCAGTTTACATGTATCCCACCTTCGTATTCGAAGCCCGACGGCCACTCCGCGACGGACGCGTCGCGTCGCGTTGTGTCGCATCGCGCATCTCCTTAACCCTTTGAGGCATAGTGGTAAGTATACTTACCACCTATTTATTCTCACATTTTCACGAGATATTTCATGTTTGAGGGATTCTTGTCGAGTTTTTTGCGTTTTTTATGCTTCTTATACGATATGGAAACATACATGAAAGGTTGTAAAGTGTTTTGCATAAGTTGTCCATTTATTATAGACAAAGTATGAAAAATACAAATTTTTACAGAAAAAAATCATTTTCCACGAGCTATGAGCGAATTTTTTGCTCAAAATCAAGATTTGGGGGTTTTTGGGTCGCTGATTACGAATCTGAGGTTCAAATTCCAAAATTAATTTTCCAAGATGGCGGATTCAAGATGGCGGATCATAACATTTTTATTAAATTAGCTAAAATTGTACTCTGGTTAGTTTTTGAGGTCCCTGATTACGAATCTAAGGTCCATATTCTAAAATTCATTTTCCAAGATGGCGGATCATAAAATTTTTATATGATTAGCTGAAATTGTATTTTGGTTAGCTTTCAAGACCACTGATTACGAATCCGTGGTCCAAAACTCATTGTTCAAAATTGCAGATTCAAGTTAGCGGATCATGGAATTCTAATATATTTACCTGACATTGTCTTCCGGTTGGTTAATTTTCCATATTTGTGATCGTCATCTTGAATCCGCCATCTTGAATTTTGAAAATCTGATAACGGATTCGTAACCAGCGATTCCAAAAACTCCACAATACCTATTGTCACCGAAATTATCGCGATTTTTTATTTTTGCATCCGCTATCTTGGATCCGTCATCTTAAATTTCGAAAATTTGATAACGGATTCGTCCGTTATCAGATTTTCGGCAGCGATTATCGACAGCGACCCCAGAAACCCCCGTATATAAATTTTCATGTGATTCGGATTTTCTGAAAAATACGTGCCTCAAAAGGTTAAGCCGGTTCTACACGGCTCATTTGTCACTCTAATTGTGAGACGTAAGGCCCAGGATGCCGACGTCGTTGACAATTGAATCGGATCATTAGCAGAACTACACGACTCGCAGGAAATTACGAGCGCGAAAGAGAGAGAGAGAGAAAGAGAGAGAGAGAGAGAGATGGGAAGGATCAGGCTCGCGTCTTCTTCATTGCCGATCCCGTTGTGGCGTTTCCACGGGGAGAAGGAAGATTATTAGTTAACGAAGGAACAATTTTTCCTGCGCAGAGAATCCTCATCATCGGCATATCCGCGCGCGAGGACTCGCGAGTCGCGCGAAAGAGAGAATAGCGGCCTTGCAGTGCGTGCGACGCTATGCAAATTCGATTCGAGTGCAATATACATTTACATTTCGGGTCAGTAGGATATCGCAGCCGGACGATGATGACAGCCTTGCGGAGAATGAACGCGAGTCGGATTGCGGGTAATTTGGTGGGTAGGAGATGCGAGATAACATAAATTACGAGTGTCTTGCAAAAGCGCGTTGTAAGGTACGAAACTTAGTTAGGTAAGTCCAAGAAAGTCCGTGCCCTTCTAATATATGCAAAACTTTAAATAATTAATTCTCGTGAGTGTTATACACCGGTAAATTCCCGGTTAAATAAGCTTTTGCTCAAGCATAACCGCACTTTCAATCGATAGAAATCTGCATCTAGAAACGGCACGAACTTGAGACACTTCGTTGAATCGTCTCTGATTTCGGTTCGAAGGATGAATTAATCATCTTACCGTATTATTTCACAAACGCGAATATATTTATTATACAGGGTGTCCGGGACCTTTTGGAAACAAAAAATTGCGAAGATTAATCGGATCAAATTGAGAAGAAAAGTCAAGTACCATTTTGCAAAAATCGCAAGTTATCAAGTTATTAATGATTGAAAATGACCGTATTTATTTGCAAAATAAGTATGTAAATATAATATAATATAATGCAATTATATTTGCAAAATAAGTATGCAAATATAAATAATAGAATAAATAATATAAAAATATAATATAAAAATATAATATAAAATAATAATATAAAAATATAATATAAAAATATAATATAAAAATATATAACTTATAAATAAGAATTAATTTTAAATGTATACATATATGTACAATTTATAGGTTATAATATATTTAACATAATAAAATAATACGATGTATAATATAAAAATATAGTATACAATCTACATACGTAACTTACAAATTAGAATTATAAATTTTAAATTGACTTTTCGTCTCAGTTCGATCCGATTAATCTTCATTTTCATTTTTCCAAATTTTTATTTCCAAAAGATCCAAAACACCCTGTGTAATAAAAATATATATTTAATATATATGATTTGTATGTTGTAATATATTTAATCACATAATCATCATATAATATATATAAATATAATTTATGCGTTATCCTGACTTTCTCAGCTGAATTGGACGGTGGAAGGCGGGAATAGGTAGACTTCTTCCATACATGACCTCCGCTCCCAATAAGCGTAGCTTGAATTACCGGTACGAAGAGAGTACCAAGATAACTCGGCTCTCTGTAGTTAAGTAATAACCGAGAGAAACATCGTCGTCGCCGGCCTACGTTACCGTGCTTGCCGTTCTCGTGTCTCGGACTCGTTTCGCCCATATCGCGGATTGACGTTCGGATTCGCGTGCGATCTAAATTGCCCTTTGCATTATGCGGCCTCCGCGGCGTCGCGAGACGCACGGCAGTCGTCAATAATCGGCGGATGAGCGACGAGTGTCTTCCGGATTCGGCGAGGACGGTCGACTGAGAAAAGTTCGAAGTGAGCGTCCTCGAGTGAGCGTCCCGCTCTCGGCTGGGTCATTCATCGTCCCGAGGAATCAAAATCCGACATTCTGGAAGTGAGACACGCGGTGTCTCGAAAAGTCAGAATTATCTTCCGGAAGATAATCTTGCCTCGGTATCACGGGGGAAACTGTCCCACTTCTTGCATCTCGATAGGTTTATCTTTTCGCAATCGACGTGATCCTATTGGAAATAAGAAACTCGGAGGAACGGCGCCATCAGGAGACACGATCGTGCCTCTCTCTCTCTCTCTCTCTTTCTCTCTCTCTCTTTCGTGGCGAATATCTCGAATTCAGCTCGTTGTCCGCTCGCGTGATCACGCGCTATGGGCGCGTTATGGGCAAAAGCTATCGTGTAACATTCCAGTTGGCGAATATACCTGCAGGCTTCCCAGGCGGTTCTGCGCGCTCTCGCGAAGCGTTTACACGGGCGAGACCGGCGAGAGATCCTATATATGGCCGGGTGCCGGTGACCACGCGCGCCGGTAAGTGAGCCCACACGCTCGTTCCCACAAGTTGCATAATATCGGCGATAGCTATTGCCTCGGAGTTACAATTATACGCGCAGGCATGCGGCGACGTCGTGAACTCGCGTGCGCGCTCCCTCGGCTCCGCCGTCGACGACGTCGCGCTGATTCCCCGGTGTCATTGCACCGGGCCATATGTGCTGTCTGTCGGAAAAATAACGGGAACACGCGCTTGCCTGTAAACATGTAATTCCGTATGCCCAGCCGGGGTGAGGAGAAAAAAGGCGGGAAATTGACGGGAAAGTACTTGCAGATACGCCGGGGAAAGAGTGTTTCGTACTCGCGACTGCAACCGCTTGATGAAATATCGACAGGTAATGTCGACTTCGTCGTCTACTCAACGTCGAGTTGCTCGAGTTGCCAACGTTTCTCATCCTTCAATTGGCAGGCTGAATTTCGCGAAGGTGGCTCGGCCGGCAAAAATGGCTTTTTAGCAGCCGAGCGATGTCATCAAAGTTGTATGCATGTATGTTTTGTTTCTGCGGGTTCTTCAGGGTCTCGAAATTGTTCAAATTTAAAATGTGGACTAAAGTCATAATTTTATCTCATAAAAATGAAACTGGACGTCTGTTATGAAGGAAAGTGGAATAACGGAAATAAGCAAAGTTTTTATTTAAAATCTACAATGAGGAACAAAGTACTGAAATAAGGAATAAATATAAATTATATATGGAGATAACACACTATAGTCGTTTCAGTCATCTGTGTTGCTTTGTGGGCTCGCCATTTCGAGCTTCAATTTTTTATAAATCCACCTGAACAGAGTGACCTTAAACATCCCCGAATACAACGTTTCAGAGTTCTCGCGAAACATTTTTGTTTTCAGTTTTTGGTCATCTCAAATTTTGAATTTCAAAGTTCACCATCAAATGGAAGCGATGCCAAAATCCCTCACAAGGACCCAATTTTGAAAATACCCAACTACCAGAAATACCGAAACGCAATAACGTGCCAGTCAAACGTTTAATTAACCCTTAAAGGCTGAAACTCATCCCACGCGGATTTTTTTCTTTTTTATTAAATGTTAAGTTATCCGCTACAAACGACAACTTTTCATCTGATATTCAATAATAAGACATTTAATGCATTGCATTTGTGTGAAGTTATGAAAGTGGGTATTTTCTAGAGCATATGTTGCATCGACCGGAACAAGTGATAATCAGATGGAACAATGTCTGAAGAATATATGGGATGCGGTAAGACTTCCCATTCCAGCTCTGACAGCGTTTGCTTCACTGATGATGCAACATGAAGTCGAGCATTGTCGCGAAGAAGGATCACTTTGTCGACGTTTACCTGCAATTAGTGATCGTTTTTGGTCAAATGCTCGCTTCAATTTGTATGATTGTTGTTGATAACGATCAGCGATGACAGTTTCATTCGGATTTAACAATTCTTAGTACACAACACCTTCTTGACCCCACCGAATACACAGCAATATTTTTGAACCGTGAATATTGCGCCTCGAAGTGGATGTTGCTGGTTTGCCTGGATCAACCCATTTTTTTCCCTTGGGATTATCGAAATAGATCCATTTTTCACCCTCAGTAACAATTTGATACAAAAATCTCTTCATTTTTATCTGGCGATCAACGGAATCAAACGTTTAACCGGTTCGCAATGGCATTTTCCGATAATTGATGTGAAAGTCATTTGCCTTCTTTGTGAATCTTTCCCATATCGTGTAAACGTTTAGTAATTGTGTACGATCAACATTTGATGCTCTGGCAAGTTCTGAAGTGAATTGTGCTAGATTTTCGTCCAATATCTGTCCAACTTGCAAGCTTTTTCCCGTTCGTCCCGAGCGATCGCTTTGTCGTTAACATTGAAATCGCCACTTTTGTATCGTCCAAACCAATATTCACACATCTTAATTGATGGAGCAACATCGCCATAAATTTCTAACAGCATTCTATGGCCTTCAGCCGCCGTTTTCTTCTGCTTAAAAAACAATAGCAACGCATGTCGAAAAGAAACCAGGTACGTTCGTATGTTTACCCAGCGTAGCCGACGCGACGCGACGAGACGCAGGTTACAATGGAATATACTACTGTGATCAAAAAGTATCCGAACTTTATTTTTAAAAATCAAAATTACAATTAAATCATCAAAATTCTTATAGTCTTCTTCAAAGTAGTCGCCATTGCTTGCAACGCACATATACCAGCGTTTGATCCAGTCCTGGAAACATCGCACATACGCGGCAGACGGTACGGCCTTCAATTCACGCAGCGATTTTTCCCTGATGTTTACAATCGATTCGAAACGCTGTTCACGAAGTGGTTTTTTCAGGTGGAACAGGAAAAGGTGCTTGCGGAGCGACATTCGTTGAGTTTTTGTCAGAAATTCACGCACAAGTGTCGAGGTATGCGATGGTGCGTTGTCGTGATGCAAAAAAAGGAGCGCTGGCACGATCCAAATGATATTCCAACTTCATCTGCTATCTCTCTCACAGTCAATCGACGATTTTGGAGCACCAATTCCTTCACTTTCTCAATGTGAGCGTCATTCGTTGACGTTGATGGTTTTCCAGAGCGTGGGTCGTCTTCAACGGATTCTCGTCCTTCTTGAAACTTCCTAAACCACTCAAACGTACTTGTTTTCGATAAACAATCATCGCCATAAGCTTTTTGCAACATTTCGAATACGTTTGTGAACGAAATTTCGTTCGCAACACAAAATTTCGAACAAATTCTTCGCTCCGTATTTTTCAACATCATAAAAATCGCCGTGCACAACAATCTTCACTGACATAAACAACCGCCACTTTCAAGCTTGAAGAAACGCCATGATTTTTTCACCAAATGTGAAGGACATGTATACCAACTTAAAAAAGCAAACGGATTTGATTTACAGTTTATCCGCGATTTAAGAAAAATAAAGTTCGGATACTTTTTGATCACAGTAGTATTATTCACCTACATACACATGACGCAGAATCGTGTAACATTCCACGACGCGTAACCCGTTATAACTCGACGAACACATGCCTTCGAATGCATGCCTATATAGTTAGTCTAATGGGGCTCGCAATTATTTAAATAACATCTTTACTGCCGTGACGGCGATTTCGTCGTGCGAACGCGGCGCACGCTGGATACGTTCCCGGACAAATGACCCCTCCGCGACCACTGTCATTTTCGTGATCGTGTGTGAAGAGCGAAGTGTAGATGCCGTGATAGCGATGGAGCGGTTCCCATAACGATTCCTCGTGCAAAAGTCGCACGGATCCTCCTTAGATCGTTCATAACGCGAGCCGTTATCATAGCGTCCGCTTATCTCAATCCACTCTCGAACATGGGAAATATTGACTTTTCCAGTCAACATTGATCCGCAAAGAGAGAAACTTCAATGTACTCGTGGCATCTCGAAGAAACCGCGCGGTGCACTTTGGTACCGCGACTGCTCCAGGAAAAATCCAGAGCCGATTGTTCGAAAATCGACGTTCTTGGACGTTCGCTCTCTCGCCTCTCGTGCGAAATTTATCGTCCCGCCAATTCCGCTCGTCGTCGCGCGCTGCCAGACCGAGTCGTCGGCGTCGCGCGGAACAAGAAGGTCCTTGTCGCTCCCACTTTTTTTTCTTCCACTTGTCATTGTCCACTTCCTGTGGAGCAAGCCAAGTGTTAATTCACGAGGGACTCGGCGCGAGAGAGCGCTGGTATGCGCTCTAATCGGGACGCCATTATTATACAGCCATTAGTGTCCCTGCGCGTCAGCGTTCTTTTATGCGTAATGTAAAATTCGTAAATCTCCAAGATAAACGATGCGAGTGTGTGACCGCGTGCTTCACAGCGAGCTCGGTCCAAGTGTCGAGGCGCCATTTACGCGACTCATCAAAATGTCATCCTGTCATGTTCGTTTCGTCATTTTTGCTAAGTTTGCGGCAATTCATATATTGTCGCGTGCACATGCGAGAGAGAGAGAGAGAGAGAGAGAGAGAGAGAGAGAGAGAGAGAGAGAGAGAGAGCGTTTTCTCATTTAGAATATTAAGTAAAAGGCTGCGGATTCGAGAGAAAAAGAGAGAGTAGAATTTATTTACTCCCTGAAGATATAATAAAAATATGTAAATTTTATTGAATCACAAGAACCGATCCAATTTATAGAACTAAATAATTATAGATAAAAACGCAGTCATCCGTTTGCGAGCTCTGTATTTGCTCTCGACATAATTCCGGGCCTCTCACTACTCTGAAGCCAAAAAATGAGAAAGATTTTTAAGATATACGATTGCCATTATAGCCCGTGCTTGAAAATGAAGGCAGCAAAGCCAAGTTTGGAAAAATAATGGCTGTATAAAAAAAAAAGTATCGAAAATGAAACTTTTTAAACTTGTAATCATGTTTAAAAAAATGAATAAAATAAAATAATTATGTTCGGGGTAGAGGCGAAAACTATATGTCTACTGTATATTGTGTAAAAATTTCAAGTTATTCGGTTCGGTAGTTTTTGCATAATCGTGTCAACAGTTTAAGAAAATGGTGTTTCCAGATAAACGCGTTTAAAGTTTTATGTGTACTTTCCATATAGATAGCAACAAATTTATTTTATACTTTGAACATTAATGAATACACTGTGAAAATTTCAACTCCATTGATCCTACCGTTTCTATTAAAAAAATTCGTAAAAATAGCCTTGAAAACGGCCTGCTCAGCATATAATTCCCCCCTTAAATCTAATCTAACTTTAACCTAGATCTGATTAAAAATTAATTTAGATTCATTCCATCATTGATCAGTTGATCACGCTTGGACGTTCATAGCCATGTACTATTCCCATTTACAAATTTGGTTTTGGCTATTATAATTTTGCAATATTAGGTAGAGAAATGGAAAGATTCTTTATTATTTATTATCTTGATAATTGATCAGCTGATCGATTACGGAACGATGTAAGTTAATTTTTAATTAGGCTAAGATTATATTTAGGCTAGTTTGTTTAGTTTGCGGTCCACCAACTTTATAACTGAAACCAAAATTTCCGAAACCGATTTCGGGACAGGCCCTGTGGTGAAAGGATGTTAAGTCCCCAAAATAAGGTGCGACCGCAACAAAGGATTTCTTGTAGATTCCTGCGCGACACGCGTTGGTATCGCCAACTTGGGAGCCAGCGCACGCGCCGTCCTCCTAACGAAGGATGAAGATGCGATAAAAAGGTCCGACAGATAGGATGGTATCCAAAGAGTGAAGGGAGAATTTCGAGTCCTGAGGAATACAAAAGCGATCCTGATGACCTAGTGAGCACATGAAACCCCGAGACTTTCCAGGCGCAACGCGCGATTCCAGCGCGCATCAGAAACTAGAAGGAGCCGGGAGAACCGGGGCTCCTTTATTATTTCTTATATTCGCGCCATATTACGGCGCGCAGGCATCGTCATCCTGATGCTTTATAGTCGGCATTAACTGCGCTCCCGGGATATCGTTCTTCTACGGTGCTTTACGGGCCGCAGTTAAGTTTTTCCCCAGCCCGACCCGGCCCTTATTAATTTTCCAATTCCCCTCCCCCCCTCCACCAGTCAGGATTCGTCGGTATAAATTCCTTAAGTGATATTACGTTTCCAGTTACGGTTGCGTGGCGACGAGAGCTTAAAAATATTCTTCGATTTACGATCGAAGAAGTACCAAGGTTGCGGAATATCGCGTTCCTTAATTTCAAGAGCTCTCTCTCTCTCTCTCTCTCTCTCTCTCTCTCTCTCTCTTGTCTCGGCAGAATCGTAGAATAATACCTGGTTATTTGGTAAATTGGAAAATAAAAAGTATAACCGTATGAATTCCAAAATACCATGAGAAGAATTCGACTGGCTGGTAAAGCTCGGTTCGACTCGATCGCGTTTTAGGGAGGGGGAATAATTCATGAAGTAAATGGTTGCCATTTTCCGTCAATATTACCACAGCAAAACCTCCAAGGCGCTGTTACCTCATTATACGTGCGCGACAGCCCGTATTAAAGGAAAATCAAACTGACTGACCGATTCTATCAGACAGAAGAACTCACGATTCTTCCTTACGCACATTGGGCCAGGAGATTAGAAAAAGTGGCCAAAATTTGGTTGCAAAATTTCGAGTAAAGAAGCACACTAACTTTATCTACATAAGTCAAAGCACTGTTGACAAAAATTTTATATTGATTGGTTAATTAATCTTCCATTAATAACGTCTTGAACCTAAAAATTTTCCTATAAGTAAGAACAATTATTTTTTTTGAAGATTTTCATAATTCTGACTACGTTACACAAATTTCGATATTTTCCTCTCATTTTTAAAAATGTTGTGTATACACTTATCATGTAAATATCCCTATAAACACGAGAATTAAACAACGTTATTGTTTTGGTCCATTGTATGTCTACTTTATTGAATTTTATAGTATCATATACGCTATCGAATCACGATAACACGCCATAACACGCTCCATCAAACTAAAAACGATTTCATAGCATTCCTTGCAATGTATATTTGAAGTTTAGTCGGCGACTTTTTTGCGCTTTCGCGGATATCTTATAGGAATTCGTAAAATACATCGTAACGCGCTTTGTTTCCAAAATAAATATGTCGAGACTAACAAAGAGGGAAGTTCTTGATAAAATTCCCAGTGATTCTGATAGTCATTTGGGCGTTGATTACATTTTGATTACATTTTTTACATTTTTTACATTTTTTTATTACATTTTTTTTTTTTTTTTTTTAGTATCAAATTGCTGCACAGTCAGAGCATTTTTAGCAATTTCGTCCGCCATATTAGATCCGCCATTTTGAATTTCTGAATTTTGAGTACGGATTCGAAATCAGCAACCCCGAGAGCCTCGGACTACCACATTTCATAACAATTGGAACACTTTTAGTATTTTGGCCACTTTTTCAGTTCTTGGTTTTCTGGCCCACAGTGTTGCGGTTCGATGCCGAAGGACAGGGCGTGAGTCGCCTAGTACGAGCCGCCATGTTATGTAATGCAATTATACACGAGTATGCGCGCTCAGCATTGCCTTTTCTCGTTGCAGCGATGACGGCAGGGACTGCTTACGGTGCTTCCGGCCGTTGCGGAGGTCGCGGAACGTCATCGAAGTGTTCTCGGAAGCTGCCAATAGATGTTACACGTCGGAGCCGGTCGCTTTGGCCTCGTGCGACACATTGAACTCCACGTCGATCCTGTACCGTAAGTAGCGGAGCCGGATTTCTCCGGGTAATCGCGCACTCGCGTTCCAGACCGCGACCCCTGTGACGCGCGTCGGACTAAATATGAGGCATACTTATGGTGTATAATGAGCGCGAGAGCGCTCATGATCCTTAGGTCTCGCGAATGCGCGGCGATTTGTCTCGATGATTGCCTTTTCTCACGGCTGAGCAGGCTGAATTACCATTAATGCGAATTGATACGACTTTTTACACGCACTTCTGTCGAGCGGCTTTTTCTACGCTCCGCCGCGAGAGGTTTGTCTCTCGCTCGCGAAGAAACGAGGCGAATGCGGAGCGAGCGTGGAAAGGTGCGCGCGAATGTTCGCGGAGAAACGGTTATTAGAACGATATGATACGATACTGCGAGTAATTTCGAGCGAATGATATGTAATAATATCGCCAGCGGATTTATTTGTCTGGGCGACCGAATTAATTGTCGGTTAAATCGGACAAATGCTCGATGGCGACATTGATACTCTTTTCCTTCTTCTCTTCTCTTTCTTTTTTTTCTCTTCTTTCCTTGTTCTTCCTTGTTAAATTAAAATTAAATTATTATAATATTATATTATATTACTATTACAAAATTAAATTAAAATTAAATAATTTAAATTAAGATTAATTTCGCTTAATTATATAATGAATAAACACAAAATATCCCTAGGAAAAGTAGTACTTGATTTTATTCATTATTTATTATTATATTTATTATTTGACAGGGATATCTTTTCATGTACTTAAGTAACTTAAATTAATTAAATTGGAAAGAGATTATTATAATATTATATTATATTATTATAAATTAAAATTAAAATTGAATAATTTAAATTTAGATTAATTTCGCTTAATTAAATAATGAATAAACGTAAAATATCCCTAAAGAGTAGTGTTCTATTTTGTTCATTATTTATTATTTGAAAGGGATATCATTCCGTTTAATTAAATAATTTAAATTAAATACAATAAACTAAAATTAAATTATTATAATATTATATTATATTACTATTATAAAATTAAATTAGAATTAAATAATTTAAATTTAAATGCATTTCGCTTAATTAAATAATAAACATAAAATATTTCTAGGAAGTAATTTATTTTGTTCATTATTTATTATTTGAAAGGGATATATTTTCGTGTAATCAAATAATTTAAATCAACTAAATTGAAAAGTGATTTTTGTAATATTATATTATATTATTACTATAAAATTAAATAAAAATTGAATAATGTAATAAATTAAATTTAAATTAAATTTAAATTAATTTCGCTTAATTAAATAATGACACTCAATACACATTGTTCCTAGAAAGTAGAATCAGTATGCAATAACAAAACTTACAAAGTCTTGCAAAACGCGTATCACGTGCGCTCCTTTTCTTTTCCTCCACTTCGGGTGCTTTCTCTGCGCGTAGAAAAGCGTCACGAAGCAAGGCGCTGTCGTTCCGTTCGTTCGTGACGAATTAATTACGCTTGCTTTCTTGCGTTCCTATATTCTCTGCGCGTGTTATCATAGCGGAGGAATTCACGAGCTTCCGCCTTTTATCGTCTAAGCAAGTTACGGCGCGACCTCCGGCACACACGGGGGGGGGGAGATCAAGTTCGGCGTACTCTGCGGCGAATTAGTAGTACTCAATAATTAGCATTAATTAGCCGCAGGCCTCAACCGGAGGAAGTGATGAAGCTTGCGTAACAACGCGGGAACAATAGGCGGGACAAGGGGGGAGAAAGGCTCGCGCCCCGTTCGAGACGCGCCGGCACGCACGTCGCGTGCAAGAAACGCGTGCACGCGCAAATTTCTCACGCGCCTGTCAATTAAAACGCACTTAAGGCTGATTGGGCATTTACATAATCGCCCGTGCGGCGCGGCCACGAAAGTCCAGTCCGATGAATTCGATTCCAGCGTGGATAATCGCGAGTTGACTCTTGACTCGACTTCCAGCGCGAATTATTCCGACGACACGGCCGGAAGCGAATTCGGGCGCGTCGAATACATTTCCGTTATCTCGCGCGGCGATGAAAGAACGTGTTCGTGGCGATGATTGTCGGCCAGCGAAGCGAGACCCCGCGTGTGGACTTAAGATAAAATCCGAAACGAAATATTGTCTTCCTGCCGTCCCACAGTGGGGCCAGATGACATTTTTTGGTTCAAAATTCTCTAAAGACCTGAATTTCCAACCGACTATCGACACCAATGGATGAGGTTGATCCTGAATAAATTCCAAAGAGATCTGTCTAGCCGAAATTTTGAAAAAATTATTGGTTCAGGGTTCATGGGTTTAGGGTTTGTCTTAAAAGTTTATCGTTTAGAGTACAGTGTCTTGAGTTCGATGGGTTCGAGCCTATGGATACTAAATGCGAGACCCCAGAACTTATAATCACTTTTTAAAAAACTCAGAATTTCAAAGCTCATCATTTCAGCCCACATTAAGAAAGAATTAAGGATTAAAATTCCTCGGTTTTGTGCTTAACGGGTCTATATTTGATGTTTTTGTATCTTGGGCATATGAGTTTTGGGTTAATGGGTTAATGGGTTTCTGGTTCAAGATCGATAAATCTCGAGGTGTCTGTTGATTGGTTTCATAGTTTCCGCTGAATACGCTATTAGATAGAAATAAGTGTCGAATAATGAGTATTTCACAAGTTTCTCGCGTTTAACGATAATTTTTCCTCTTTTGGGGTTAGTAATTCGAGAAAAAAATTTTTTTTTAATTTTGGCAAGACAGATCTCTTCGGAATTTATTCAGGATCAACCTCATCTATTGGTATCGGTGATCGGTTGGAAATTCAGGTCTCTGGAAAATTTTTAATCAAAGACTGTCATCTGGCCCCACTGTGCGTCCCCTCGATAGCGCCAGGTAACGAATTTCCTAAGATGGCGGCTAATTAGCGCGGATAATGCCACCAGATAAATCTCGTGCGATGGCCGGCGCCTTGTCGGAAGCGTCAGCAACGAGTGAAACGCCGTAACAGGGCAATCGTAAGCCGAGAATCTGAATTTATGTTAATTTGAGGACTCGGACCCTTCCGAATTTTTACCTTTAGTTTTTTACCTTACAGTTTACCATCGAAGAGAACGGTCTTCAAGATCCCAAAGCACGACATTTCAAAGTCTTTGTCGAACTTTTGGAAAACTCCTCTTCCATTCGAGAATGGCCGTGTTACATCCGCCATGTTGAATCTTGAATTTCACCGTTGAACAGAGCAGCTTCAGAAATCTTTGAACACCCAGTTTTAGGAATGAGCCTGAGCCGGATGCTAAATTAATCGAAAATAACCAGTACCAGAAATATCGAAGCGCAGCATTGCGTTTCCACCAATCGAGGGGTCGATTTCCTCGCGGCGGCCATCTTGAACGATACGAGGAGGAATCCAGGCCAAAAATCTCCTATGGATTACGTCGAAAACAAAAGACAAACGTCCGTCAAAGGACTCCTGCAATCGACGGAGCACATTTCTAAGACGTTCCGAAAACGTTCTTTCCCGTGGAAACAATCAATAAGTGGGCGAAAAACCGACGTGACCATCGTGAGATCCGAGGCAGGTTAAGAAGCAAGGTTGCACATCACGTTAATTTCACGGCTACTCATTGGTTGTCAGACCAAACGGAAACCTGGAACGGAAACGCCTTTGGAATGTAGCCGACCGATTGCAAGTGTCACTTTCTAGATGTCCCGACTTCGACGTAACCCGTGGATATTTTTAGTGCCGACTTCCTCGCCTCTGACGTCATCAGGCGAGAGTCCCGCGGCGTGGGGCCGGGGGGCCTTAATGAAGATGCCTCTGATGAGCATCGAACCCTCGGCTTCCGGTACATCATTACGCGCGTTCATCGGTGGCGGCTGCCGAGAAGCTGCACCTGTCGCCACGCGATCGAGGAACGTCGAGTCGAGGCCGATCTCCGTTTGTAATCCCGATTTCATGCTTTGATCCGTGTCGCTGCACGCGAGGCTTCACGGGAACCGAAAATCGCGGCGTCTGGTGGTCCGGCGGAAGAACGTAATCGAACGTCCGTGCGTGAAGCGTTCCGGCGAGCATCTCGGCGCTCTGGGGGAATTTCAGAGACGACGGTTCGCAAAAAAAAAAAAAGAAAAACAGAAAACGGGGAGGAAGAAAAAAGAGCGAGTCGACGGCCGGCCCGGCAACCGCCGATATGTGTACGGGAGGTTGTTCGCATCCGGCGAGTCGGAATTTCTCAGGAAGACACATTGTTGCGTCGGTCTCGACCGCCGTCGGCTTATCGAACAAGCTCAAATCGAACGGAAAGAGCGAAAAGGACATGCGATGATAATTTGGGGAGAGACAAAAGAAACAAAAAAGTTTCTGCGACTCCAACACGAAATTCCAAGCGACACGTGGAAGGTCATTCCGGAAGAAGAGGGATCCCGTCGGGACGAAAGTTCCGTTCCCCGCATTCCCGTTCGTCCTCCGCCGAGTCTTGCTTCCTTTTCTTTCCTTTTCGTCGACCAGTCAGATCAGGTCGGGTATCCGTCGGAAGCGTAGGAGTGGCAACCCCCGAAAAGGCCCCCTCGTCCTAATCGCTCCGCCGTGGAATAAGAGACACCACGACACGCGATGGCCTCTAATAAAGAAGGAGTATTATCGTCCGCTTCGTCGTTTCGACGAATTATACCGTGTTATTTGAACAGCCAGATATCCACGCATCCTTAATTCCATGGGAAACCCGCTTCAGCGTGCCCCGCGACTCCCTTCCGTGAAATTACGGTGTACTCTGTGATTCCTATAATACCTTTAGTCCTTGCACGTCGCTCGTCGCGCATGATTATTTTACATGCACATGGCTTATCGACGTGTAATTTATTAGAAGTGTAATTTAATTTTGAGAGTTTCTTTTCTCAAAAACTAATTTACTTAAGATAACAAATAAATATCTTAATTAAAATATTTTCCTTCGTTTTCTACTTCTTCCCATTTTTCTGGCAAAAGATAGACTCCGCGACGGTAAAAAGATTTTTCTTTGGACTTGATCCAATTTTTAACAAATTTTCGCACTTGTTCCAAGTTATAAAAGTGTGTATCCTCTGGAGCAGGGGTTCCCAACCGGGGGTACTCGCACCCCCTGGGGATGCGAAGAAACATTCTTGGGGGTGCAAGGAAAAGTGATTGTAATTAATAATGATTAAGATGAATTCTGAAATAATCCGGCATATTTACCATCAAATTAAAAAAAAATGGTATTAAAATTATATAGTTTTTACGTATCTGTACGTATATATTCATTACGTATCACTATGCGAAGCTTGATACCACGGATAATAATATTATAATATTAAAACGATAATGATAATAGTCAATAAATTAATAATGATAATAGTGAATTTCTATAAAACTATACTATATAATAATAATTTATTGTAAATTAATTTCTTACTTTAAAACCCTAACAACTAATTTTTACCATAAAACATATGAATAATTTTCTTTTTTTGTAAGGGGTGCGAAGGTTCATTAATAAATTTTTAGGGGTGTGAAATACAAAAAAGGTTGGGAAACCCTGGTCTAAAGCAATATTCACATGTCTTAATTGATGGAGCAATCTCATCACAAATTTTTATCAAAATTCTACGACCTTCAGCTACCGTTTTCTTCTAATTAAAAAACAAAAGCAACGCATGTTCGAAGATGCACTTCAGGAAGATGCTCCATTTTTAAGATGATATTAACACGATTTTTACTGCGTCTATCGTTAGTAAATGACTATAAACATCATGGATTAATATTAAAGCATTAAGAAACAATAGCTGGGATTGAAATGTCTTCGACAAAATTGACATTAGTGCCGTCTCTCGCAAAACCCTCCAATCTAAATGACATTCCTAATAAATGATCGTGAAAAGCCGGCGAAAACGGTACGATAAAGCACGCGAGTTTTGCGTCGAGCATTCTCATCCCATGTTCCTGTTTATAGCCGTAGAATTATACGGGAGATTGCTTCAAGGAAAAGGGGGCGGGGGACAAAATTGTTTCAAGAATACTTCCTTAAAACATGAAGACTCTCTTGCACGATCTCGTTCGATCCAGTTCTTCGCCGGTAGAGATTTCCGTTTCTTACTCTCCTTCTCCTCGTGCCGCAAAACTCACTCCGTCTAACAAGTTCGACACGGACGACGAAAGCCGCGGAAAACCGCGCGCTTGAGAGTTAACTCAATATCGCTTTTTCCTCCGACTCGCTCGCCCATTCTCGAGAGCGGTTTTGCGAGCGTAACAGCGCGCGAGGTAGCCGTGGACGAGGCGGAGGAGCGCGTCCGTGCCGCTCGAAATTACAGGGACGCGACGAAAAGCCGCGCGCGGGGAAAAACCGTAAAGCGGAGAACGACGCCGTTCGCGGCGAGCCCCGCCGCCTTCTTCTCGGCGCGCGCGGCGCGGCAAATAAATTCTGCCGACAAGTGGACGACGCTTACTTGGCCGGACTCTTAAAACGGTTTGTTTAAACGTGCCACCGGCCCTCTGTAATTATGCGAATCGTAAATTGATCTTGTTATCCGCCTCGTTGCGATACGGCACCGCCGACAGCTTCACCTGTCGCTAACGCGGCACAGGCCATTCGTTGGTCGCTGATGTCTAGATAAAAGTATGCGGATGATCGTCCAGATGAATTTCTCGCAGCATCTTATCTCCGTATTTGACTTTTTTGCACCTTTTAGTTCTATTTTCCTAGTTTTTTCATTCTATATCTCCATCTTATCCATACTATCAATATTATTTTACTCAAAAGATTCGTGATCAGCAATTCGAAAAACCCACATATCATCAATAATAATCGGAATTTTTATCAATTTCGTACATTATTGGTAGCCATATTGAATCCGTCGTTTTGAATTTTGCAAATCTGACTTTAGATCCGTAATCAGCGACCCAAAAAACGTAGGACTACCAAATATTTTAATCATTTTCTCCAGGGAAGTTAATTCAGCAGAGAAAGGGTTGATGACCTAATATTACAATCTATAAGGTTCTTATTATTATTACTGAATTAATAATATTTATTACTGATCTGTAAGATTATTGTTATCTTCAACTGGAAAAAGTTTCATCTTTACAAAATTACCCCAAATATTCACAGATGACTTTGTCCACATTATTGTAAAATATTGAGATGCTTATCTCCTCTATGTTTCGACGCATTGCGATTGCGTCGAACTCGATCTGCAATCGGGCCAAAGAGGAATTTACACATTTCATCTTGTCCAGCTGATTTTATAATCACCCAAGCGCAATACCGAGCCGCTCTCTTCGGCGGGACGGACAATGAGCAGGAGCAGGTAAAAAGGGCCCAATTGCGGGCCCACCGCGGCGCGGCCGCGGAGAATAACATTTCGGGAAGCGGGAGGTCCTCGACGTTTTACGTCTTACTCGGCGAATTTCGCAATCGTCATCGTCCTTCCTTTCGGCGAGGAGTCAAAGGGGGAAAGAGGAAATAACGGGGCGATAATGCGCGTGTGCTTGCGTGCGGCTTATTATTTTAGCCGTCCCGGGCTCCCGACAGCTCCGCTTTGAAGACACGCTCGCGTGGTCCTCTTCGTCCGAGCGAAGATATTTTGCAGTCGGGGACTTCTGGCGTCTGAAGGATCAGGAAGTCGCCTCAAAGCGTTCTTCAGGCGACTACACTGACGAAGACACGTCGCTGATTTTGCGAGCGTCCGGAATAAAACACAAGTGGATAAAAAATAATTACCATCGATCTAGAAGAATCTTCATGAAATCGAGCGGTCCGAAAGATGATCGATATCGATTCGATCACGTATCTTGAAGATATTCCGACCTTAACGTTGCTCTTCCAGCGTCAAATGAGGATCTTCTTTCATACACAATGCACGATTGAAAGTGTACTGAACACTCGGTCCAAATTTTGCCTTTGAATTTGAATTTGAAGAGTGAGGAATAGCGAGAGAGCGAAGACGAGATATTTGAGTCACTCTGGCGTCGTCGCGTGGGACCTCCTCACCTCCGGTAATCCGAAAATTGCTCCGTTCTTTGTAAACCTTTTGCATTATCAGCGCGAGGGGAGGAGCGACACGGTGACGGGTGAAAAGTGCCGAGGCTCTCCTTAGGTGAAGAAAACGCGGTGTGGAATTTCAGCTACTTCCTGCTGATAGATCGCGCCTCTCATTGTAGCTCCGACGAAAACCGCGGACTATTTCGGGAAGCCCTTTGTGGGCAGAGGTACCTGCGGATTTTTATCCCCCAATGTCCCATCTCGATTCATGAGAACCCGCGATCTCGCCGAGTCCAGTCACGTTCAGGAACGTTCCAACAAAAAGCAGTTGGAACCACGGTTGATTCTCGAATTGGATCCGGCTCCGAGTGTCGACGCGACAGACAGAGTGAAAGAGAAAGAGGGAGAGGGATATCATACTTTATTAATTTATACGGAGCTTAATTTATCCAGTAATTCGAAACTTGCTGAATAAGTAAACTTGTTACAGCAATAATGTTGGATACTCAAGAAGGTTTGCGCAGTTTCTAGGTTTTATCAAACTGCACATGCGCACACTATCAATTAAAAGTGTGGTCATGTATGTTTAAACAAAAACTTATTTAACAAAGGACTTACGTGGTGTGTAACACTCACGGAAATATTAATTATTTAAAGTTTTGCATCCCAGATGCACACTGACACGCTTTGGAAATTCTAAGGGCATCCTGTGGATATCCAAATTTTATCCCGGGGTATCCTGGGATGTCCTGAGGAAGGGAAAATGGCAGCTGAATATTAGCCTTTGAGATATCCAGAGATATCCTGTCGGACATCCTGAGGACTTTTACAGGATATGTTATGAATATTTTTTAGGCGTCTAAAGGAAAAGGAAAAAATCATAATATATTGAGTTTGCCAACTCCGAATTGTATCGAGAGTTACGTTTTTTCTGTTTGAATTATAAATATAAGGAGAAAAAGTACTTGATTCGATTCTAAATCGAAATTGGTAAATTGAATACATAAATAGTTTAATTTCATTTTCGGAAACAAAAAATTGTTAAATCTTTTTCAATTTTATCCTCTTAGAATTTTAAAATCTTTAGGCTTTAAAAGAAATCGAGCTATTAACGTATCCAATTTGTCAAATCCGAGGATCGAGTCGAATGCTTTCTTCTCCTCATATTGATAATTTAAACGGGAAAAATAGAAAGCATATGTATTTCGGAATCAGCAAATTCAATACATTATATTTTTACTACTTATCCTTGAGACATTTTTCAGAAGATTGTGCTATTCGGGTTCTTGTGCTATTTGAGATTAACGGATATGCAGCAGACATTTATGAAAGATTTATATTTTATACACAGTACTTAACATTCTATAATCAATGAAGTCAAATATATACACAAAATTTTCGTTTGAAATATCTATAATAACACAATTAAATATTCTCAAAATATACTTCCAGAATAATCCTAAAAATATCCTAGAACATTCCGGGACATATTCATCCTGAGGATGTTTTGTGCTGTCTGAGTTATATTAAAATGGCACGAACTGTTTTAGTTGCCTGATATAATTTTAACACATTGTTGTGTTTTTTCTTTGCATTTTTTCTGCAATTACATGCAATGACGTGTTTTAGCTTGTAACTTTATTTTGTAACTTTTACAAACTCATCAGTCACTCGACTACTCTGTGGCCTTTCGACAAAGCTTTAGCGGCACTCCCATTGCGAAAGATGGCTGATTTGTCGTCAGCGAATGTTCTCAAGAATCAAAGATTGATGTTGTCTCTCTTTGAAATCACCGAAGGACTAAATCACGTCGGATCTGACATCGTTGTCGTTCTTCTTTCAACAGGCACGAAAGAAATCGGCGGCCAGGAGATCCGGAACGAGTACTGTCCGATCGTCGGTCTGTATCACTTCAAGTACAGCATCAACAACGGCTCTGCGACATCCTTGGAATGCAACTCCTTCCTCTCAGACTTTAGTAATTGCCCGGACGGCTCGGTGTTACGTTTGAACTTCAAACGATGCTCCTACGAGCAACGCGGTAAGTTGCCTCATTCCTTCGCTTTTTATTAACACAGTTATCGCTGACCGATTATCATTCTCCGGGTCGACGACGAAACAGTTGATGAGCCTCTCAGGGTGTCGAGGTACATCGTTTCAATCTCGTTCCAGCAGATCTCACCTTCAATTGTTTGGGCAACTGGCCTGGACCAGGTGGCTCTAATTACTTCGCTCTATGGGACAACGACACTATCGAAGGCCAGCCTCGATACAGATGCGGGGTACGTACAAGGGAGGGACATGTCTACGAAACAATGTAGACAAATAATCGCAAGTCTCGCGTCTCAGAGCCAAAAATGTACAATATTTCTTGATCCTTTGAGGCACGTATTTTTCAGAAAATCCGAATCACATGAAAATTTATATACGGGGGTTTCTGGGGTCGCTGATGACGAATACGTTATCAGATTTTCGAAATTCAAGATGGCGGGTCCAAGATGGCGGACGCAAAAATGAAAAATCGCGATAATTTCGGTGACAATGGGTATTGTGGGGTTTTTGGAGTCGCTGATTACGAATCCGTTATCAGATTTTCAAAATTCAAGATGGCGGTCACAAATATGAAAAATCGCGATAATTTCGATGACAATGAGTTTTCGACCTCGGATTCGTAATCAGCGACCTTGAAAGCTAACCAAAGTACAATTTCAGCTAATCATATAAAAATTTTATGATCCAGCATCTTGGAAAATGAATTTTATAATGTGGACCTCAGATTCATAATCAGCGATTTCAAAAACTACCCAGAGTACAATTTTAGCTAATTTAATAAAAATTCTATAATCTGCTATTTTGAATCCGCCATCTTGGAAAATTAATTTTGGAATTTGGACCTCAGATTCGTAATTAACGACTCAAAAAACCCTCAAATCTTGATTTTGAGCAAAAAATTCGCTCATAGTTCGTGGGAAATGATTTTTTCTGTAAAAATGTGTATTTTTCACACTTTGTTTATTTATAATAAATAGACAACTTATGCAAAACACTTTTCAACTTTTCATGTATGTTCCCATATCATATAAGAAGGTAAAAAACGCAAAAAACCCGACAAGAATCCCTCAAATACGAAATATTTCATGAAAATGTGAGAATAAATAGGTGGTAAATATATTTACCATTATGCCTCAAAGGATTAACTGCTTGTGATTGGCAAGCTAAATCTCGCAAAAGTGCTCAAGTTGGCAAAAAATAAATCTTGCGACTTTGACATTTCGTTAACACCAGAACTAGATGTCAAAATGTGCGGCTTGTAATCTTCTAAAGAAATTATTCGAATCTATGACGATGCATTCTATATTTTTTTTGTTTGGTGTTGAGTGAAACTAAGCAGGATGAGTAGACATATTTGCTCCCGCATTTTACTTTGCTTCTTTTCGGAAATCTGTCATTTGGGCAGCTCCGATCAAAGTAAACCGTTGATGATCGCCGGTAGTTTTGGTGTTAATGATTGTCATGACATTCCGCGATGATTAATGTCGCCTTTCTGCAGATATACGACGTCGACAACAAAACGGGGAAGACCTACATGGCGTTCAGCAGCGACTCCAGCTGCACGCGAAATCTGCAGAACTCGACCAGCGGCCACGAGACTCTGATTCTCAGCAAGACCCCGAATCAGAAGAAGGTGCCGAATTACGTGAAGACTCATGTCGCTACGTGAGTATTCACTTTGGTTTGTTTTAGTTTAGTCCGGTTTAGTCCGCAGCAGGGTGAAGCTTTGACCGAAGAGTCTAACCGGACTCCTCAACGTAGTTCGATCGTAGTCTGTTTGAAAATCATCCGGTCCGTTTATTCTGGTTGTTGAGAGCTCGTCCACACACCGCGGTGTGTCAACATTGCCGGCGCTTGAAGGTCATCCGTTAATTACTCGCTATTCATGAAATCACAGATTCCCGAAATGGGCACAGGGGGTGTGGGAGCAGGCTCTCATAGTCAACGGAACCATGACCTTCACCGATCTCAACGGCTACAACAGTTACACCTTCATCACGGTGGAGGCGAACGAGGATACCGGCCGTTACACCGTGTACTCTAAGGATCAATGGTGAGCAATTAATTCTCGACCGCCACTTTATTATCAGTGATCGCAGGAGCATCGCAGATCCTCGCTTTTTTCCCACGAGTCCCACGATGCTCTGCATGTTCTTCGAGATGCTTATTATCCCGCGGACAGTGAAAGCTAAAAGTGAAACGATCGTTTTCCTTCTAATTTCAGCGAGCAGGACGCCTACGTGTGTTTGGTGATGAGGCAGCGTAGTGAAAACATACTGGAGTTTACGATAGGTAATTATCTCCGGGATTGCCCGGCTGTTTCACATTTAATTCCCCGTCGTAGCGCGCGGCTTTATCGTCACGGCGCATCATTAAAGTGTAACCGTGACTCTCCCACCGCCATAATAATCCTTAGAGAGCATAAAGCTGACGTTACTCGACAGGGATGGTCCTCAGTCCAGTTTACCAAGACTATCTGTGCGACGATCCGAATCTGGACAAACCGGTGTGGATGACTCAAGCACGTAAGTTGATGCACGCGCTGCGAGACACCTTAGGGAGTCACCTGTCTCTGATAAGCCGCCCACTTGCCGGGCACGTTTATTATTTGCGCTTAACGTACAAACCGCTCTCTCAACAAGGTATCGAACGCGCGGTGGAGTCGCCCTGCCCAATTACAGGCGAATACACGGGAAGGATAACGGATCTGATGGGAATGTGCGCCGAATTGAGCAGCAACTGCAACACCCGCGAGATTATGTACTTCAGAGTCAGCGACTGCGATTCTGGGGAGCTGTACGAACGTACGTAACGATTATCGCCGAAATGAGCATAAATAACAAGTGATAAATATTAAGAAAAGTACATCATTGGAAGTTTAACCGCGCACTAGAACTGGTTGCATCTTGTCTCATGTCGACTCGAAGGGTCGAGAATTCCATTTCGTTTCTAGATACAAGTATTTCGGCTTTACACTCTAACATTGCTGTTCTGTTCGAATTTATTATACTCATCAAATGTAATAAGGAGATAAAAGTTTGGAGATAAAAATTTTGGTTCAAGTGGACGCGAATAGAACAGCAGGATAGTCGAAATGAGGCTTGTGTTTTGGACGACTTGCAAGCGAAATTTATCCTCTTCTGGTGTGATGGTTTCGGAGCTTGCAACGTTTTTACACCTTTCAGAACGAACGTATCTGTGCTTGGGGCAGTGGGAAGAGAAAGGTGTGATGTATACTTATACCATGAGGAACGACACGCAAACGAATGAGTGCTTCGTAGGCCTGATCGTCAACGACGAGGAGATATACATCAAGGAAGCTGGCGACCACTGTATGCGAAACATCGATCCTAAAACGCAGGGGATGCGTCTCTACAAGAAAGGTGAGTATCCTCTTGCCAAACATTGAAAACCTGGCAGGAAGTAGAGTACCGCCTCTTTCCTTCCGATTCTCAAAGTGGCTTTTACATGTTGTGATGATGATATTTAAGGACAATGTTACGGGAATTCGCCGAGTCCCGCGCCGACGCCGATGCGACCAATACCTCACAACCCGGTAATGAGGATCACGACGACTAAACCGTCGAGAGCACCAGGTAACAGCCAAAGGACCTCACCCCTCGTTGTCCCATTGTTTCGATTTCTCAGATAAAAACCTGTAAAGGTCTCGCCGCAGTAGAACGACTGCTAAATTTGACGTTTCTGTCGACAGGAAACACCAAGGTGCCAGGTAACGCAGTTTCCTCGTCGTCTGCCTGCAGATCGAACGCGTACACGAGTTTCGCGCTCCTCTTCGCTGTGCTCGCCGCGCGTCTCAAGGTAGCCTCGTACGCGTCCGAATAATGAACAGCGTTTTTCGAGTTCGATAATGCGCTAGTTAATGAATATTGCTACGTGGATGCGCCGACTGTGTGCATCCGCCGTTCTCGTCTAGCGAACGATCGAGACGTAGGTAGGCAGGTTATTTATTACAAAAGTCGACCTAAAAGCGTTACTGCAGCCAGCGGAGAAAACATACGTTCTGCATATTTCTTTTTATCCCGCACACTTCCGCCTACGTGAAATCTGCCTCTCCGTGCAACTCCGTGAAGAAGGTTTCGCCGTTCCCTCGGTCGAGCACCAAAATTCCGAAAGTTAAAGAGCTCAAGAGGCTCCAATAGGTGGAAGCGACTTGGGTCTTCACAGTCGTGTTTACGTACTGCCTTGTAAGATACAGACGCTCAGACCGAGACTGTTGCGACAATCCAAAGAATCTATCTATCGCCCGCGATGCGACTTACGGCGAGTAAAGTTGTCCACGCGCAGACGAATAGCGGGTCCTTGTTCACTAATGAACCAACATCATAGGATAGAAGTGCGACACAGAAGTATAAAAGGGACTGACGGTATTGTTTTACAATTCATCTCACAATGATAGATTTATCTTTATTTCCGGAGGACGAAGTCGCGTATGAAAATTTGATCGCTAACGTAGCATAAAAAAGTTGTTTTCCATTGAACGAAACCTGTCAGACACCCACTGTACTGTTTAAGGTCGACAGTGATATTTCTCTTATGATAATGAATATAAAGTAGCGTTTCTTAAACGTCCGTAAAGCAGCAAGTAAGCCATAATAGACGGAATATAGCCCGACACAAAGGGACGCAGTATAAATTACACAGTTGAATAAGACTGATACAGAGTTATTTTAATACAATTCAACCTGTGGTAGTTTCTTTCTCTCTGTTGGAGACAAATTGCTCCGAGGGATTCGTATGTTCTCACGCAAGCACAGGAAAATATATATATCTTTGCGAAAAAAAAAAAACATATCAACGGTATCGAGCTATCCGTAGAATAGAATCCAAATATCAAAAGGTCCGCAAAAGAACCGAAGAAGGAGGGAGGGAGAACGCAAGTTATATATTTGCAACTTCAACTCTGAAACGTGTTTCACCCTATTTGCATACTGCACGCATATAAGAAGCAAGACAGGTGTTGTTGAATGTACAAAAGGAAATTAATGGAATCTCCCTGTAAGATTAACAAGACAAAATTAAAAGACAAGAAATTAACTGTGTGCTATCGAGTAACTTCAAACGGAAAAGAACGTTTCCTTTTGTGTACACCATAAACGCGGATGAGATCTGGTATCGCCCAAAGTGTAATATTTACCGCGAGCGCGCGAGACTGACGCCAGATTTGCATCCGTGTCGTACGTGGTTCTAGTTTACTCTCGCATCTGGCGTAATGATGCGACAAAATGGAGATAGCTGTACATACATGTGTAAACTCGTCGATTATTTATTAGTGTATAATACCGGTAGTGTAACAAATTCAACGAAATATACATTTATTGTTTTCGTTTAACTGCGAATTGTACAGAAAATTAATTAAAATAATCTCTAGACTGCTATCGATGCTAAAAATTTGGCTTCTCGCGTCTTTACGCGCATTTCGCGATTATTTAACCTGTATTTAATATATATATATATATATATATAGTAGCGAATAGTAGCGAGAAAATCGTTCTTTTACTCTGACATATCAATTGCGAATGTACAGTTGTATAAAGGAGACAGGTATGCAATAATAAGATACGTGAGTCACGAAATTTAGGTCGCCTAGGATAAGGTTAAAAGATAAATCATCCTAGACGTAAATCTCCGAAGTTGCAATCACATTAGGGACCGCATCCGAAAATATTAATTTCCATCAGAGAAGAGTATACAGTTGGCGTATAACGAAAAAAAGCTTAATCTTCATTTGTAATTGCATTTATCGTGCGATTATAGAAGTATTCAACTTTGGATAGATTACGTAGCTATAACCGATTCGAACGTAATATAAATATGCGACAATAACTGACATTTTTAACACACTGCAGTTCTTGGTTTGCACCAAGGCATTGTGTCCAATTATTCGAGTAGATTCGATCTGTACTATACACTGAGTGCGGATATAAAAATAACTATTGATCGTAAAATGTACATCAGCTACATTTAATCAGATATATTGACCTCTTGATAAATCTGCCATTGCTAAATCAACTGCTGATGAATTGTGATAGTAAAATGATTGGCTACATTTGGGGATCAGCATTATATTAGTGCATTCTGACGCAACATGTTGAGTATCTTTATTGCGCTGAAAATGAATGCTATCTGCTTACTGTACTGAGTGAACGTATCTAAAAAGTAAGAAATATTTATTCGGTTGGTACTAATGATAAGTTTACTTGATTATTCTACTAAATACTACTAACAAAATTACATAAATCTAAATTGCTACATATCTATATAATATACCGAACAATTATTTTTAATTTTTTAGATATTTTTTCTCAGGGTAGTAAATTGTGTGGAATGGTGCAAACCATTAAATGGCACTCACTAGGAAATCGTACACTTGTAAAGCTGTTTCTCCTGTCGAACACAGCTGATGTATTGGATGTTTCAGCAAACTGTACTGCACTGTATTGATAATGCCAACAACAAAGTGTTGTCGACGTGTAATATGTTAGTGACTACTTGAAATCAAGTGAGAGATCTTCAGAATACATCGTCATTATATTTTAATCTACTAAAGGAATTTTGTACTTTTACATGACTCAATATATGTAACAAAAATAAATATTTATCAGATATAGGTACAGATGAGGGCACAAATTATTCAACACAAAAAAAGACCTGCTTTACATAGCGCATTCTTAAATTATAGTCTGCCTTATCACATTCCAGGTATTTAGCACACCTAGGTTCAGTTTGAAGCAGTGAAGAATCTATCAAATATATATAAAAAAAAGTGATACAGGAAAATAAACATATTTGTAAGGCGACATATGCACAGTCATACACTTTTATAATAAATCTGATCTTATATAATATCTAATTTGGCATGTTCTTTGTCACAAAAAACTCATATCGTACAAGTACCAATGGAAACAACAATGTGATCTTTACAGTCTCCTATGCCGAATCTCTTTCATACTTCAGGATGGCTTTCTTGCGCTGTACCCCCCATGCATACTTGTCGTTCTCAGCTTTCTTACCTGTCACACGATGGCATGGCACGATATAAGCAACGCGATTCTTAGAAATTGCATTCCCTACCGGGCGTATAGCTTTGGGATGTTGAATTATCTTTGCGACTTCCTCGTACGTGATAGACTCTCCCCTAGGGATAGTCATCAAAGATTTCCACACCTTCACTTGAAACGATGTACCCTTGAGGAGGACACAGATGGAATCGAGCGACGTCACGTCAGGCTGGAAAACTTCCTCGACTATATTCTTTGTCCCGTCTCCAGTGTCTTCCGATATTTCAGAGAGCGGCCACTCGTTCTTCAGAACTTTCAGAGCGTACGCCTCGATGCCGTCGACGAATCCCAAGTACACGATGGCTTTGCTGGTGGCGGTTATGGCGATGAGGCATTTACCGAAGGGTGTCGAGTGGAATGCGTATAGCAGCTTGAACGTCGATCGATCCATCTTGTACTCGCTGCTTGTCATGCTTCGAAACTTAACCATGCTGATCAGGATGCGCCAAGCACAAACGCGAATCGATGCGCAACGCCAAGTCTGTCTCGCAGGAGTGAAGCTGAAGAGGCACCGGACAGCACCTGAGAGTGTTACGTCTGGGTTCTGTACTTACTCTCGAGCACGTCCATAACATTCAGGTGATCTCGTATATATATTCTTACTCACAATATCCTATTTCAAGTTGAGTGGAAACGCAAGTAAAGCGCCTACAAGCCTCTATCCCTCTCTCTCAATTACTGACTTCAGGAACGTACTACTCCGACGCCATTGCAACCAGGGTTGGCATGTTTTAAACTTTTTGTTTAGAACAAAAGTTTTAAATATGTTTTAAACATTCGATAATTTTAAACAAATGTTTCTTTCGTGTCAATTTTGGACATAAAATTATTAATGATGTAGTTTTGATCTTTTCACGAAATATTTATTTTTTCATATTTTTACACATTACAATATAATATTATACACAAATGTGTACAAAGTGTCCCAAAAGTCAAATATCTCAAAAATAAAGCATGTTAGAGAAAAATATCTTATATAAAAAGGTATAGAATTCCAAAATTGACGCTTTACATAGTAATATTAATATGACCTTGAATAATGTTGCCAAGATCATGTAAAGATTATTTTCAAATTTTTTAATGGAAATCTCCATTTTTTATCGTATCATCTTTTTCTACTAGCTATTTTCAACAATTTTTGTCTAAAATATTTTTTTTATTTACTCAATATTTTCTGAGATATTTAAGGGAAACTTGGTAACTTTTTCAATATTTAGCTTATGATATTTCGGTAACTATTTGTCGGAAAGTGGTATTAGATTCTTTTACTTTACCTGGTCTCAAGAATATTGCTCAAGAATATTGTTACAATAATGCCCCAATTTTTGTTAAAGCTAAAAGACTAAAAATAACATTTACCCTATCAGAAAAAAAAATATTTAAAAAATGTTTTTAAAAATATCAAAAAGAAACGTTTAAAGAACATTTTTAAAACGTTAAAATTAATTTTAAAGGAACTGCTAATATAAAATAAATAACCATTAAATAAACGTTAAATATTTTTTCTTAATCACTATTTAAAATGAAGAATTAATGTAAAATGAACGTTAAATAAATATTAAATATTTTTTTAAAACATTATTTTAAGTGACGAATTAATGTAAAATATACATGAAATAAACGTTAAATAAATATCTTGTGTACAATGAATGGAATGTTAAAAAATGTTAAAAAAATAAAAAAAAATATTGTCTACTTATTGAATAGCCACGGTCCGAATCACCAAAAAATTTCGACTATTCAAGTGTGTTAAATTCGTAACGTTATTGTTGCTTATTACTAATATAAGATTGTTGCTAACGTTATTGTTGCTTATTACTAATATAAGATATTCGATTAAATATGAAATATACGGCGATTCTAATTAAATCTCGATTTCATCTTTTAGTTGTTCTTACGTATATGTATATTGTGCATATGTTGGACATTTACTTGTATTGGAAATGTGACAAGATACATCTTAAAAAGAAAACTTTAAGCTTTTTTTTTTCTAAACAGTGTCTTTTAATTTCTTCATTCTTTATAAGTATCAAGAGCAAAAAGACAGTTTTCGCTTCAAATAAATAACTGAATGAAGAAATATCCAACCGCAATCCATATCCATATACAAATGCAAATTAAAGAAGCTTGCGTTTTTAAATAACATAAATGCCATATTTGTATGATGTTTTATTTACACGGTACAACTCGACAAATTTGACCAAAAATTTGAGCGTTCGATGAATCTCGAGTTACATTCGTGTAAATATATAAAAAGAAACTTTATACTTGAAAAAATACGAAAATGCGTAATGTAGAGACTTTCAGTTTTACAGTACTTCTGGAACCATCTCTCCTTGTCATCATTTTTATGAGAGTTACAATCCATGGAAATTTGCTTATTCCTTTTGGTCAAAAGAAAAAGTTCTCTTCGAAAACGAACAAACGTTGTTCGTTTGGTGAATCAGAGGGAAGCGTACTTAGGAGCGTTTGTGCAGCAGAGAAACCGATCGATTGGTCAAAGTTTACGCGGTCCATTCAACGTTCTTACATGATACACGGCATTCAGATTTTTCCGTCTACAGATTCGTCGATTGAATTAATGATTACATTCCGTTTGTTTTTTCTTTTCTTAACGGAGACGAGGTACAATTTGTTCCTCTAAAGATTTAATCAAAGGAAATAGATATGAAGAACTTTTCTGAAAATTATACATGTGTAACCAGAGTTTCTTCGGAATATACAAGAATGACTCGGCACCATTACTACCGTTCGTTCATCTGGGAAACTGTCCGCTACAAAGTACACTCGTTGTTGTTTTTCTCATGTAAAAGCATAAAACCAGATCTATATTAACGATAACTTAAGTTGTTGGCAAAAGTAAAGCGAAAAATGATTGTTGTCACATATACAAAACGTCGGTCTTCTATAAGAATCGGCACGTCATACACACACACACACACACACACATACACACACACACACACACACACACACACACACACACACACTTGTGCGACGTGCGGTAACGAAAGTATCACTAAGCTAAGAATTCTTTGCGAAATGTTCAATTTTGCGACAATGAAATATCTCTCGAGACGAGCCGGGTCGAAGAATTCATCGCATTTGGAAATTAATCACTAACAAGTATGACAGAGCGATATATAAAAAAGAAATTAATAATTCTAGTACTCTGGAGAATGATTAGACCTTGTTTGGAGTCTCGGACGTGTACTCATACATGTGTAATGAAAATCAGTTTTCAATCTACGAGGAATACGACCGCTAATAGGAGGATATGTGAGAAGCGCTGCCGTCTGAAGGCACTCGCACACTTTTTTCAGAAAGGATGATAACGTACTTGGAGGAAACTTAACATTACACTAGATACTTAACGCTAGATATTTACAAGATGTACAGATACGACATATATAAAACAGACGCAATATAGGTACATCGAACACAAGTAATGAGTCCCCTCATTCACCAGTGAATGAACGGCTTAGTGACATGGACTTGGTGGTGGATGTCGCGTCGTCAGCATCAACGTTACACAAAACGGGCGAGTTCCTCATTTCACGATGAATGGCTTGATGATGGTGGACGTCGCGTTGGCATCGACGTTACATAAAACTCCACGGGACCTCGCATCGGACAACAACGAATTCCACATCTGATCCTTCTACAAAGCAAAGGTCCCCTCGTTAACTCGAGACCAGCGAAGAACCCCACTATGAGGTCGCATACGTGGTCTACGCTTACCATAAACGTGTTGAAATTGCCGCACAGTATCAAACTATGCTTAGCCCTTGTAAGGGCCACGCAGAGCCTCTGTTTGTCGGACATGAATCCGATGCCGTGGCTTCTCACGCAAGACATTATGATGATATCTCGCTCTTGGCCTTGGAAGCTATCGACTGTATTAACTTCGTACGCAATCTTCTTTCTCATGTTCTCCGGCAAGTTAGATATCCTGAAAGATAGACGTCACGACATAAGTTCACGATTCGCCGCGGTCATGAGCAAATGTGTAAGCGCCCTCTCACGCGTTCAGCCGATGACTCACTTTTCGTTTATCTTATTCAGTACGACGGTTCTTTGGTTGTTATACGGTGTGAGGACACCAAGAGTCACCGGCTCGTTCGTGTCTTCCCACTTGGCGTATATCAGCATGGCGTAGATCATATTCGACACGAATTCCGCCTCGGTGGTGTTGGAGAACCTGTCGTTGTTCTGCACGGAATTGTGAGACAGCACTCTGTAAGGATGGAAGGGGAATGATATTCTAAGCTCTGTGGCGTTCTTCAACTTGCAATCGTAGAAATATCTGTTCGGCCAATAGGAGATGGAATACGCCATACGATACTGCGTGTCCAACATTATTATTGGATTGTTCGTTTGCGACGTGAAGGCGCGCTGCATCCGCGAGAAAATGGACTGATCCAGTCCCAGTTTCTTCGCGCGTTGGCTCAATATAGTCGCTGGTAGCTGGTTCGGATCGCCCACCAAGACCAGAGTATTCACCCCCAACATCAATGGTATCAGGGTCTCCGCTTCGCAACTTTGAGTCGCTTCGTCGACGATGCAGACAGACAGCTTCTCCCTGTTGGCGCCGAAGATGGATTCCATCTGATTAGTGTAGCAGGACGAGAGTGTGCAAGCGATTATATCGGCGCCCGCGAGGATTACGTCCTCGGACGGCCGTTGGAACTTGTTGCGGTCCTTCTGATCGATCTCTTCGAATAGCTTGCCGGTCAGCAACAATTCGTATCTTGAGGACGCATCGGTTAGTTTCCTCTTGATTTCCCTCCTCCTCGCCTCCGACAGGCTCGCCGGGTTACGAAGCGTAGCCTGCAACAAGTCTATCTGCCGCTCCAGCTTGGTCTTCTCCGACATACGGTTAGTCGTACTGTTGCTCGACCAGCAAACCACGCTCTCCGTGAACTTCCGCAAGTGCCGTCTCGCTAGTTCCGGTGCAGAAATGTTTTTCGCCAAGGGATGCATATGCTCAGGTCGGCCGAAGCGCACCAGATTAAACGTATAATTGTACTTCTGCTTCAGATACGACCTAATGACCAACAGCCTCGTCACGATCTCGTCGATGGCGGCGTTGGACGGGGCGCAAAGTAGAATCTTGTTCTTCTCACTCGCGTTACTGTGTTCTCGCTCGCCGTACAATATCTGCGCCACCAGGTTCACGATCACCTTGGACTTGCCCGTTCCTGGTGGGCCCTGAATCAGGCACAGCTTAGCCTGCTTCTTCATCACAGCGTCCGTCACTCTGAATACCGCCTCCAGCTGCTTCTGGTTCAGCTTGTCCTCCGTGATGAGCGAGTTGCACGTCAACGATGAGTTCAACGGCGGCAGTTGGTACTCGTGGACATTCGGCCTCAAGATCAACTCTGAGAGGGGCGACTGAGGGAAGTACTGCAGCGCCTGCACCATCCTCATGTTTGCCCGTAGATACATGACCGTGCGAACTCTGTGCACCCTGTTTAGAAGGATATTGCATTCGATAGGCCGCGTTTGTATGTTGTACGTTATCACTTGGTACGGGTTGCTCACGTACTGCCTCAAATCCTCGTTGTAACGTGTGAATTCCGTGATGACCGATTCGTGTTTGTGGATGATGTACGCAAACACTTTGTGGAAGGTCTGCCTACCGTTCGCATACATAACGTACTCGAAGGATACCAGATCGCCGAGTGTGGGGTGGTTTTGCCTCACCAGGTCTTCTCTCGTCACCAACACTTCGAGCATAAGGTTCGTCAGGAACAGGTTGGTCGCCGGGATCGGAACATGCGTGATGGAATTTGCGACAATGGAGCACATCGCGGTCACATGTCTCGCGTTTCTTTCGATCATCTCGAACTCCTTGTTGATGGTGTGCCAAGTTTCGAGCAACATGACGGGCAATACCACATCGTAGTAGTGCCGGAACGAGTCGTAACGTACCTTCAACGGTTGCAATTCATCCTGCGGCACAATCGGCGGCTCGCTCCTTAGGTAGCGCTGTTCTTCGAGCCACACGGGGTTCCACATGAAGATGCGTAGCAGGTACTCTTCTAGTTTCGGGCTCCATTCCGGATGGGTCTTCTCAGTCCTGACCAACTTATCCGTGGGTATCGGCGCGTCCTTTCCGATCAGCTTCTTCAGCGTGTTCTCCGACTCGATTTCGTACTCTCTGATGTCCACCTCGCCGGAGAAGCATACGTTTTTGTTTTTCTTCGTTTTCGTCAGCTTCACCGAGTGATTGTTCTTCAAGGCAGAAGAACATTCTTCAGATTTGTCGGGCAATTCCGACACCGTCGCTGCAGTGACGTCGCTTCTATCTTCAACGCTCTGGTGTTTCAGCGTTGGAGCAACGTTATCCGCCGCATTTTTAAACGCGTCCTCTCTCTGCGATTTCCTCGCCTCTACGTCGTCAATCATGGATTCCGTTACAGCTGACTCAGCTTCGCGCGCTGACGTTGCACGATTGCCCTTGTCGTTGCTTGGCTTTGTTCTCTCCGCGGATTTGCTCGTTGACGGTTTAGGCGCACGCACCTCTTGCTCGTTGCACAGAAAGTCGCCCCGATTCTTCAACGTTATCTTGACTCTTGGTTTACCGGGGCCACGTTTTATGTTTTTGTTATTCTCGGGGCGTGTCTCTTCGGCGATCTTTTTCAATTTCGCCTTCCTCTCCTCTGCTATGATCTTCTTCTCCTTCTTAGAGATGGATGATTTGCTTGACGAGGTATTATCGGGCGAGCCTCTGGACGACCCTTTGCCTTGTCTTTGGTCTTTGTTATAAAAGTGATCATCCATTTTTTCCTTCAGTCTCTGGGTCTTTTCCTCCGCTGCTGAGTTAGATGATAATTTCTCCTCGTTTCCGGGTATCTTGGATGCTTTACTACTTCGATCCTTGTTGGAGTCCTTGCTAAAATCCCCTCTGAGATCTCTGCTCTTAGGTCGGCCTCTTCTTGATGAAGGTAGATATGGCGGCTCTATTAGCGGAATAGCTCTTTTGGTTGCTATGGCCAACCTCGACTTATGTTTCGCACTGGTCAGCGGCGACGTATTATTACTGGATGTTTCTGTCTGTTTGTGTGACTCTGCACTTTGCTTAGCATCTGTTTTCTGTTTAGCTGCATGATCAATGCTTTCTGAATTAGGTTCGTTGGATAAATCAGCATTATCTACATCCATCTCGCTCATTCCCGCCGCTAATAAATTAGTATTGTTGTCGTCGGCAGTGCTTGTAGTTGTACGTTCGCGAGGTATTTCTTTGCGGACAGACTCTTCGGAAATACCAACGTCAGCCATTTCGTTCAAGTCTTTGGAAGTACTCGGTATCGTATCCTGTATCATCTTCGAAACGTCATCTTCTTGCCAAGTCCCCAGATCTACCTCTTCTTTTACAATCGACGCAACTTTATCCTCTTGTCCTTTCTCTATCAATTCGTCCTTATTTTCGTTGAATAGTTGACTCCTGGACAATCGTTGCAGCCATGGATTATCATCGTCTTCACTGTCTGTCAATACAATGACCTCATCGTTCATGTCTGTCGACTCGACTTTCTCGGTGTCGTTGCTGATATATTCTTGTTTAATCTCCACTTCCTGCTTCACTTTGTCTTCAAACTTAATATCGAATAGCTGGGAATACGGAAATATCCCGTCCTCGTTGTCACTGAGATTGACAACGTCGATCTCCGAGAAACGCGTCTTCGGTTCATGCTTGATCTTCTTCAACTTAATCGGTGTCGTTTTACAAATTACTTTGTTGCTTGTACTGGCGACCGCTAAGAGTGCTTCTTCATCTTCATCCGTTAACTGCAACTCATCTTCAACCTTAATAACTTGGTCACCACTAGATGTAAATGTTGGCCCTTTTGGGTATGCTGTGTCATTCGTTCTATCGAAACTATCCGTTTTTTCTCTCGTAATATGTTCTTTGTTTACAGTCTTGCTACTGCTCTCTTTAGCTTTGTTATCCGCATCAATGTCCATTTTCTTGTCAGCTTGGTAATTCTCTCTTGGTCTTATGTTGTCGGTTAAATACGTTTCATATTTAAGAATATGACTTCCAATGTCCCACTCCTTTTTCTCAGGGTATGTCGTGTGAATTATTTCAACATCATTTTCCTCCTTTATATGTACTGCAGTGTCAAATGCAGCTCTTATATTATTTATATTACTTTTATTATTATGGCACGAAATATTTGTGTTAGTACTAGGACCAGGAAGACTATCAGGGTTATTTTCTGTAACAAAAATTTATTTAATTTGGAGACAGAATCCTCAAAAAGCTCACAAGTAAACCTCGGGAAACGTCAGACACCGATTTTTTTCAATTTTTTATACCAAAATATGAAGAAATCTATTATCATTTTTAGCTTAAATTAATCTTTTCGAAATTTTTGAGGTTTTGCACAAGTACACTATTTTATACATATTTAAAACAATATTTCTTAAAAATATATATATCTGATTTCTTGAAACTTGCACACACATGTCGCCGATTATGAATCAGAAGCATTTTGTAAAATTCAAAATGGCGGATCTAATATGGTTGACGTTATTGTTGAAAAAGTGTTCAGTTTTATGCTACATTCGACATTGGGTAATCTTTCGGCTCACTATCCAGCAAACAAGCTCATTTTAATGTCAAAATCTGGTAAAAATGAACAAGAAATGAACAGAAAAAAGAAGAAAAAATTTTTTGCAGAAGAGTAACATAGAAGAGTGCAGAAAAGTTGGGTAACTGTCGTTACCCAACGTCGAATGTAGCGTAAAACTGAACACTTTTTCAACAATGACGTCAGCCATATTAGATCCGCCATTTCGAATTTTACAAAATGCTTTTGATTCATAATTCGCGACATGTATGTACAAGTTTCAACAAATCAGATATATATATTTTTAAGAAATATTATTTTAAATGTATAAAATAGTGTACTTGTGCAAAACTTCAAAAATTTTGAAAAAATTAATTTAAGCTAAAAATGATAAGATTTCTTCATATTTTGACATAAAAAATAACTATAAAAAATTGGAAACAAATCAGCATCTGACGTTTCCTGAGGTTTACTTGTCAGAAGATAATAAATTATAATTTCAATATTTCTTACATTTCTCTAATCTCTATTTTTGAGAAAAAAAGGATTTAGATATTAACATGAAAACATTAAAGGATTGAGGTATTAACATGAAAAGTGTCATTACCATCATTATCGAAGTATTTTGGTATTTTACATGGCAACGCTGCATCACAATTATTTGGGGGGATTCCATGTTTTTCTCCCAAAACACGAGAATTTATATCTACATGGGAATCAGATCGTCTTTGGTGCATTGTTGTATCACAAATCGTAACTGTTGACGACAAATCACTAGTATTCATTACTTCAATGGGATCAGTTGTCTGAGAAAATTTTAATATTCTACATAATAGGAAGAAACATTCATTATCCTACAAACATTAGCAGTAGTCATGAAAAAATATTATACCCTTGTAATGCAAACTTTGTATGCAAATAATGTGCTATCACTTGGGTTAATATCTGCACATCCAATCCCAATAATATCATTCTGACATAGCTGCACCATCTGATAAGGTTTCTGTACTATACCATTGATGAAAATTCCATTTGAACTCTAAAGATATACATACGAACCGAGGTTTAATATTTTATTAAACAATTTTACAATTTTACTAAACTCTGTTAGCATGGAAATATGATATGTATATACCTTCAAATCTGTGACAAATAATTTGTCTACAGCATGGAAGAAAACACAGTGTTCGCGGGATACTTGTAGACCAAGGCATACAATTGTATTTCCTTTACCTCTACCACAGGTGTACTAAAAAACCACAAAGAATAGAATGTGTGATTATCCATAACAGTTTAGTTTCATGGTACAAAATATATATATATATAGCATACATATAAATTATAAATGGAGATACAAAAAGGATGAGTAGCAGTGTCCTCTCTATAGAGACACAATGTTGCAAATTTATTTAACTCGCTGTTATGATATTGGCAATGAATATGTACGATATTTATTGAAATAGATCAGAACTATAAGATTGGATAAGATTTAATACTCAAGAATAGTAACAGAATATATATATACAATATATATATATAAAGATACGACAAAATTAATAGTAATTTAGTATATACATGTAACTTATACCGACACCTTACAGTTATACAAGTATATATAATTTTTTGTAGGTAAGAAAAGAATCATATTTCTAGCAAATATTAAATTAAAATTATAAGTATGAGAGAGGCTCATTAATATTCAATCAAAATTACATTCAATTAGATTGATATTTAGTTGAAATAGTAGATATGGAGCTCATTGATATTCAATAAAAAAACTTCTGCAAGCCACTTTTAGAGTTACTTTCTGTGATGAAGGAGAGTTCAGAATAGAGAGTTCAGGCCCTTATCTATTTCAGTAGTCTTATCTAATCTTCTGATCTATTTCAATAAATATCGTACATATTCATTGCCAATATCATAACAGCGAGTTAAACAAATTTGCAACATTGTGTCTCTATATAGAGAGGATACTGCTACTCATCCTTTTTGTATCTCCATCTAGAATGCAAATAGCAACATTTCTTCGAAGAATGTTACATAACAGTGTAAACAAGTGTTCAAGAAAATGAGGATGAGTTTCAGTCGGTTCATCTAACGAAATTCTGCATGTTATGCAGTTTCGTGTTATCTGCCTAGTGACAACTCCTTTACTATGACACAAAGGTTAAGCCTCTCACAGTAAATCAAAGAACACCCATGTTTATTCACTCTTTCGGAATGTATGAGTGGATGTAGATTAGATTATAACCGCTTACGGATTTGCCGCATTCGAGAACGATTCTTTGTTCAACGTGCAACCGTTCCAGCGTGAAATCCATCATCGTTAAAATTCGCGCAGCTTCAAACGCAATATCCCGTACCACTCTCACGACATCAAGTTCTCGCACAAGTGAGCAAAAAGCAACAGTTTCGCGCGCGCGTCGGAGTTTCTCATATGATGCTATCGACTCGCGAAGCCGCCGCTGTACCCATACCGGTAATATAGAAACCAACATATCGACTACTGGTAATTGCAAGAGAAGAAAAAAACACGAAAAAGCTAATTGTCATTTATATGTGTACTTAATTTGTTTATTTCCGACGAAAGATTCGCTTTCTTACACTGCGAACTCTCTGTGCTTCTTTTCCGATTCTATTGTCTTTCACTCCCGTAGCCACTTTGTGCACGGTTTGTGACCGTTGCATTGTTGTCGCAACATTGTTTGACAGGAGTAATAACATGCAAGATATAACAGAATAACTAATATAACAACACCGTTAAAAAATAGAGCTCACCAACTGCCTTGAGTTTATAACACGCACAATAGAAAAAAAGACTACTTACCAAAGGATTCGTCAAAGAAACAAAAGATGCTTCTAATCTCTAATCTCCAATTTCTAATCTCCAGTAGATAGCTAGGAACATTCGAGTTTTGTTCCACGCGCCATTCTACAACAAATGATAGGCCTGGGTATCAATCATGAATCTTTTCTCCTAGCATGAACTCGTGAAATAAGTAAACATTTCCATATGCTTTTACATTAGAAAATTTTCACTTTTCACGAGTTCACGTTAAAGGAAAATATTCATGCTTGAAGAACTATGAAACTACTGCACGTTAGTGCCATAAGTTGGAGTGAAAGAAGATATGTTTCATTCTAACTTATTACACTAGTGCACAAATCCCTCGAAAACGAGTAGATCAACAACGCACAACAAGCACGATAATCGGTCCATGTTTCCACTAATATTAATCTCCAATCTCCAATAAGAGGGGGAATCCTAACTCGACACAGTGCGATTGGCCAGTCAAATTAGTTAGTTAAGTTAGGTTTAATTTGGACTAGGTTAAATTTGAGCAATATTATTGGTTGCGTTCAGAAAACAAAGCGTTCACTGAGCGCTTAGTAACTATTGGTCCTTACTGTAAAGGCTCGTCTACAATAGCTGTAAGAGTAAGGCTGTAAGGCTGTAACGTAAGCTATCAGCGAATGAAAATATTTCATTTCATGTCTTGCAACCTTACAGCCTTACTCTTACAGCTAATGTAGACGAGCCTTTAGATTCTTATTTTCAGATCAATAACGTTGACGAATTACTCAACCGTTGTGTAACCGTTGTATTTTCTGAACGCAGCCAGTGATTGTGTTTAATTGCAACTTAGTCGATCAGGTCCCATCCACAATAAAACCATACCATACCATACAGGTTGCAAGCTTGGTTGCGGTTGAGGTTAAGGCCAGGTTTACAATAGGTGTAGTAAGTGTTACGTCCTAGGTACCTATTAAGGTCATTCTACAATGAGGTTGTAGTAGTATGCAGTAGGCAAATTGACCAATCACGATCGATTGTTCTCTTCACGATCGAAGAAAAATCGACTGTGATTGATCAATTTGCCTACTGCATACTACTACAACCTCATTGTAGAATGACCTTTATGGAACTTGTCGGAATCGATTTCGATCGAATTTATTCCGTTATTTCCTAGATTTCTATTGTCTTTTCTAGGGGAAACGGAATTATTCCGATCGGAATCGATTCCGACGAGTTCCATGATAGGTACCCAGGACAAGCATAGAACATGCAATGTCTAGATTCGTTTAGTTTACTTCGGATCAGCGCTATTCTTGTCCAAATCTTTATTATTTGAATCTATTACCTTTGGAGGTGGGTTACTGTTAGGTTTAAAAATAATAATATTCTCGTGTTACGTCCTAGAGGAGGAACGCAACTTAACGCTTGCTTTCACAATCTCCGACGTACTCGCAAGTCTACGGTGCAGATCAAGGATCGGAATGACCCTTTATCTGGCGCGGACGTACGTCGGTGGTCCTTTATTTAGGTCAAGAAACTGAATCCTTTTACCAGGGCCTCAATTCTGTACACGCTTACCGACAACTATCGGTGTCGTTAACTATTGCGCAGCTTTTGTATATCGTAGAAAACCTGCGCAACTCCGTTAACGATATCGATAGTTGTCGGTAAGCGTGTACAGAATTGAGGACCTGGGATAGAACCGTGAGCGACAGTTGGGGGAAGGGAGAATTTTTTGTTGATAATAATTAGTTGGAAAACGTGATTGGCTTATAATTACAAATAATTTGTTTTATTGATGATTAAGCGGAAGTTCACAATGAAATAAAATTTGTACGATTTTATAATGTGTACGTATATAAATGTATAAACAATCGCGGTCTGAGCAAAATTCCGTGTTTGTTACGTCCGACTGTGATCGAAAAGATTGGGCCACTGACACTGGATTTTACAATTAAGGAGGAATGCCAAGGGGGATAGGAAAAAGGAAGAAAAAGGAAAGGAAAAGAAAAGAGAGAGAAAAAAAGATGAAAAAAAAAATGAAAAATAAAAAAGAGGGCACTCAGGAGAAAATATAAATAACTTACTGCTGGTTCTCTGATCTTAGTCGACAATGAAAAATGTAATTGCTGGGTGTCTGTGAGGATGGACCCAAGTTTTGCGCCAAGAATAGGAAGCTGGTTTCGGCAGGATCGCTCGCAATGCCCCAAGAATGCACGAGATCGTTGCACAGAGTAATTAACGATTGAAGAAATACTGTTCTGTCTAAGCCGCTAGTAGGCTAGATTGTTAGGAGACCCTGAAGGGGTGCTGGAGAGAAGCTTCTGTTCTGGCTGCGGGTCGGTCGAGAAGTGAGCTGGCCTTTTGGCTTTTCTCAAAACGTTAGCTCGGTTGAGAGGATGGGGTGGTGGAAATTGCGTCAGGGGTCTAAGATCCATGTCCATCTGTTAGAACTTTGTTGTTGACATTTTCGGAGGTGGGGTTTTAGAGTTGCGTCAGGAGTCTAAGGTTTATTGGAACTTTTGTTGATAACATTTCCAAAGGGATTTTGGAGATATGTTGCAATATCTCTAAGATAATTGTCATGACGGGACGTGGAAAAGTTGTGAGTTCGTGAGGATTAACGAAATCAGATATCGACTAGTCAGTCCGGAAAGTGACTCAGCGGATCTTTCTGACAAACAACTAGAGGACTTTGGTCTAGGGGGAGATAAAAAAAGAGAGATCGGTATGTGGCGTCATCGTGCTCGAAGGGTCGCGGAACATGTTCGTTGAATATAACATTTGAACTATAGCGAGCAACATAAAATCAATTCGCTCTATTATAAAAGAATCTAGAAAACGCGGAGTCCGCAGGACGTAACACTCGCTAGTGTTGAATTTAACTTCAAATATATTTCTCTTTATTTCAGATTTTATTCTCAGGACCGAAGATTTTGATGAATCTGTTTTGAAAACAGCCAGGTCGAGCGTGCTTGGGTTATAATAACTTTTTAACAGACGTATAAATTGAATCCGCCGTCCGGCTCTCCTTGTTCTTTTCGGCATAAGAAGTTTTTGGTAATACTTATTTTAACAATATCTATAATAGGGTAGATAGAAGAGACGTGGTTAAGTTTAAAGAATAAAAAGGCGAACAGTGTTCGTGGTTTAAGCACTATCGTTCTTAGGGAAATGAGGAAGAATGGTGCTCGTGGTTCAAGCACGACACTCTTATGCCCGTTTCCTCCAAATTGGTTCAATTCTGAGTTCCTGTAAACTGCGTTCAATTGTGAACGGAGTTTAACTTTCAGTCAACTTATTTTGCTTTTCATCAACTTTACCTTCGTTCCGATCAGCTGAACGTACACTCAGAGGCAGGTATGGTGTCCCTCGGCGATGTCGTATACGCCTGTAAAACAATCGAAACCGATGACAGGTATATACGCATACGCATATGGGCGTACTGTACAGCGCGAGAGAAGCGAAGAAGGAGAAGTGGTGGGAGACGTTCCGATGTTGCATCCTTATCGCACGTCGCACGATCGAGAGAAAAAGCATTACCAGACGTGGTACGGTTAATGGTGTCCCCAATAGCTGTCTCATTCACTCTACGCTTGAATGCAGGCAATATGAGTGAGATAGCTATAGAAACACCGCGCTGTCTCTATAGGTGTCTCGCTCGCTCTAATAGCCATGTATCGCGCTTTCCTCTTTTCTTCTTAGCAGAAATGCCGATTAAGGAGGCAATCCTGTCGGTAGACCAGAAAAATAAGCTATTTTCGCGAATTTTTTTTTTCGGAAACTAAGCAGACGATTGATTTCAAACTTGATAAAAATAATAATATATATTTTATTGATGAGAATGAATTTTTATGGCGTTATAAAACAGAAAAGCGCAATACATTTTTTATGTCGTAAGATATGTCAAATTGCGAGCATAAATGCCATTGGCTATTACAGCGAATGAGACACCTATAGAGATAGCGCGGTGCATATAAAAAATTAATATTTTTTTATTTCGCTAGTTCACACGATAGATAGACATGTTTCGAATATGTAATTAGATGCTGAAGTCGATCGATCGACTCTTTTATATAAAAAAAAGTTTTTTCTCTGATTCCAGGAGATGCTATATAGCGTCTCGTTATTATTATTGTAATTTTTATTATTATTAAATGTCTCCTAATTTTTTTTTTATATTTTCAAGAGCGGAGCCTATATTTTAAACATTTTAAGGAAGATGTTGCATTTATTCTCCCTCCTTCTCATAGTCTTTTCAAAAGTAAAAATATGTTGCGTCTAAAAAGAATTGCACAATTTGACATATTTTACGGCATAAAATAAGTTTTTTTGTAAATTTTATAAAATATCGTTTTCTTGCAAATAAAATATTCTTAACGTAAAATCATCGATATTTATGACGATTTTTCAAATATAATTTTTAAATGCCTTAAAATATTAAAAAAGTAGTTCGTTTTTTATTTTCTTAATTCAAACGAGTTAGCGGCAAGTTCGTAGATTAATTATTTTACTTGCGTTTTTGTCCCAGTCTATCGTATTTCGAGATTTTATAGGAACCGTGAAACGGCGCGCGCCTAAACACGTCACGTCATTTTTTGTATATTTGCTACATTATTATTCATATAACGCTATAAAAATTCATTCTCATCAATAAAATATATATTATTATTTTTATCAAGTTTGAAATCAATCGTCTGCTTAGTTTCCGAAAAAAAAATTCGCGAAAATAGCTTATTTTTCTGGTCTACAGACAGGATTGCCTCCTTAATCAGCATTTTTGCTAAGAAGAAAAGAGGAAAGCGCGATACATGGCTATTAGAGCGAGCGAGATACCTATAGAGACAGCGCGGTGTTTCTATAGCTGTCTCACTCATATTGCCTGCATTCAAGCGTAGAGTGAATGAGACAGCTATTGGGGACACCATTAACCGTACCACGTCTGGTAATGCTTTCTCTCTCGATCGTGCGACATGCGATAAGGATGCAACATCGGAACGTCTCCCACCACTTCTCCTTCTTCGCTTCTTTCGCGCTGTACAGTACGCCCATATGCGTATACGTATATGCCTGTCATCGGTTTCGATTGTTTTACAGGCGTATACGGCATTGCCGAGGGACACCATATCTGCCTCTGAGTGTACACCTTATGCTAACTAAAATTATGTTTGTACCGAGTGATGTAATTGGTGCATAGCACTAAAAAGTGTATAAGTAGTAGTGTAAATATCAGGGCCGTTGAACTCCCGTATATATTTAGACCCAGTTCCACAACTTGCTTTAAACGGAGTTTAAAGCAAGTTGTGGAACTGGGCCTTAGCGTCCAACGTTTGTGGCGCTCTCTGAAATTTCTTCGGTGGTATTAAATTCAATATGACGTCATATGTCAATGTGTGTGTATGTACAGCTGTCTATGCACACATATTAACATGTATGTGCGTGTAGTATATACAGGGTGTCTCAGAACTTTGGGACACGGGCTCCGTAGGGACATAGAACTAAGTGAGAGGAACAAAAAATTCCTCTACCATAATGTGAAAGTCGTAATAGTTTTTTAATAATAACCGCGTAAAGTTTGGCGTTTTCCACGCCCATCGCGGCCTATAGACGCTCCGCGGCAAGCTATGTGCATAGGAGCTGAGAGATAACGCGGCTCGCGCTGACTGTCGCGATGGCGCTTTGACGCCGCGCGATGGTCAGCGCGAGCCGCGTTATCGCTCAACTCCTATGCACACAGCTTGCCACTTTATCGCTCAGCTCCTATGCACACAGCTTGCCGCGGAGCGTCTATAGGCCGCGATGGGCGTGGAAAACGCCAAACTTTACGCGGTTATTATAAAAAACTATTACGATTTTCACATTATGGTAGAAGACTTTTTTGTTCTTCTCACTTAGCTCTATGTCCCTACGGAGCCCGTGTCCCAAAGTTTTGAGACACCCTGTATAGGAAATACGAGGAATATTAATGCGAAGTAAAAATGCAGAAAATAATGTGTGAAATGTATATATTTGACGAAAAAAATGTAAATATGTATACATAAAGAAAATATTAATACCTTAAACATAAATATAAGGACAATAATTTGTTAATAATACTAAATTTTATAGTAATATTAAAAGAAATTTGTAATAAAATTATATATATTATCGCTGTCCCTAAAATGGTTGTAGCATACTCATAACTTTTTCTCCTCAGGTCCCTCCACTGGCTCCATTTTCAAATTCTTGAACCATTGTAGCCTACGTTCAGCATTTCGTGGGAATTTATGCGATGGCTGTCTTCTCTGTCGAACATCCTGGTACACAACATACTCGTGCCATCTTGATTTCACTGTTATGAGACCTATAAAAAATATAAACCTGTATTTAGTTAAACAGATATTTGCATCATCAGTACACAATATTACAGTATCACGCATACTCAAATAAAACAAGTTGTTTGTCGCTAACAGGGAAAAGATTTTGGTGGTTCTTGAGTAACTGTTTCTTCTTGTTTTTTCTTCTTCCCTTGTTGAAGTCTTCTTGTAGTCCTTCTGCGAGAGAGAGAGAGAGAGAGAGAGAGAGAAAGAGAGTACATAAATATCTTCATAAATTATATATATATATATATAGAGTAGATTCCATGAAGAAATTTTAGCTATCTATGTCTGCATGCAGCTCATGTTCAAAAAGCAACCAGCTAATATAACATGATTTGACATTACGTTCAAGGATAGTCATAACATATTCTTTTTGTTTTCAGTCATTAATCTGCTAAAATAGCTCGTTCACAAGGTGTATCAAATTTTTTAGCAGCAGATTAACAGTAGAAACTAAGCACAAACTTCATGCAGGCATGCATCGCTAAGAATTTCTGCAATCTTTATCAAACTTGCTCTTGCTATGTTAGTATATTGCAAAGCTTACTTTTATTTTTTACTTATTAGTCTCTGTTAGTAAAAAGTGGACAATTATACTAATGCATAATATTTATATATAAATACAATACAATATATAAAAACAAAACTTACACTTTGGTTGTCATTACTGGCAGTAATACTAAAAGTTTTTGGTAATTATCCAGTTTAGGGGCTCCGCCTTAGAATTCGATAAAAATAGACTCAATCAACGCGTTTTTTAATAAGGAGCAACTTTTTCCTCTGCGAAAATTGCCGCTCTTCACTGCGAAACGAAATAAAAATAGTTAAAGTTGAATGGTATAATAGGTTAAGAAACCTGTCAAGATTCCGGATGGGTTCGCAACTTTCCACGCGCAACGAGAACGGGAGGGTGCGGGAGGGGCGCCCCCCTCGCACCCCCCGTGTGTGTGTGTGTGTGTGTACATATGTTTGAGGCATTTTTATTTATTAAACCAACGAATATTGTACACTCATTAATTTAGTAAAGCAGAAAATTTTAGTACAATTTTAATAAGGTGAATATCTTTCATCAAATGTCATTAACTTATCAGTTTCGTCATAAAAAAATTATTAACAATTAAAGATCATAACTATCGATTCCACATTTATTTTTAATTTTTTAAATTTATCTTATTAAAATTGTACTAAAATTTTCTGCTTTACTAAATTAATGAGTGTACAATATTCGTTGGTTTAATAAATAAAAATGCCTCAAACATATGTACAAACACACACACACGGCGGGGTGCGAGGGGGGCCCCCCTCCCGCACCCTCCCGTTCTCGTTGCGCGTGGAAAGTTGCGAACCCATCCGGAATCTTGACAGGTTTCCTAACCTATTATACCAGTCAACTTTAACTATTTTTATTTCGTTTCGCAGTGAAGAGCGACAATTTTCGCAGAGGAAAAAGTTGCTCCTTATTAAAAAACGCATTGATTGAGTCTATTTTTATCGAATTCTAAGGCGGAGCCCCTAAACTGGATAATTACCAAGTTTTTCCTTCTCGCACCTGCTTCTTCTCGTGCTTCTTCCTTGTAACACCTCTTCTAACACTTTTTTTTTTTTATTGAAAAGCATTAAAGCGAACGCAACTGTAGCAATATGGCAGCCACAAATTAAGTCAGCGGCACACGGTGCTTGTTTTCGTGCTGGATTGCTTGTGGATGAAAATACTGCGTTCTGATTGGTATATTTTCGAAGATGGATGGAAATGCACCAATCAGAATGCAATATTTTCATCCAGCAAGCAATCCAGCACGAAAACAAGCACCGTATGCCGCTGGCTTTAGTTCCGATTTCTTACATCTCAGAATCCCATGTCCCATCTCAGAGAGCGCTTCTAACGCTAATCATTTTCACTCCATAAAGCCAGCGGCACACGGTGCTTGTTTTCGTGCTGGATTGCTTGCTGGATGAAAATACTACGTTCTGATTGGTATATTTTCGAAGATGGATGGAAATGCACCAATCAGAACGCAGTATTTTTATCCAGCAAGCAATCCAGCACAAAAACAAGCACCGTGTGCCGCTGGCTTTACTTAACTCGACCCAACCCTGGACATTTCGGAAGCACCCAGAGAGGAACGTGAGAGCGGCCAACACGGCGTTTTCGACGGCACCGACTTTCCGCACTGGGAAAAGGTGCCATCTACATCCATTTTGAGAGGAGAACTACGATTATATTCACTTTCAGGTTTCGGCGGTAAAACCTGCATATGGTGACAGTCCGTGCTATATCCACTTTTAGGCGGTTTATATCCGTGCTACAACCATAATAGCGTACACTCGCGAGCATAAAGGTTTGTGACCGTTTTTTTGCAACTTTCGGAACGCATCCTGACTCGAGAAGAATGAGAGTCACTGCTCCGCCTGTGGAGCACGCCTGCGCAGTGACTCACGACGAAAGGCGAGAAATGAAATATACGCGGTGAGACATATTATAATAATACAGACTCAGATGAAATGAATACTCCAGTATTAAATGGAAATGAGGGAACACAGAACAGACAAGAATCATCCGATGTAAGTCTTATACTCCGAAGGACATCCGAAAAAGGTAAAATACGAACTTAATTAAGAGAATTAAGCTGCATTACGATAATTACGATTCGGTTATATATTTATATATGATTTATTGTTCCAGCAACAGCCATCTTCTATAGAAGAAGCAATGATATCTGCCAACCACGTGTCAATAACATTCCACTCATCTAGACCCATTTCTATGCAGCACTTTGTGTGATCGGACCACGGCTCAGGACATTCGCTTACGCAATAGTAGCAGTCGCAATAGTAGTACCAATGTAGATATCTTCTCACATCCATGATGCTCGCAGAAATTATCGAAACGTTCGAAGAGATCAAACTGTATTCATTCAAACTGTAACTCTTACATAGCTGAAAAAGCGACTCGACTGAAATACAGGGGAAAATTCTTGGAACTTACATTGTACGATATTTCTGCATCATTGTTAACACATAATTGTTCTAATTCTCCTAATTCCAGCGTGGAGTCACCGCCTTCTTTATTATTTGGGCGTCTTGGATCTTGTTGTAATCCTCTATGTAATAAACCTACAGGCATCATTAGATTATGTGATTATATGTGACAATATTACAAAATATCTATTATTGTAATAGGTTTATACTTTATTTTAAAGTACACGAATAAAAAGGGATTTACTAACCCCTTTGAAGAATTCACCGCCGCCGATGCCCGCAATGTTTACATCGCGCCGATTGTGTTGATCGGTTCGCGAGCGACGACACTTTTTGCCCTTCGTTTGACGTTTGACGAATTTTCCGGGAATAAGAAGTCGGAATTTCGCGCTCAGCATTCACGATCCGTCATCATCCGACTAGTAATCATAGACACTTTATGAATCTGCAATTACTCTCGTCAATCTCTGTCTGTCTATCTATTTATTGTGTTGTTGTACATGTTACGGTTAAAGTGATAAATCCAGTTACTATGCATAACAACCGGTTATTATGCATAATAACCAATAGTTTTGGTTAATTTGATAAATTATTCATATTTTTGTAATTAAAACCCACGCGTAAATTAAAAGCTCGTAAGCTGCACACACGGTTATTAAAACCCACACGTAAGTTGCAAATGCGTTTTATATCGCGCGCTGTGCGTGCTCAATTACGCGTAAGTTTTAATAACAGTGCGTGCAGCTTACGCACTTTTAACTTACGCGTAGGTTTAATTGTTCATAAAATCTTGGCGCGGCTGCACCAAAAACTATATCGAACTAAAACTTGTTTAATACATATATGACAGCATTTTTATTATAATATATTCTATAATGAAGGTTTATAATTTATTTATTATAATACTATATAAACTGAAATGAAACATTATACCGTATATGTATAAAGAGAATTTACAAGAACATTTTATTATAATAAAAATGCTGCCATATATGTATTAAATGAGTTTTAGTTATGTTATGTTAGGTTAGTTATAAGTTTTACTTGTAAAAAAACTTATGTACACATATATACAATAAAAAAATAATTTGAGTTTGATACTTCTAAAAATAACACAATACGTGTTACGCTTGTACTTGGCGCCTTTTTTTTACCTTTTTGTTTAAAAAGGTAAGTTTTATATAATATTAAATATACGTACGTTTCACGTATAACGTGATTGACTTGGAGTACTCCGTGTCCACGCGTGTTATTCATAGCGACGTATTCATACTTTCCCTGTGGTGCGATTCTTTAACTCGTTATTGGAGTTAACGACAGTTTCGTTATCGTTGCGCAGCTTTTCTACGGTATAGAAAAGCTGCGCAACGATAACGAAGGTGTCGTTAACTCCAATGACGAGTTAAAGAATCGCGCCGCTGATCTGTTACATCGGATTCGATAATCTGCAAGGCACCTGAAACATAAAATGTGATATTCTCGAACAGCGTTCTTCTCAGGATTTTCTTGTCCAAAGAAAGATCAATGATGCGATCGCAGATCTCGTCTATGTCATGTCAATAGAGACAGTTTGAATTCGGCGTAATATGATTCTTGGAACAGACGTAAACAAGTATTGTGAAGTTTGAAGCGAGTCTCTCACAGGCATTCTTTGAAAACACGAGTTGTTTTCATTTTCAGCTAACGGACGACGCAGGCATCAACACTGATCGGCAAGGTCAGCGACTGGTGGGGGTAACCGTGCCTTCCCGATTGTTTGTTTTCGTACGCTTATATATGACTCCGTGATTGCGGAAAGGACATTGCGCCTCGGGACGACGAACGACGCGCATACCGCGACGCAGAGTAATCGGTTAATACGCGTTTCTTTGTCCCCGAATCTTACTTGCGCGAGTGTTAGAGCTAGAGTCAGTATCGTCGCCAGTGCTACGATGGAGTATCCGGGGGTGCTGCGACGGAGTAACCAGAAGGAGGACGTCGGATCGAGAAGTCAGGATGCAGAGAAGACTTGGAGCGCGCCGAGAGACGTGGACAGCGATACATCATATATGGTATTCGAGGTACCTCGAGTCATTATTATTACGCAGGATTTTTCTGATTTTAACGGACCTTACTCGAAGTAAGGACATACCCGAGTCGAAATTAGATCAGCATTCATAGTTTATAATCTGAAAAATAATAAAATAGCTTGAGATTTGATTATTCGTTAACCTAATTTCACGTAACATGAGTTCTACTTTACTTTTCTCATAAAATATGAATGTCTATTCAAGCAAGGTTGCTAAGGCAAGCTAAGGTTTATGAATACAAATTTGTAATTATATTCTCAATGAAAAATTGCACATAATTTAAAAAACTATGAATAATGATCTTAGAATCTGATATAAATTTTACAAGTGTTGATTTTTATTCGTCTAATAATGCTCAGATTGCTGTTTCCCTTTAGAATCTGCTAGAATGTCCGTTTCTCATTCTTGTTTATCTTTCTTATTGTACCGAATCTGAATTAAAATCTCTATTAGTGAAACAGCATTATTAGACATAACCGTTGTCTTTTTGCAGCTTCAGCTCTTTTAAGAGCTACAATTCTCATCATTCTCATTAGAAAAAAGAAAAGAAAAAAAAGAGAAGAAAAAAGGAAAAAAGAACTTTAAGAATGATGAGAATAAAAAGTGTTTTTCATCTCCCATTTCCTCTAATTCTTATATGATTATTTAATCCTTATAAAGTTCACAATACTTGTAAATCCTTTATCTCACGCGCAGTTCTAACAAAGACAGTTCTATTTACGTGTTTATCTTTGTTCTCTTTCTTGCGCTGTTAAGCAAATATATAATCAATATCAACAAAAATTGCTCATTTAAATTAAGAATATAAGGATTAAGTACATATACATTATCGAGATAAACGAGTATTAAATAACTGCGGAATACGTCGCTGTTGAAGACTCATCATGGGCGAGACTGCGAGAGTAGCCAGATGTAACGTTCAGGTAAGACAAAGCTTGTTCACTATTGCGCATCTAGATATTCTGCAATGATTTTTCAAATTGGATGCAATTTGCAGGATCAATGTAGAATTAATATTTCGACTCGGGAAAGACTCGGGAATGAGAACGAATTGTCATTGCACTTGGACAATCTTCTGACACTGATTTATGGTATTGATCGATATTCGATTTTCGGTACTGATTTACTCTTTCATTCCTCTACAAGAAAACAAAATTGATACGACTCGTTCATTTATCCGCGTTAATTTGATGAATAAATTAAATATTGATCGGTCTTCAATTTTCGGTACTGATTTATTCTCTCATTTCTCTATAAGACAAGAAAAATTGATACGAATCAATCGTTTATTCGAGTTAATTTATTGAGTAAACTAGAAAGATAAATACCCGAAACATGAGAACAAATTGTCATTGCACATGGACAATTTTCTGACACTGATTTACGGTATTAATCGATATTCGATTTTCGGTACTAATTTACTCTTTCATTTCTCTATAAAAAAAACAGAAAATTAATACGAATCGTTCATTTATCCGCGTTTGTTTGATGGAAAAATTAGGTATTGATCAGTCTTCGGTTTTCGGTACTGATTTATTCTCTCATTTCTTTATAAGAAAAGAAAAATTGGTACGGATCGTTCGTTTAACAGAGTTAATTTGTTAAGTAAATTAAAGGGGTAAGTACCTGAAAAATAAGAACAAATTGTCATTGCACTTGGACAATTCTCTGATACTGATTTACGGTATTAATCCGATATTCGATTTTCGGTACTGATTTATTCTTTCATTTCTCTATAAAAAAACAGAAAATTAATACGAATCGTTCATTTATCCGCGTTTGTTTGATGGAAAAATTACGTATTGATCAGTCTTCGGTTTTCGGTACTGATTTATTCTCTCATTTCTTTATAAGAAAAGAAAAATTGATACGGATCGTTCGTTTAACAGAGTTAATTTGTTAAGTAAATTAAAGGGGTAAGTACCTGAAAAATAAGAACAAATTGTCATTGCACTTGGACAATTCTCTGACACTGATTTACGGTATTAATCGATATTCGATTTTCGCTACTGATTTACTCTTTCATTTCTCTATAAGAAAACAGAAAATTAATACGAATCGTTCATTTTCCGCGTTAATTTGATGGAAAAATTACGTATTGATCGGTCTTCGGTTTTCGGTACTGATTTATTCTCTCATTTCTTTATAAGAAAAGAAAAATTGATACGGATCGTTCGTTTAAAAGAGTTAATTTGTTAAGTGAATTAAAGGGGTAAGTACCTGAAAAATAAGAACAAATTGTCATTGCACTTGGACAATTCTATGACACTGATTTACGGTATTAATCGATATTCGATTTTCGGTACTGATTTACTCTTTCATTTCTCTATAAGAAAACAGAAAATTAATACGAATCGTTCATTTATCCGCGTTAATTTGATGGAAAAATTACGTATTGATCAGTCTTCGGTTTTCGGTACTGATTTATTCTCTCATTTCTTTATAAGAAAAGAAAAATTGGTACGGATCGTTCGTTTAACAGAGTTAATTTGTTAAGTAAATTAAAGGGGTAAGTACCTGAAAAATAAGAACAAATTGTCATTGCACTTGGACAATTCTCTGACACTGATTTACGGTATTAATCGATATTCGATTTTCGCTACTGATTTACTCTTTCATTTCTCTATAAGAAAACAGAAAATTAATACGAATCGTTCATTTATCCGCGTTAATTTGATGGAAAAATTACGTATTGATCAGTCTTCGGTTTTCGGTACTGATTTATTCTCTCATTTCTTTATAAGAAAAGAAAAATTGGTACGGATCGTTCGTTTAACAGAGTTAATTTGTTAAGTAAATTAAAGGGGTAAGTACCTGAAAAATAAGAACAAATTGTCATTGCACTTGGACAATTCTCTGATACTGATTTACGGTATTAATCGATATTCGATTTTCGGTACTGATTTATTCTTTCATTTCTCTATAAAAAAACAGAAAATTAATACGAATCGTTCGTTTATCCGCGTTTGTTTGATGGAAAAATTACGTATTGATCAGTCTTCGGTTTTCGGTACTGATTTATTCTCTCATTTCTTTATAAGAAAAGAAAAATTGATACGGATCGTTCGTTTAACAGAGTTAATTTGTTAAGTAAATTAAAGGGGTAAGTACCTGAAAAATAAGAACAAATTGTCATTGCACTTGGACAATTCTCTGACACTGATTTACGGTATTAATCGATATTCGATTTTCGCTACTGATTTACTCTTTCATTTCTCTATAAGAAAACAGAAAATTAATACGAATCGTTCATTTTCCGCGTTAATTTGATGGAAAAATTACGTATTGATCGGTCTTCGGTTTTCGGTACTGATTTATTCTCTCATTTCTTTATAAGAAAAGAAAAATTGATACGGATCGTTCGTTTAAAAGAGTTAATTTGTTAAGTGAATTAAAGGGGTAAGTACCTGAAAAATAAGAACAAATTGTCATTGCACTTGGACAATTCTATGACACTGATTTACGGTATTAATCGATATTCGATTTTCGGTACTGATTTACTCTTTCATTTCTCTATAAGAAAACAGAAAATTAATACGAATCGTTCATTTATCCGCGTTAATTTGATGGAAAAATTACGTATTGATCAGTCTTCGGTTTTCGGTACTGATTTATTCTCTCATTTCTTTATAAGAAAGAAAAATTGGTACGGATCGTTCGTTTAACAGAGTTAATTTGTTAAGTAAATTAAAGGGGTAAGTACCTGAAAAATAAGAACAAATTGTCATTGCACTTGGACAATTCTCTGATACTGATTTACGGTATTAATCGATATTCGATTTTCGGTACTGATTTATTCTTTCATTTCTCTATAAAAAACAGAAAATTAATACGAATCGTTCATTTATCCGCGTTTGTTTGATGGAAAAATTACGTATTGATCAGTCTTCGGTTTTCGGTACTGATTTATTCTCTCATTTCTTTATAAGAAAAGAAAAATTGATACGGATCGTTCGTTTAACAGAGTTAATTTGTTAAGTAAATTAAAGGGGTAAGTACCTGAAAAATAAGAACAAATTGTCATTGCACTTGGACAATTCTCTGACACTGATTTACGGTATTAATCGATATTCGATTTTCGTACTGATTTACTCTTTCATTTCTCTATAAGAAAACAGAAAATTAATACGAATCGTTCATTTTCCGCGTTAATTTGATGGAAAAATTACGTATTGATCGGTCTTCGGTTTTCGGTACTCATTTATTCTCTCATTTCTTTATAAGAAAAGAAAAATTGATACGGATCGTTCGTTTAAAAGAGTTAATTAGTTAAGTAAATTAAAGGGGTAAGTACCTGAAAAATAAGAACAAATTGTCATTGCACTTGGACAATTCTCTGACACTGATTTACGGTATTAATCGATATTCGATTTTCGGTACTGATTTACTATTTCATTGCTCTATAAGAAAACAGAAAATTAATACGAATCGTTCATTTATCCGCGTTAATTCGATGGAAAATTACGTATTGATCAGTCTTCGGTTTTCGGTACTGATTATATTCTCTCATTTCTCTTCATTTCTTTATATAGAAAAGAAAAATGATACGGACCGTTCGTTTAACCGAGTTAANAACCCTACATTTTGGACTACATGGACGACCTCTACTCCCAGTAGAAGCGGAGATATCGACGGAGAAAGGTTGGAAAACTTTAACCTTCGATATCTCTTAAACGGTTAGAGATACAGGCTTCGGACAGGTACCAAATTAAAGCCCTTTCAAAACCCTACATTTTGGACTACATGGACGACCCTCTACTCCCAGTAGAAGCGGAGATATCGACGGATGAAGGCTGAATTCGACGGAGAAACGTTGGAAAACTTTAACCTTCGATATCTCCTAAACGGTTAGAGATACAGGCTTCGGACAGGTACCAAATTAAAGCCCTTCAAAACCTACATTTTGGACTACATGGACGACTCTCTACTCCCAGTAGAAGCGGAGATATTGACGGAGAATGGTTGGAAAATTTTAACCTTCGATATCTCCTAAACGGTTAGAGATACAGGCTTCGGACAGGTACCAAATTAAAGCCCTTTCAAAACCCTACATTTTGGACTACATGGACGACTCTCTACTCCCAGTAGAAGCGGAGATATCGACGGATGAATGCTGGAAATCGACGGAGAAACGTTGGAAAACTTTAACCTTCTATATCTCCTAAACGGTTAGAGATACAGGCTTCGGACTGGTACCAAATTAAAGCCCTTTCAAAACCCTACATTTTGGACTACATGTACGACTCTCTACTCCCAGTAGAAGCGGAGATATCGACGGATGAAGGCTGGATATCGACGGAGAAAGGTTGGAAAACTTTAACCTTCGATATCTCCTAAACGGTTAGAGATACAGGCTTCGGACAGGTACCAAATAAAGCCCTTTCAAAACCCTACATTTTGGACTACATGGACGACTCTCTACTCCCAGTAGAAGCGGAGATATCGTCGGAGAAAGGTTGGAAAACTTTAACTTCGATATCTCCTAAACGGTTAGAGATACAGGCTTCGGACAGGTACCAAATTAAAGCCCTTTCAAAACCCTACATTTTGGACTACATGTACGACTCTCTACTCCCAATAGAAGCGGAGATATCGACGGATGAAGGCTGGATATCGACGGAGAAAGGTTGCAAAACTTTAACCTTCGATATCTCCTAAACGGTTAGAGATACAGGCTTCGGACTGGTACCAAATTAAAGCCCTTTCAAAACCCTACATTTTGGACTACATGGACGACTCTCTACTCCCAGTAGAAGCGGAGATATCGACGGATGAAGGCTGGATATCGAGGAGAAAGGTTGGAAAACTTTAACCTTCGATATCTCCTAAACGGTTAGAGATACAGGCTTCGGACAGGTACCAAATTAAAGCCCTTTCAAAACCCTACATTTTGGACTACAATGACGACTCTCTACTCCCAGTAGAAGCGGAGATATCGTCGGAGAAAGGTTGGAAAACTTTAAACTTCGATATCTCCTAAACGGTTAGAGATACAGGCTTCGGACAGGTACCAAATTAAAGCCCTTTCAAAACCCTACATTTTGGACTACATGGACGACTCCTCTACTCCCAGTAGAAGCGGAGATATCGACGGATGAAGGCTGGATATCGACGGAGAAAGGTTGGAAAACTTTAACCTTCGATATCTCCTAAACGGTTAGAGATACAGGCTTCGGACTGGTACCAAATTAAAGCCCTTTCAAAACCCTACATTTTGGACTACATGGACGACTCTCTACTCCCAGTAGAAGCGGAGATATCGACGGAGAAAGGTTGGAAAACTTTAACCTTCGATATCTCCTAAACGGTTAGAGATACAGGCTTCGGACAGGTACCAAATTAAAGCCCTTTCAAAACCCTACATTTTGGACTACATGACGACCTCTACTCCCATAGAAGCGAGATATCGACGGATGAAGGCTGGATATCGACGGAGAAAGGTTGGAAAACTTTAACCTTCGATATCTCCTAAACGGTTAGAGATACAGGCTTCGGACAGGTACCAAATTAAAGCCCTTTCAAAACCCTACATTTTGGACTACAATGACGACCCTCTACTCCCATAGAAGCGGAAGACGATGAGGATATCGACGGAGAAAGGTTGAAAACTTTAACCTTCGATATCTCCTAAACGGTTAGAGATACAGGCTTCGGACAGGTACCAAATTAAAGCCCTTTCAAAACCCTACATTTTGGACTACATGGACGACTCTCTACTCCCAGTAGAAGCGGAGATATCGACGGATGAAGGCTGGAAATCGACGGAGAAACGTTGGAAAACTTTAACCTTCGATATCTCCTAAACGGTTAGAGATACAGGCTTCGGACTGGTACCAAATTAAAGCCCTTTCAAAACCCTACATTTTGGACTACATGGACGACTCTCTACTCCCAGTAGAAGCCGAGATATTGACGGAGAAAGGTTGGAAAATTTTAACCTTCGATATCTCCTAAACGGTTAGAGATACAGGCTTCGGACAGGTACCAAATTAAAGCCCTTTCAAAACCCTACATTTTGGACTACAATGACGACCCTCTACTCCCAATAGAAGCGGAGATATCGACGGATGAAGGCTGGATATCGACGGAGAAAGGTTGGAAAACTTTAACCTTCGATATCTCCTAAACGGTTAGAGATACAGGCTTCGGACAGGTACCAAATTAAAGCCCTTTCAAAACCCTACATTTTGGACTACATGGACGACTCTCTACTCCCAGTAGAAGCAGAGATATCGACGGATGAAGGCTGATATCGACGGAGAAAGGTTGGAAAACTTTAACCTTCGATATCTCCTAAACGGTTAGAGATACAGGCTTCGGACAGGTACCAAATTAAAGCCCTTTCAAAACCCTACATTTTGGACTACATGACGACCTCTACTCCCATAGAAGCGGAGATATCGTCGGAGAAATGTTGGAAAACTTTAAACTTCGATATCTCCTAAACGGTTAGAGATACAGGCTTCGGACAGGTACCAAATTAAAGCCCTTTCAAAACCCTACATTTTGACTACATGTACGACTCTCTACTCCCAGTAGAAGCGGAGATATCGACGGATGAAGGCTGGATATCGACGGAGAAAGGTTGGAAAACTTTAACCTTCGATATCTCCTAAACGGTTAGAGATACAGGCTTCGGACAGGTACCAAATTAAAGCCCTTTCAAAACCCTACATTTGGACTACATGGACGACCCTCTACTCCCAATAGAAGCGGAGATATCGACGGATGAAGGCTGGATATCGACGGAGAAAGGTTGGAAAACTTTAACCTTCGATATCTCCTAAACGGTTAGAGATACAGGCTTCGGACAGGTACCAAATTAAAGCCCTTTCAAAACCCTACATTTTGGACTACATGGACGACTCTCTACTCCCAGTAGAAGCGGAGATATCGTCGGAGAAAGCTTGGAAAACTTTAACCTTCGATATCTCCTAAACGGTTAGAGATACAGACCTGGTTCTGGCACCAAATTAAAGTCCTCTCAAAACCCTACATTTTGCCGTAAGTGACAACTCTCTACTCCCAGTAGAAGCGGAGATATCAACGGAGAAAGCTTGGAAAACTTTAACCTTCGATATCTCCTAAACGGTTAGAGATACAGGCCTGGTTCTGGCACCAAATTAAAGTCCTCCCAAAACCCTACATTTTGCCGTAAGTGACGACTCTCTACTCCCAGTAGAAGCGGAGATAAAAAATATAAAATATAATCTTCATGATATTAATCATATACAATCTCAATTCTTATTTTTTTTGTGCATGTTAACATGTTAATTCATGTTACAAATGCATAACAATGCGCGAGACCGTGCTTGTCAAGTACGCTATTATGGTTGTAGCACGGACATAAACTGTCTGAAAGTGGATGTAGCACGGACAGCCACCAGATGCAGGTTTTACCGTCGAGACCTAAAAGTGGATGTAGCATCGTAGTTCCCCTCTCAAATTGGATGCAGATAGCGCCCATTCCCAGTGCTAAAAATCGGTGTCGCCGAAAACGCCGTGTTGGCCGCTCTCATCTTCCTCTCTGCTCAAGGTCATTCTACAATACGTGTCGTAAGTTGTAAGCCATAAGAACTGACCAATTACAGCCGATTATTTTTGTAATAATCGACTGTGATTCGCCAATTCTTGCGGCTTACAACTTACGACACGTATTGTAGAATGACTTTCATTCTTCTCGAGTCGAGATGCGTTCCGAAAATTGCAAGAAAACGGGCACATACTATTATGTCCGCGAGTGTACCGTGTGCTGTTCGCTGTATAGATTTTCAGTACTGGCAGTAAATTTCGGAACGCAGCCTATATGTGTAAACGGGGCTTTAGCTAATATTCGCAATGGTGAGCAGTGCTGCGTTCCGATATTCACTGCCAGTACTGAAAATATATACTTTATGTCACATATATTATAGATTTTCAGTACTGGCAATGAATATCGGAATGCAGCCCAGTGCTGCAAGATCGGGAGAATTTCCCACGCTACAGCGCATGCCTGAAGTAACGTAGAGCTACACACAGGGTTGTTAAACTTCCATGTAAAATTTCTGACCAGTGTTTTAACGCCATCTAAAAGATGACCCCGAATAATATATGAACTACGTAGCAAAGTAACTTACCGATCGATAAAGATGAGCTCTTATTCGTTTTAGTATATTTAATTTTATATTTAAATTTCAATCAATTTATTGGATTTGGAACAAAATGAATAACTAAAAAGCAATTTTAAAAAAATAAACAATTTAAAACAATGTATACTCAATCTTTATTTTATTCTTTTTCACTGTTTTTTTTTGCATATTTTGTTGATATTCGCATTGCTGCTTTATACATATAATTATCGCTATCTGTTGTTATCTTTTTACATAAAATGTTGTTGATATGTGTACACCAAGCATCTATACTTGTATTATGTATAAACAATACAGGAACCGCAACATTTAATAAAACACGTTTATGCAAACATGGACTATAGTCTTCTAGACGAAAATGTTTATGGCACACTTTATTTTTTTGTATCTCATTGCTTGGATAATTTTCTAAATGTTTCAATTTCAAACTTTGTACTCATTTTGAGCATCTTTCAGGATCTTTGGGAAATCGATGTGAAGGCACTTCTTTCCCAGACTTGCATCCAGGAACACAACATGTCCTCCCCATATCTATGCTCAAATATCTTAGAGGGACGTTCTTTTAAAATCTATGACGCAACGTACGCTGAAAACATTTTCGATGCTACAAATAAAAAGTAACGTAACAAATACTTACGTCTAAATAACAAGCGTGTTAATATGTCTTTACCTTCCGTATATATGGTAGTTTGGAGCGAGCGACGATGACCACACAAAAAAAATTCCTTTAATTACAAGAAGTGTTAAACAACGTTCAAATATTTATTGTAGAAATATAGTTGGCTGCGTTCAGCGAACATAAGTAACATATACACGCACCAGTCTTATAACAGACGCCATATTGAATTTTTGGCATCGTAGTTCACATTTCCTGGGGGCTATCTTTTAGATGGCGTTAAAACACTGGTCAGAGTTTTCCCATAAGAGTTTATCAAGCCTGGCTACACATATGTCAAAACTTACTGACGGTTTAAAGCGCGTGACAGAAGTTCCACGGCGGATCCTTTCTATTCTCCTTACAATTCCTTCATATTTTCTTTCAGGCGAGGGATCTTACGCCCGTATTAAGCTAAGACTCCATACATGCGGTGAGCTGCGGCAAATGCTGCGATGACCAATCAGGAAGGAGGCGCAAGTCCGGTTGCGGCAAGCTCCGGCATGCGTCTGTCTCCTGATTGGTCACCGCAGCCGTTTGCCGGAGCTCACCGCATGCATGGAGTCTTACGCTTAGACTATAGATTGAAAATTACAAGTGGACCAACTTAAATAACCAAGATTTAGATTACCTGATTTATCCGATTGCAATTTTCAATCCATAGTATCATCACCATATCGTTAAATACCTTTAAATTAATACGGTACTGGGACTCCCACAGCGTTTGCTCAATGCGCATGCCTGGAAATTCTCCGGTCTCGCAGCACTGATGGTGAGTTTTTGCGTTTGGCGGCATTCATAGAATGATCAAATGTTGGTTAGATTTTGATGGAATTTTCCGAATCTCGCGAATAATTATTATATATTGTGTACAATATTTTGTGTCTCCTTGTTCGATAAATTATTGAAATTACGTTTTTCTGCGAATGTGTTAATATCGATGTCTGTTGAGATATAATTGCGAATATGTCGCGAATTTCGGAGAGAATACGTCAGATTTTAAGCTCTCGTGACAGTACGAAAGTGACTGACCAAAAGGTAATTATTGTCATTATGTGATCGTATAGTGATGAATTATTATTAAAATGTTTACGTTACAATCAAAAAATTGTGAAAATGATATGTTAAATTTTTATTAAAGAAGACCACTTGAAATTTATTAAAAGTTGTATAGTTCTTAGAGAATATAGTTGATCTAGATCTATTCTGTATATTAAAATGTTGCATATTCTTATAATATTTTATTAAGTTAATTGTAATTATTTTTTCATGGAAACTTTTTTAGAAATGTGTAACCCAACTGTTGGATCTATATCAGAATGAAGATGCTCTTAAAGAGATATGTCAACATACAGAACAAGGAACTTGTAAATTTGTCAATTGGTGTTATATTATACATACTGCTCATAAGCTGGCTCTTAATGTAAGTTAAAGTATTTAAGAAATAGTATGTATATCTATTTGCAATTTAAATGATTGATTTAATATCATAAAATGAATAACTTTTGAATATAAAATAAAGGAAGCTGAGAGACCTGGTAAGGAGACAGTTTCCAAAAGCAATGAGAGACAATCTATCAGTAGACTAATCATCAATACTGTACGGCAATCTTATGAGAAATCTACCAAATTTTTGAAAAGTAGTGAGATAGTTCCTTTGATACTGCAAATATTAGATTCTGACCTATATATACACTATCAGGACACATATTTAGGAATATTGGTCAAATATATATTGCCTAAGAATATAAAACATAGTGATATCACAGCAAAACAATGGAGAGAATTATTTATGGTTTGTGGAAAACTGTATAAAAAGATATATCTGAAGAAACATATTGTGTTGGATGCGTTGCGGATGATTGTGGAGTATTCTTTCTCACATGCTAACTTGCTTCCTGATGTAAAGAATTCTCTGTTGTTTCTAGGTATAATAATTTTTCTCTGAGGAGTTTCTTATTTTTATATTAATATAATTTGATAGGAAATAATATTTAATCTTTTAGAGGACATCCTGGAGGATATAAAAACAAATAATGAGCAGTTGATTGAATCTTTTTACAAACTTGCTAATAGCATATGTAGACAAATTGCAACAGAATCCAGAATTACATTATGCAAGTTTAGTGAGACTATATTAATGGATGTGATACATTTGAACAGCTCTGAAGAGAAATATAGATTGCTGCTGATTTTCATGCAGATTCATCACCCAGAGGGTATTTCCAAATGCAATGATGGTGCTTATGCTTACGATTGGAGTAAATGGAAGAATTTACTGGGAAGTATGTGCCTGCTCATCCAAGAAAATTGTAAATTGGATGTACAGTGGCGTGTTTTCATCCAGTTTGCCAGTGAAGGTATTTGCAGCAAAACAATATATTATTATAATATATATAACAATATAACAATATTTTATTTGCATATATTCGTATCATCGTCATCAATACCATAAACATATGTAATCCTCAGTTGTGAAACAGATGATAGACAATGTGGGTAGTGTCGCTTTTTCCCCTGATGCGAATTATAATGATTCGCATTTTCAACCGACCAAACGTAGGCGAATACTTAAGAAGATAGACAATATTGTTGAGTTAATAACGGAAAGTAGTCCCGAGGAAGTATGGTCCTGGATAAAAATTTCAATGGAAACTTTGAAGAAATACCCACAGTGCTTAAAACTGCAGGATCTCGCGCCTTTATTGCAATATTTGACGGAGCTTGCTCAATCCTTATCACGAACAACCGATGCAATCGAGTCCGTTATGGATAACTTATATAGATTAGCTGCTGTGCTTATGGAAAATGAAATGTTTATTGGAGAGATACAGGATGCTATGCTACATTGGAGCAAGATTTGGGACATGTTATTAAGGTATATAGGCTTCCTGTTTCGTTAACGACAAGTTTTCTATTGCAATTTCTTATATTTATTGTTTCCAATAAATTTAGTATTAAGTTTTTTTATTCTATTCGTTTTCTTTAACAACCAACAATAACGTTGCCAAGTCTGAATAGAAATTTATAGGAAGGCCATTATTTCAGATCTTTGGGGGCGAACCAGAATGAAGAATCGGGTCACGCGTTAGTTCGCTGTTTCATAAAGCATAACAAAATGTCGAACGCAAATGCCCTCCTCAGATTATATCTGACTAAAGCGATTCGCTGGTCACCGAAGAGCGTGCATACATTGCTGCTACTGTGCAAGCGCGTCTCGTTGCCGGAGGGTGCATCTGCGTCAGTTCTTGATCCGTCGCCTTCGTCAACGCCGGTTTGCGACAGAACTCGCCTGCTAGAATGGTTATTAAATGCACCCTGGCAGAGGCTAGCAGGCCGATTGCCCGTTGATGATATTTGTGTTCTCTCTGTGAACCTCGTCTTGAGTTCTCGTTGTCGACAGAATATCAGGATAGATCTCATACCGAACTGGGGAAACCCGAAATGTCTGCAAAATCAGGAAGAAGCATGTAGAGCCATGCCGGGGGACTTTCATTTGACGGATCTTTCACGACTTTGCTATTCATCTTTGGCTTTCAAAGCAGAGTTGGTAGCATGTACGAAAAACAAACACGTTGAAGCAGATTCCAGAACGAGTTCCGGCCCTATCTCTTACGTGCAAGAGACACTCAGTTTCTTGAAGCAGCGATTGAATAATTTTCTCCAAGAAGAAGGTTCCAATGACGAGGTCTACGTCATGCTGATGAAGCTCGCCTTCTTATCCAAATTATTATCTATTTTGATACAATTGGGCGTTTTGACAGAGGACATCACTGATTGCCCACTAATTGATACGCTGGAGAAATATCTAACGAACAGTTTAGCAGTCTTAGCAAATGTCAATTGCAAGTGCAAATCCATGTACTTACTGAACGTGATTAAGGCGTTAAGCGTACTTTATGGAGGCGCTTACGATGCGAACATCGCTAAGATAATCGTCTCGGCATCTACAGTTGACGTGTTGAAGAATATATTCGACTTGTTGAATGTTAATGACACCGACATAACCGATTATCAACGTGGCTCTGATTATTATGAGGAACCTGGCACGTACCACGAGAGACGTAGACGTTCTAATTCGGAGATCTCGTCGCCGTTGATTTCGTTTGGCCTTCCTCGCGAGGGAATGATCCGCCTGCGAGTAATCGAGGCTTTAACGTCTTTCTGCACGTTGCATGTCGGTAAGGATAGATCCGCACTACAAACGAAGATGATGAAGTTGCTATTCGCACAACAAGACTGCACGAGCCCCGTGGAACTTAGAATGTCCTTGACAATCTTGGAGTCGCTTGCCGGACATAACCAGAGCGATATCCAGCAGGAATACGCGGATGCGCCGTTGGACTTTCTGCTGAAGGTCTGTCAGAAGAATCCTAAAGATGAGGAATCGTTGCGCAGGCTACTGAACCTTCTGCCGTTCTTCTTTGAATACGCGATGAAGTATCGTTACTCGCCGAGGAGGTTTATCGAGACATTGTCGACGTTCTACAAATACATTCATAAGCAAAACTGCGGCATACCAGTGCATGTCGACTACATGAAATGTGTCTGCAGCGTCATACGTATCGATCCGGACTTCTTGTGGAGCGCGGACTCTTCCGAGGACATCACATTGATGCTGGATAGCGTTCTTGACTATATCGGCCACTCGTTATTTGTATTACGAACGCAGGCAGTACGATGCTTGCAAGAGCTCTTGTCCTTTAAAAACATCGCATACACGTGGAAAAAGTGGATGTTTGTGAAGGTGGAGGAAACGATACTCAAGTTGCTTAACATGGACGAAGATTCGAGCTCGAATTCACAAAGGTATGAATATGAATATAATATGAATGCGAACGTTGACACTCGTAAATATTTATTCATTAAGTGTTCGTTTATTGCTTGATTCGCATTTTTATTGAATAGCTACTTAAAGATGTGTCAGCAAGAAGACGAGAAGGAAACCAGAATGGCTACTTCATTGATAGCTTTGGCCTCTATGGTGTGCGCTAGCGGAGTTCTCCAGAGCCGTGCCTTAAACACCATGCTACAGTTAACGGTGAATAGAGAAGTGAAGCCGCAAAAAGTGCAGAAAGTCCTTCTGACAGCTACTCAACAAACTATGTACGACTCACTGATCGAAAATAATCTAAACTACTTGTTAACATCTTGGCTCGATGCAAAGTATTCATTACAGAAGTTTCCGTGGATGCTCACAGGTAACGATCTCAAATCAAGTAACCAAAAGCCAAGCATAATATTGCAAACGAAGCATGGTTTTCAACAGGATGTGAGACTTCAGCTGAGTTCTTCAAGAAACACATCAACCATATAGTTCCACTTGTTTTCCGTACTTCGGGTCTCAGCGAAGCTGTGTCTTTTTGTATCAACGCTGACATAGCATTCGCTGACGTTTTCGTGGATGTTTTTCCGTCCTGTTTCGTTTGGATGATATCTCGCGTGTACAATCAAACCTCAGTCGATAGAATTATTACCCAGACGCTAAAGAAACTGGAGAAAAATACGGATGAATTTGCGTCGATATGCAATTTCACTCAACTATTAACCGACCGACTGAAGGACGTTCTCGTGGAGCTGGTGCAACGGTTGCATGACGAAACACACTTTGAACGTATGTTCTCATTGAACGTAGCATCCTTGCCAGAGAATGATCCGCCACATTTCTCCACGGCTATGGTGGATCAGTGCTTCAGCCACCTTGAGCAAAATTATCTGATGAAGCCTTTGACGCGCGTGTTGATAGAGAAGCAACCAGCAGCGCTGCAGAGAATATTGTTGCAGCTGGCAAGCGCCGTACATTCAGCATGTTCCAACGAGAGTAGGCTGAAAAGGTTGCATCAGTACGCATATTTCTGCCACAGGTTGATGCAAGATCTCCGAGAACCATATTTCGACGATATGGCCGCATTCTTGGTCAGGGACGTATGTTACAGTCTGTTACACTTTACGAGGATCAACGAGACCTTATCTGCGATGTGTTGTATATTCCTTGACTTGTTTCTGAGACAAGCATTGCCAACAAGGGCCATAGAAGTCCAGGATGTTCTCAGGTTCATTATAGCGAATCTAATCGGCCTAGCACAGAATGCGAGCAGCGCCGAGGTCGCTCTGAATTTGCTCCAGTTTCTTATAATGGAGCAGAAGGATATTTTACACGAGTCCATCGCAAAACTCAGTTCCTTCCCAAATCTTGAGATTTTCCGGAAGGTGAGAGAAGCTCACAAAGCTGTCAAGTACGCGGATGGGGCGGTGTGTCTTGAGGAAGAATTAGAGCGTTTTCTTGATGCTATGAGTGATGAAAACGCCGAATGCACGCTGGAAGATCTCGCGAATTTGACACAACAGCTGTCGACACGGAAGAAAGAACTGAAAGAACTGCATCGGAAGCTGGAGAGACCATATCCTGAGGATGGTGTCAATATCTTGCACCAAATAATATTTAAGTAAGCATTTTATTTCAACTGCCATTTAATTTTCTTTATCTTGTATCCTTATCTGACATTGTATCTATTTGAAATTTAGTAATCGTAAAAACGCGGGAAGAATGACGGAAGTAAGTAAAAATCTACACGAATATAATGCTATAATTATTTCTTTAAGATTTATTTTATATAAACTAATTTTTCGTAGATTGGTATTATTAAATTTGACAGAAGTTGAAAAATGAATTTAAAAATCATCTCAGGGCATTTGTCTTTGATTTTGTATTTCATTTTATTTTTTGTAATTCTCTCTTTACAAACATCCATAAAACATATAAAAAATTTATTTTTCAGACTAATAAAGTTGACAGAATCATCTAATATGCGCATTTCGATCGAAGCCACGAAGTGTCTCGGCGAATTCGGCCCTATGGATTCCACAGTGGCTTTACGCCCATCTGAAAGTCTGGTGCGCGAAGTGGACCATGTGATAGAAGTTTTGACATATCGATCTGTCACAATGTTAACGAGCTTTTTAGTGGAGAATGCAGTAAACTTACGCAAGGTTTCTCTTTAATTGAAATGCAAGGAATAAATTATCATTACATCAATAAACTATACTTATTTCAGGTCAGCGCCGATGCTCTTTATATAGTATTCTCAACCGTCTATGGTCAAAAACTATCTGATCCTAAGTACATACAAAATCTGTCGTACATTCATGACAAGTACGCTTCTCTAAAAATAGACTATATCCGTCCGTTCATTCAAGAGAAACGTGCCGTCGCGAAGAAATCCTTCTCCGTGAACATTGCGAAATTTCGAACTATTATGAATCCGAAGAACATACTGTGGACCATCAAGAATAATGATAATTATGCCGAATGGATTGTCAAGATTACTTGCAGTGTCGCTGAATGCTTTACGGATTCTTATCTGGAGAGTTTCCTGTCAGTCTGTTGGCTTAGCATCAAATTCTGTGAGCTTATCCTGCCAAGGATCATCTTCCTCATTATCCAACGATGTGAGAGTTCCATCGACGCCTTGTGCGACTGTATTAATCAGTTTTTTAGGTATTGTATAGTTGTTATGTTAGTTGTGAAATGTTAATATCTAAATTAGTTAAATGTTAATATCTACAATAGTACATACAATGTTATTTTCTAAATTTAATGATTTAAATATATTTTAGAGATATAAAAATGAGCTTAATATTGCCAGGTATCACTTCGCGATCGATCACGAAGCCCAAGGCGCGACGTCGTCGCCGTCGTTCGCTCGTGGCAACTGCGATCGCAACATCGTGCGCCGTATGTTGGACGTGATGAACTACGTGCGAACGCAATTGCCGGATATGGCTCTGAAGATCGACTATATCTACCTTGCACGCGCGGCGCATGAATGCTCCGCATACTACACGGCATTGTTGTTCGCGCAGTTAGCTTGCGAATCATTTTCCACGGATTACCCCAACTTCAGCAGCGACCCAAAGATTGATTACATTTATGAACATCAGCCGCAATTCGGTCGAGTGTTGCAGGATATTATGCAGGACACGTATCTGAATATAAGCGACCCCGATGCGATTTGTGCCGGTTCGTCATATCTAGTCGACCATAACTCCAGGGTACAGTACTATGCGCGCACAGACAGCTGGGACAAAGTCATGCTGGCACAGGACATTGAGTTGTCTTACGACAATCCATTGGCCGCCAGAGAGATGTCGAATGCATTGCATCGTTCTGGACTGCAATTTCTTCAGTGGCAATTTCTGAACAAAGATCTCGACGAGAAATACGGTTATGAATGCGCCTGGAGGCTCAGCAACTGGGATCTAGTTGTCAACGACACTGCCATGAATTACAATGATTCGCCACTACCACGACTGGAGTCCTTGGAGAACTCATTTCACCAGCAACATTATCATGCCTTGAAATGCTTCCATGAGAATGACCAAAGGGGAATAGAGAAAGCACTCGAAAACGCTCGTAAAAGTGTCATAAGTTTCCTCAGAATCATCAGTTTAGAAAGCAGTAGAACTGTCAACGAGAAACTATCCCAGCTGCGTTTATTGCGCGAGATTGAGCAGCTGAGTTTGACGGATTCGCAGAAATATCCGGAAGTACTACAACGCTGGGATGAGCACGAAATCCCGACCGGTCAATTCGAATACATGGAACCAATTTTGCAACAGCGTATTATCATGTTTCGAATCAAGGAATCTCTGAAAACGGATATGAACATGCAGGAGGCGTTCTTCACGACCTGTCTGAGCTTGGCGATGGTCGCCAAAAGTCAGGGAAATTTTCCGGTAGCTGCGAGAGCGCTCGGCACCTTAGCGAAATACCAAGATCTGTCTGAAGATCTCCAAAACCAATTACTCTTTCAGGAATCTCTCCTAGCATGGATGACGCGCGACCAGAAAATAGCACGTCGTTTGTTACGTAATCTGATCGAGAAGAGGAATATGAATCTTAATTTAAAGGCGAAAGCTCTTCGGGTTTACGGCGATTGGATGGCGGAAACCAAGTCGGAGAACCCGCAGGCAGTGATACAGAAATATTACCTAGAGTCAATTAAAACTAGCAAGGCTATCGATGAACAGACGCCTGATGTTATTAAAAACTTGAACGACACACAGGTAAAAACTAATGTACAATGTATGAACTTTATAATTACATTGATGATACATGTAGAGAACATGAAGAAACATAATAATATAGTGAAGCTATATACTTCTGACGAATTATATATTAATGATGATATATATTATATTATAATATAATATATATATTATAATATAAAATATAATTATAATAACATAAAGTATAGTTATTCTTTTAGTCCTTTTAGTTCTTATAGATAAATATACAAATAATATATAAATAAATATTTAATTGATGTGAATCTGCAATAAAATACATAACATTAATATGTATTTTATTGCAGGTTGCGCTAGCGCGTTTTGCAGACGCGCAATATGAGCAGATCAGCGAATACATGAAGTCTTCGACCTACGAATCTCTTAAGGAATACGCTCGCACTGCAATTAAAGTGGATACAACACAGATGACAAAGAACCAAGATCTCAAGCGCGCTGTGATGATCAACCAGAAACAGTCGACAAACGACGCGGCGGAGTTGGAGAGTATCGAGCAGGAAAAGCGCAACTATCTGTCGCAGGCGTTAAAGTATTATCTTAGGACTCTGCAACGTAGCGAAGAGCATAATCTTCTCATCTTTCGTCTGGTATCACTATGGCTAGATAACATGTTCGACGAGGAAGTGAACGAATTCCTAAACGAGCTCGACACTGTGCCATCCTTCAAATTTGTTCCGCTAGTGCCGCAATTAGCCGCTCACATCAGCAACGATCTAAAGAGTGGCTTTTCCGCAAAGATTTTCAACATTCTCCTGCGTTGTGCTCAGGAACACCCGTATCATACACTACCGGTGGTGTTGGCTCTGAAAAACTTACACAGCGATAGTGAATTTGACTCGAATACAGCTGCGAAGAAGGAAGAACGCCGTGTGTTAGGTGCTAAAAAGCTTCTCAAACAATTGACTGACTCCACTGACTCCACTGTATCGAAAATTATTCACGAAATGGAGAATTTGTCGAGGGCCTTGGTGAGTTTGGCATATTGGCAACCCAACAAGGGTAATGCTCACCCTGGAAAGCCCTACCAGATACCGCGGGACCAGCCGATATTCAAGGTATTTTTAATTTTAATATTGTTAAGGTATTTATAATTTTAAAAATTGCCTAAAAAAATAGAATGAATTGATCTCTGATATTAAATAACTATTTTCTAGATTAAGAACTTGAATAACGTTCTCTTACCTACTCTGAGCTTACTCGTAAAACCATCCGGTAATTATACCAACGTAGTCGGTGTGAAATCATATCACGAGACCTGCGAGTTTGTCGGTGGCGTTACTGCTCCGAAAAAAATGATCTGCGTTGGCACCGACGGCATAAAACGCCGACAGCTAGTTAAGGGCAAAGATGACCTCAGACAAGACGCAGTGATGCAACAGGTATTCACTGTGATAAATACGCTGTTGAGAACATGCAAGGAAACGAAACGGCGAAATCTGCGGATTAGAACGTACAAAGTGATACCTCTAACGCAAAGATCCGGCGTATTGGAATGGTGCGACAATACAGTACCGATCACGACGACCTTAGTAGGCAGTATAAACATGCCCGGCTTGCACAAGAAGTATTATCCGCACGACATGACCGCGGAAACGGCGAGGAACAAATTGAAAAACGTTGCACAAGAATCGAACGAGGTGACCAAAGAACAATATTCTTAGGAAAGAACAATAACACCTTAATTATAATTTGTTCTATCATCGTCCTCTTTAATGCTGAGCCAAAAATGATATTTTTTGGCGTTTAAGTTTTACAGTTTTAGTTATACAAGTTACGTCTAGATAATTTTTACAAGTTTTAAGCTCTTGGATTATGTATTTTATATTGTCTCTCGATGTTTAGATAAAGTTGAAAGTATTCCTCGATTGCTGCAAACGTATGAGACCAGCGTTCCAGCATTTTTTCGAAGAGAAATATCTGTCACCTAAGACATGGGTTGAGAGAACCCTCACGTATACACGCAGCGTCGCCACTACATCCATCGCAGGCTATATTTTGGGTTTGGGGGATAGACACTTGAGTAATATTCTTATCGACGAACAGACCGCCGAAGTAGTGCATATTGACTTCGGTGTAGCCTTTGAGCAGGGCAAAGTCTTGCCTATTCCGGAAACTATTCCTTTCAGGTAGAATTACTATTATATGTCAGTCGTAAGTCTGCATAGAAGAGCATCATGTATTACAGTTGTAAAATATTTTTGAAATTGTTAATTCCAAATTTTTTTAACATGTTGACTGCGAAACCTTTTATGTTTTAAATTAATCCAAATATTTTATTTGTATTCGCCAGCATAACGTAATCAGAAACATCATTTGTTCACTTTGTTGTAGACTGACTAGAGATATCGAGGTTGCCATGGGCGCATCCGGCATTGAGGGTACTATGAGACGCAGTTGCGAGGTGACCATGACGATGTTGCGCGATCAAAGACAAATTATCATCACTCTTCTGCAAGTTCTACTTTACGACCCGTTGTTCACATGGGCCATCACGCCGGAGAAAGCTTGCAAGATGCAGAGTGATGTCGTCAAAGGTTTCTCTGAGCGCGGACGTGGTAAGCGAAATTAATTTCTGAATTTTAGAATAGAGTTATTGATATTTTATAGCTGATTGTGTAGCTGATATTACTTCTAATGGAGAGAAATTGATGACTAATTATTACTCTCTTAAGCGCCCGTGGAGACTAATAAAATCGCCAAAAGAGCTCTTTTGAGAATTGAGCAGAAGTTACAGGGGACGGAGGACGGTTTAGTGTCCAGTGTCTCAGGACAGGTGGAAAGGCTTCTGCAAGAAGCGCGGGATCCTGCAAATTTGTGTCGTCTTTATTGCGGTTGGCAACCATATTTGTAAATATTCTGTGTATTTTTATTTTGTATCATTTATTTGTATCATGTATGTAGTTTAATTTATATTGTACATAGTCATTTTTTTGTATATTTAAATAAAATAAAAATACATAAGTATATTGATTATATATTTCATAAGTTACGCTAATTCGAAATTTATCGATATCGATATATGTTTAAGATAAATCGAGAAATCGAAGTCTCAATAATATCGATATATCACGGTTTGCTATCTTATCATATTCATCGATACGTCAATCGAAATCGTTTCATGGCCCGCGAGATACTTTTCTAGTTAATAAATAAACAAATATTACATATTATTAGAAGTCTCTTATTAATATAAAGAGTAACAAATATTGTTGACAGATAACATTGGGTTTCAAGAACAAACGAAAAGAACGTAATCGTGTGTGGTGACTACGTTTCAAACGCCGCGCATGCGCTATGTGCACTACACTAACGCCTCTTCGTAGTTATTCGTGGTGGTCAGTACGTTAACAGCCGTGGTGGTGGTTGATCGTTTATTTAATTTTGCGTGCCATGCCTACCATCGCGTAAACACAGCGTCACAGCGTCACAAACGCAATTCTCTCTCTCTCAACCTGGATACAACGCGGCGTCGCATCTCGCTTCGTAGTGCGCTTTCACGTTCGGATATGCCGTGCGCGTGAAGTCGGCGAGAAGATTAAAATGTCGCAGGCTGACCGAGATCTGCTGACAAACAGGTGAAGATGGAAGATGATGCTGACCTAAGGGAACAATTGTTTCACAACACCGTGCGAGAGAGTATCGTGAGTATTTTTGATCATAACGAACATGGTATAGATCCCACTGTCTCGCGACGTAAGTCTCATGCCTGAGGTTGTAACCTGTAGTATTGTCATACGCAAGAAATTTGATTTCTTGCGTAATAATCGAGTAAAAACGAACATTGAGATTTGAAAGTTGAGTGCCAAATGCTTGCCCGTGATAAAATTATGAATATTCTGTACCGAATCGCGCGAAGGTAAGTTGTAAAATGTAAGATTCAGGACATCGAAGATCTGACGTACGGTCGAGTTTCCCAGCGCCATTCGCTCGCGAAAACGAACCTAATCACGCGCTGTGAGCGGTAACGCCTCGTCGTTGCGGAAAATCTGACGAGTGTCGACGTGGATTTAATCAGCATGTTTATTTATTTTAACGAGAAACGAATAAGTGTTCGTCCTCTGTCAATTGTTGGATACAAAGCGTTGAGATTCTGTGTTTGCGATGTCTCAATGCAACCTTACGTGCGCTTTAATTTCGCGACATATAATTTTGTATGTTTGATAATTTGCAAGGCGATTTAACGTAATTGTTGAAAGAGGGAGAGAAAGAGAGATAAGTCGAACATATGTTGTGTCCTCGTCGTAGTCGGTGTGGTCTTCTCGTGACAAGAGATATGAGACGACGTGCGCAAATAATAGGGCAAATTCCGAAGCTTTCGAGTTTTGTTTATACGAGCGGTTGTTAATTTATAATTTGTCATACCGTCCTTACTTTTGTTCAGTTTATCTACGTATAATATACTTGGATCGGAAGATTAATCGTGATTACGAAATGTAAGACTCTGCTAGAAAGGCGATAAAAAATTTTGCAGGGATCGATATATAATAAATCAGTAATTTATATAATATATTAGTAGCGTAACTATGCTGAATTTGTTGTCAAAATTAAGTGCTATTAAATATTGACTTCAAACATTCAATTTGGAACAACAGATAAATCTAGCAGATATATATTACATACACAAATGCTAAATGTTACGCATTAATTTTGATTTTTCCATGACAAAAATGTTGTGAAAGTTCATTATATTCGTTACAAATAGACAACATCCAATGTTAAATATTTCTGCAAGCAATATCAAAGCAAACGCAAGTACTCGCAAACGCAATAAAGTTGAAAGAAGAACAAGGTCTTATCGTTTATGTCTACGCTTTTATCATTTCCAACAACAGTTGTTTATTTTTAATTGCACGTTACTTCGTACACCGACTAAAAAGTCGGTAGGTCGATATTTCTAGAAAAATTGGAGTAGCCAAAGAATTTTCACAGATGAAAAATCCCACGAAGTTCGAGGACATAGCAGGACTATTTCGAGTTTATTTTCCTTATTTTTAGAAGAGCCAAAATTTCCACATTTTTCGCCTACTGGGCTTCCTGCAATTAAATTCTTGGAAATTGGGTATTTCCATATTTGCGGGATATCCTTGTTTCCTTTCCTCGTTGTCTTCCACAACTTGGAAAATATCCGCAGGAATTTCAAACGCGCGAGACACCGTGACACGCCTCGAGTACGTTCACCTTGCGTTTCGCAAATGCAACCGCGTCGACGTAGGATGCGTTTTTATTAGCGGCAGACGCGGTCTTCGTTTTGCGAATTTCTCGACGCCGCGCTGGGAGAACCGGTCGTCGTCGGCGAGTTGTTGCCGACGACTTCCATCCAACAGCCTCGAACGAAATATCGAAGAGATGTTAGGGACACGAGAGAGAGAGGATCAACCGATTCATCGAGCTCAAAAGTTTTCGCAGTTTTCATTCTCGCCCTTTTGCTATTTATAAATAGAGAATACATGCAGATAGCGCACACATTACATGCTACAAAGGTTGTATACAACATTACGAATATATTTCCCCACGTAGAAACGTTCCTACAGGACAGGGCATTTCTTATGAAATTTTGTGGAAAACACATCAGAGAAGCGCAAGAATGTAGTTACCTAGGATTACAATCAGATGTCCATTATTGACGTTCCTATAGTTAGACTATTATATATTAGTCTAATCTAATTGTGATTTGCAATATCGGTCAAGAACATACGTTTATTAGCTTCTATGTCGGTTTCTTTTCTTCCCATCTCATTCTTTCTCTTTTTCTTTTTTTTGGTATAAGTTAATCCTGGGTCTGTGGACTTTTACCTCTTTGGAAAGTACCGTGAAAGCACGTTCCACTTGTTTCCATGACTTGACTAGTAATCCATCATGATTTAATTGTCCCGTACGGCTTACGTTCCGTTTAATTCTTTTAATCGGTACACGCACGAAGAGGCTATTATCACGCTTAATACACGAGGGAAGAAAGAGATGTTCATTATGAGCAATCTCCTATTGAAATGCACGGGAGAAATTATGCGCGTGTATCAAAGAAAGTTGTTTAAAAATTGTTGAGTTATACGCAAACACGCAAAGGAAATAAAAAATGACGGATCGCAATGTTCAAACTTAAATTTATCTTCCTCTGTTGCAAAGATAAAATATGTCAATTTTAACTACGTTGTATTAATCTTATTATACTAAGTACCAAAAATATCAGTTTCCTCAAAAAAAAATGACTCGGATGAAGTTCGCACACCTCTCGTCACGATAATTACAAACTCTATACGGAAAGTACTTGCGTCCTTCGCGCACCGAGAAGGTTACGTGCGGTAACTTGAGAAAACGAGCAAGGTATTCACAAGTTCGGAAATTAAAGCACAAACTAATGTAACTATAAAACGCATAAGCTAGACTGTCCCGCGCCTCGTCATCGCGTCGGCATTGATACGTTATCAAAAAGATACCGTTACAACTGAGAGCTTCACAAAGCTGACTGCAAAAGCGAGATTGAGAGAAGTCAAGATTCTGAAGAAGTGACGTGTCATTCGGCCAGTTGTGCCGCAGGCGGTTTGATCGATAATAGATGCGAGAAGGTGACGCGAAATAAGAAACTGCGGCAACGTGCTCGGCAAGTCTTCGACCGGGGTCAATGATCAAAAATGATGAACGATAACGGTAATCGCTATCTTCCTCTTTTATCCGCTGCAGAGCGTGGCGTCGCTTGTCGATCGGAGACTTTGCAAGATCATTCGACAATTGGACAACGAGCGAAGAGAGAAGTATCGTAACTATGCCTGCGGTTACAATTATTTTCAGTTATTGTCGCTCTTCAACGCCGACTTTTTTGGTTGGAGGGTAACTGAAAAAAAATATCGTAATCAGCCTGCGACTCTTTTTATCTCTTTAATATTCAGTGATCCCGGTCGATTTCTCTGCGCAAGATTTTAAAACACAACGCGATCAAGAGGTAACAATTTTCTGTAAGCTACTGCATATTTTTCTCCGACATGATTTATTTTTCGATCGTCTTACCTCGATACTTTTGCACAGCATGTAATATTCTAAAAGAGCCGATTTATATAAAACAAGATTGTATGTGTGCGTATGTACAGGTCGCCACATAGAAGAAACGTCAGCGAATTACTTATACAAGATGGAAAATTGCTATGTCTCCAAATCCAATTGATCTTTTGATTCGGTGTATCAACTAAATATCTTGCTTATTTCCGCGAATATTACACCCAAAAAAAGTAATTTCGGAACAAGTGGAATCATCTAAATTTTAGAAAATTTTATTCTTATATATGGCCTCGAGAAGATTCCTCCTAAGATTAAGAGAAAAATATTATAAGCACATTATTCTTAAAGTTAGAGGGATTATATGTTATATGTATAATGCAAATCTTATTGATTTTAAGATAAATTTCGTCTTATACACAGATTATTTAATCTTTTTTTAAGAGGATTATTATTTATACTGTACTTTATTCTTATTGGTTACACTAATTAATTTGAAAAAATTGTTATAATATATAGCAAAAAGTAATATATATATATATATATATATGTACTTCTGGTTCCAGTTCTACAATAAGTAGGCACGAATGAAATAAGATCATCACAAATAAATTTCCAATCAGTTTTGTTATGGACTTCATAGCTGCAAAGATGTTCATCACAATCAATTGTATGAAACATGGTTCAAAGAAAGAATATATTATTCAACTTCTTGCAACAGATTATAAACTGTATTTGACCAAAGATGGGTAAATTATATGCCACAGCAACACACATACCTTTTTTAAAAAGCGTTCCAAATATTCTGACCCATGAGCATATGATTATTTTTTCGTTCGTGTCTGAAAGTAGAACATGATTAAACAAAAGAAACTGACATTCAAATCATCATATTCTTCTTCATATAAGAGGAAGATTAATTGATATAGAGGAAATCCTCTTGAAATAAGAGGAAAACAATTAGAATAATATCTAATAAATTTTAAATGAATGGTTCACTTTAATCGCTTTATCGAAAGAGGAATCCTTTTTCTGTAAAAGGCTTCGTTCAGAATATAAGACTATCAGGGAAAAATCACTCTACAAATAGAATACTTTTTTTTAGGTGCTCCCAAATTCTTCGGCTCTTTTTTTAGATTTGCTCTGTATACAACCGGAGCTTTCGTACATTGTTCTCGCCTCAGACGTTCGTATCTATCCTGCTTCCATCAGTCCTATTCTCAGCTTTCAGCCGGGAAACTTGCCAGTCGCGTGGCCGAGAATGTCGCGCCAGGCACACCCGGCTATTTATCTGTAATTATATGCGCTCCATTATAACGCTGTAGGTGAATTAACATGTCGATTACACGTCCACGGCGACGACGAGGAATATATCACACGTGTGTAAACGCGAGGTAGGGAAGAACGAATGAATGAATAATGAAACGGCTGAATAAGCGCGAAATATCGATCGAAAATAGGTGAATTAATAAATGAAAACTAAAACGCAGTCAGGCTAACGGATAGAGCTTGCAGTTGTTTAGCAATTCGCGATCCTTCATTTATTCATAAGAGCTATTGTCACGACTCGCGAGGTCAATCGCACAAACATCTGGCATTCGTTTGGTTCGCTGCGAACTATTGTCGCAAAAAGAAATTTCGCGATCCTTGGTAAATCCGGCACAAACGAAAAGAAGGACAAAAGGCATTCGTCTCTTGTCAGCGAGACAGATTTGGGGATTACATATTTATCGCTTGCATGAGGCTTCGTTTATGCGACACGCTTGTGTTTTCCGGAATTGTAAGTATTCGGTTAACAAGTCGTAAATGGAATTAACGACGTTTACGTAACGCAAGTGCGACGATATCTCGATGAAGGTTTATTCTAGCGTCGGTCTAGCTGCTGATCATCGCATAGATCGGGAAATTATGTTCTAACTGTAAATGTACCAGAAACATTTTGAAAAGTACCCTCGAGCTTCCTATAAAAATCGACGTGATTAAGCGAGGAGTATTGACGGATGATGCACGCGCTCATTCTCATTGTTGACACGTAATTGCCATTCGCGCGTGCCATTAACGTGTAGTGTATGTTTACAGATATTTTTGCTGCTCTCCCTGCTACTGTACATCACGAGTCACACGCTGATCGAACGTTTCAGACGTCGCGATCGCGAAGACTATCTCTCAGTGGACGAGGATGAAGCTACTGTGTACAAAATCAGCCACAGTTTGTGCACGGTCGCACTGGCGGTGTCTATCGGTGCTACACTCCTTCTTCCGGTGTCGATCGCCAGCAATGAGGTGCTCATCCTCTATCCAAACAGCTACTACGTTAAGTGGCTCAACAGCTCTCTCATCCAAGGTAGAGAGACGCGCAAATCCGATTAAGTCGAATGATTTGTGTTAAAAGGAAAAAAAATATAATTAAGGATAAAAATGCTTTTTCCTTGTTGAGAGATTATCGTACCAACCATCTTATCCTTTTTTTTTTTTTATCACTGACAGGTCTATGGAACCTTGTATTCTTGTTTTCCAATGTATCACTCTTCGTGTTTCTACCTTTCGCCTACCTTTTCACAGAGTCGGAGGGTTTCATGGGCCATAAAAGGGTAAGGCGGGGCCACTCAATAATTCAGTGCAGTGATGCATAACTGCGCCTCTTCCGTTTCGCCTTATTGAAATAATTCTAATCATAGGGCGTGATGGCGAGGGTGTACGAGACACTGACTGTTCTTTTTCTGCTGGGCACTCTCGTATTGGGAATGACGTACGTGCTGTCTGCCCTGCTAGATCATCAAAACTCAAGTTTGCACACATTGCTCAGTAAGTAAAGGCATGTACATGCACGTGTAAATATCTAAAATTATTTTAAGATTCTCAAATTCTTGCTGTGATAAAGAAAATGATAAAGAATAACAGTAACAATAACCGCATAATCTGGATTTTGAGTCGAATCATTTCACGATTGACACAAAAACAAAAAGGCTAGATTTTCTCTTTTAAGAAGGATTGAATTTGCGAATGTTGCAAGGAACTATAACTGCGCAAGTGGAAATTTTAATCAACACTACTTTGTAGATTTATGGAGTTACTATTTGCCTTTCTTGTACTCCTGCGTCTCGTTCGTTGGCGTTGTGATGTTGTTATGTGAGTATTTTCACTGTCACTTGTACAAAGTCTCATATACTTAGTATGGAATAATATACATGTTTCGAGAATTAATTGATTTACTGGTGTTTCTTTACGCAGTATGTACTCCTGTGGGATTTGTGCGACTATTTGGTGTCGTGGGATCCTTTCTGGTTAAGCCTCAATTTCTAAAGAATTTGGACGAGGAGTTCTATGCTTACAGATTGGAGGAAGATTGCATCCGCCGACGGTAAATGTGTCCTCTCTTTTTCGCGTAAATCTCGTCGATTGCGTTGGCTTAGTTTCAATATAACAATTCAGCGTATATATTCAGATTGCAGCATGTAAAAGCGACGGGTAAGTCGTACGTGTCACCGGTGCCGATGTCTCTACCAGGTTGTAGCTCATTAATGGAGGAAGATGAGCCGTTGCTGAGCGTGAATCCAAGTCTGATGTGCCTCAGAAATGGTGCTTTACAAAAAGGCCTTGCCGAGAGGCTAGAAGACATTCAGAGACAGCGACAGCTGTTGGATCGACAGAGGAGCACGTGGTGGGTCAGGCGTACGCTGTTCTATCCGCTGGCGATGTTGACTCTGCTTGTCTTGTCCACCGCCACCGCTCTGTTAGCAGTACAGAATACACTGGAGCTGCTGATAGGCATCAAAGCACTGCCTTTAAGCACTAGAGTATGTATATATGGAATGAAATATTGAGTTCCAAAAACTTTAGTTCAACGAAGTGCTTGCCTATAAAGCAAAATTTTATTGGAAAACGAAGAAAGAATTTAATCTGAAACACAAAAAGGTAAAAGGAGATTTACAATAGTTAACATTTAAATTTTCCATTCCATTATACTTCCCTTTCTACATTCTATCGAAATGAAATTATGACATGTCATTCTAATAAAGACTGAATTCTTTCAATTACGTATATATGTTTCATTTTTTCAATGGTTCACTTGATAATTACCTGATAATTCTTGATATAAAGCCGAGATGTTTTACGCGCAACGTTTAGATATAATCAAACATATGTCGAACATGTGAAATGATAATAATTGAGCAATCGTTGGATTGATAGCAATTTACACTCGGGATCAGTTCATTGTCAAAGCTTGGGCCCATCGGAGCGACGATTGAAGTGGCAGTAATCTTGTATTTGGCCGTGACCAGTGCGATCGGTCTATATGCGCTGCCAGGCGTGAGGAGAGTTCAACCAAAGTTGCATTCAACGCAGCTCACTCATCTCATCGCGAATTGTGCCCTCCTGCTCGTACTCAGCTCAGCATTACCATTGTTATCACGAATATTAGGTAAGTAGTATATTATGATCACTAAAGTCCTTCTCGATTCGTTGTGGATGATTTTCGTCTGCATTTTTGTGCTTTCAGGAATGACAAATTTCGATCTACTTGGTGATTTTGGACGCATTGAGTGGCTAGGTAACTTCAAGCTTGTGTTTCTCTACAATCTGATCTTCGCAACAGCGGCAATCGGCTGCCTGGCCACCAAGTTTAGCGCAACCGTGCGCAAGGAGATCTACGTCCGCTTGAAGAGTAGCCTGTTAGGCATCTTCAAGACAGACGCGAAGAAAGGCTTGTCAGGGATGTTTTCTACAAAGGAAGATTAGACTGATTTAGATTGTAATTATAAGCAGAGAGAAATGAGACGCCGGGACCTTGCGAAAGTTTTCCTGGTTTTTGAAAGATACTTGTAGAAAATTACAAGATATTTCTTAATTCGAGTCAGAAAGCTCTTGTTGTATCTAGAATAGTAATCATAAGCAACTTCGAATCGTGGATCATCGGATGCTCAGTCTTTCATTTTGCTTGATAATTTCTTGAATAATATTTATCATTTCTGGAAATATATTTGTAAGAAAATTCTTTGTCCGCGCGCGCGAATTCTTTAATGAGATAATTATGACATCAGGAATGCTGATTGACTTACAGATTCAGTTCTTGAATCATATTACGTCTCGAAACTAGTTTCAGCTATATCTATAGGTAGAAATACAATTATGTATCAGTCTTGGTCGGTTAAATTCTCATATGATTAAATCGTTTAAACTGTTGGATATTCCCACATTGATTTGTATTTGGTCATATAAATCTAATTTTTTTTTTGAATTTTGAAATTCAGAATCTTGCGACTAAGAAGCTTCATCAGATTTACGATTTATTATGTCTGCGAATCCCTTTTTTTTTTAAATTTGGACTCCCATACATTTAAATTCGGAAGTCCAAGAAGTTATTATTACACTCGACAGCCAACGAAACTTTCGTAAGAGCCTAAAGTTTATCGTTAAAAACGATTGAGCGAATGTTATAGTAATTTTTTGTCTTATAGATATAGCATTAATCGTGACAAGATGACAGCCGATCATCTGTATAAGTTCTGGGATTTTTAATATTTTACATAATGCTATTGATTACATTCAGTTTGATCATATTACGTCTCAACTAGTTCGCTTATCTATAGTGAAATACATTATGTTCAGTCTTGTCGTTAATTCTCATATGATTAAATCGTTTAACTTTGGATTTCCCATTTTTGTATTTGTCATATAAATCTAATTTTTTTTTTGAATTTTGAAATTCAGAATCTTGCGACTAAGAAGCTTCATCAGATTTACGATTTATTATGTCTGCGAATCCCTTTTTTTTTTAAATTTGGACTCCCATACATTTAAATTCGGAAGTCCAAGAAGTTATTATTACACTCGACAGCCAACGAAACTTTCGTAAGAGCCTAAAGTTTATCGTTAAAAACGATTGAGCGAATGTTATAGTAATTTTTTGGTCGTTATGAGATATGAGGCCAGTTAGGATACGTCCGACAAGAATGACAGGGGTCATATTTGTAGCCTTGATATAAATTATTTTTTATTTATTACATTATATTACTTTTATTAGTTGTAAGTATATACTGAACCGAGCTGTGTAATCAGCTCATCGTAGAGCGGATGTAATAGAATTGTAATGAAGTATCAGTTCATATACTGTAGGAAACTTTAAGTACGTATGCGCGATTTTGAATACATGTCTAATAAGCATATGCGGGATGCTCACCAAAGAAATTGAAATACCGATGTGAACGACTCTACGTGGAGAATCGTCGTCGGTAGACGGATATTTGAACTCGGTTTATCAAATTTTACGATTTTTGGTCTCGTTACGATTAAGTAGAAATATATATATATTTTAATTTAAATAACTTTTAATGAATAATTTATTAAAAACTTGTTTGATAAATTGCGAAAGGGGGGATGAAATGTGCCAGAAGAGTTCTTAGAACAAATGAGCTGCAATAAAATGAGATTTTAAGAGACTACTTTTTACTTCTTGTAATTTAAATATAAAGGTACAAATAACATATAATTTTTTTATATTACAGGTATATGCACGCGCATAATTGTTTATATATGCATATATGAGACAACATACATTCAAAAGCATGATTGACATATCATATGTGACACTGTCAATCACTCATCTGTAATACTTATCAAACCAGCCTTCTGCATTATGCCTAGGATGATATGTGCAGCAATACCATGGCGCACAATTTTGTAAAAACCTGGTTGCGACAAATCCACCACAGTAGAACCAACTCTATGTGCATTGGTCCTCTTCATACATGTCAAATCGTAAAAGATGCCATCAAGCTCGGGCCACAACATCGAGAACTCATCAGGGTATAAAGTGCTCGGTTTATTGCTAATGTTTGCACTAGTGAGTGCAATCGGGCCTACAATTTTTGCTATACTGCGCATGAACCTGGAGCTCGGTACACGGATACCTATATTATCAATGTCAGGGTTGAGTGCAGGATTCAGGTTAGATTTGTGTTTTAGAATTATGGTATAAGGTCCAGGAAGTAACTTCTCCAATAAACAGGAAGGTAGGTTGTCGGTGACTGCCCATTGTGTCACATCTTTTACATTGCTCAAACAGATCGCTACTGGTTTTCTTTCGTCCCGTTTTTTGATCTGGTACAGTCGCTCAATAGCTTCTGTGCTGGATGCTAAACAAGCCAACCCATAGATAGTATCTGTTGGCACTGCAATCACTTTATTTTGTTGCAAGAGAGTTGCTGCTATGCCAATACTTCTATTACCACCACACAGCCAATGTTTTTCTGTTTCAGGAATTAATTTTAGTTCTGCTTTGGCATTATCCATATGTTCTTTTACAGGGCCCATTGTGGTAGGATTCATGATACTTCGGATGTAAGTAAATCTATTTGCTGTAAAAAAATACTGTAAAAAAATTATGTGACAGGTTAATTTTTATTTTATTTTAAACGAAATTACTATTTAAAATATTAGCAATATACTATGTAACATTGTTACATTGGCAATGTACTATATAACAATGTTATATTGATTTCTATATTACTAAACTTTATAGTTTTGTTATAAAACTCTGTAATAATGCTAATTTTAAATATAATGATATTTCATAGAAACAATAAATCTATAATATATTGAAAGTAACATGTTATAAAACTCTGACTAAATTATTTTATATCAAACTAAAAAATGATCATAAGGATATATTATGCAATTGTATAAATAATTTTCATCATGTATGTTCACATGCTATTGTCCATACTTTTTATATTTAAAATAAAACAGATGATGAAAAAACAAAAAAGGAAAATAAACAAGTAAAATGAATATTTTACTGCTACATGTGGTAACACTAAAACTAGAATAGTTTTATAACAAAGCTCGAATGTTTCCGAAATGTTGAAGATGTTACATATAATCGATGCACCGACTTTCCAACCTCAGCTAATTTATTGAATCCAACTTGACATATATTTTCTAGCCAACACATTATTTACTTATCCCAAATTCAAATATATAGTATTAGTTTTATTGGTCAAAATTAAGCGATCGTGTGAGACATACCTGAGAGGTTAACCTTCCCGCCAGGAATGCATACACTTGGGGTCGCAACATTTATAGAAAATAGTCATAGGTTCATCAGCAGAACGAGTCTGAAGTTGCGTATAGTAAGCGCGGGGATGCGAACACCGTGGACAACGCTCATCAGTAGCATCAACACCTTCCCATGCTGAATCAGAGCTATACACATCAACTTGTTCCTTGCGCTTGTAGTAAGTGCGCGTGGTGATCTTGTGTGTGATATTATGAATAAAAGGACACGTAGAACATGCAAACCGCAACCCTGTAGGACCTTGTTCTACTGAAAGAAGATCACTACATTTTGGACAGAATCGTAATGACATTACTCGCTCTTGTGTTTTAAGTTTCTTTGGCAAATTCTTGTCTCAAAACACACGTGCCACGTGAAATAGTCACTGAACAGGGGTTACAAACTCCTCGTATTTTAGTGGTGACGAAAGTGATTAGTTCGCTTATTCTTTCGGTACGTAGACCGAGGGTAGCATCAGTGCTGGGAGATCCAGAGAATTTCCGGGCGTGCGCATTGAGCAAACGCTGTGGGAGCCTCAGTACCGTATTAATTTAAAGATATTTCATCGCTCGTAAGATACTATGGATTGAAAATTGCAATCGCATAAAGCTAAAGCTAAAGCTAAGACTCCATGCATGCGGTGAGCTGCGGCAAACGGTTGCGGTGACCAATCAGGAGACAGACGCATGCCGGAGCTTGCCGCAACCGGACTTGCGCCTCCCTCCTGATTGGTCACCGCAACCGTTTGCCGGAGCTCACCGCATGCATGGAGTCTTAGCTTAAATAGGTAATCTAAATCTTGGTTATTTAAGTTGGTTCAGCTGTAATTTTCAATCTATAGTCTAATACGGGCGTAAGATCCCTCGTTTGAAAGAAAATATGAAGGAATTATAGAGAGAATAGAAAAGTCTGTGAAAAAAACAGAATATTGTTCATAATTAATAATAAACATATAATTTTATTTTTTAATAACTGCAGAAAAATAATATATGAATACCAACATTTGTTGTAATAGCAAGGGAAACTGCGGAAAAACCTTACTAATATTCTTACAATAAAATTGTACAAAACAAATAAACGTTAAAAAGAATACTTATGTTAATGTTGAACACAATACTTAATACTATCATTAATGATATGTAAATGTTTAATATCACACACTTTCACTGTTATTGAACGTACCTGATGCCATGTAAACCAATCTTTAAAAATATTCATACATAACGCTATTCTAAATTTTTGTGCTCCAACTTTCCTCTTCTCGATGCCACTGGTTGAAGGTTGGTCATCCATTTTCACAGCACTTAATATTTTATTTAACAAAAAATGAACACTATGATTGCACTATCACTATTCTTATACACTACATATAAACACTAAGTAACACTTACATTACATTAATTAATGATATTAAGAAAATATAATGTTGATGTAACATAACATAAATATAACATATTTAATGTTTACTGGGTAATCTAACCTTAAACCACGCACTCGCGGAAGAAACACGAGAAAACAACTCCGGAAAACACAGATATTTTGCGCGGGCCTCTCCATGCCTCCTCTGTCATGCGTTTTAAACCGTCAGTGGTTTTTGACATATATGTAGCTCTACGTCACTTCAGGCATGCGCCGTAAGCGTGGGAAATTCTTTGGGTCCCCCAGCACTGATTTGCACGCCCTGTACCGCGATTCTGTAACTCGTTATTGGAGTTAACGACACTTTCGTTATCGTTGCGCAGCTTTTGTATACCGTAGAAAAGCTGCGCAACAATAACGAAACTGTCATTAACTCCAATAACGAGTTACAGAATCGCGGTACTGGGCCTCAATTCTGTACACGCTTACCGACAACTATCGATGTCGTTAACTGTATTGCGCAGCTTTTGTATATCGTAGAAAACCTGCGCAACTCCGTTAACGATATCGATAGTTGTCGGTAAGCGTGTACAGAATTGAGGCCTTGGCGTGAGCGCTCAAAGCGAACGCAGCCTATATGTAACGTGAGCTGTACGGTCGCGAGCATAAAGGTTTGTGACCGTTTTTTTGCAACTTTCGGAACGCATCCCGACTCGAGAAGAATGAGAGTCACTGCTCCGCCTGTGGAGCACGCCTGCGCATTGACTCACGACGAAAGGCGAGAAATGAAATATACGCGGTGGGACATATTATAATAATACAGACTCAGATGAAATGAATACTCTAGTATTAAATGGAAATGAGGGAACAGACAAGACAAGACAGACAGAACAGACAAGAATCATCCGATGTAAGTCTTATACTCCGAAAGACATCCGAAAAAGGTAAAATACGAACTTAATTAAGAGAATTAAGCTGCATTACGATAGTTACGATTCTGTTATACATTTATATATAATTTATTGTTCCAGCAACAGCCACCTTCTATAGCAGAAGCAATGATATTAGATACAGAAACAGCTGTTATAGCGAATTTTGAATTTTTGGGACATACAGACATGGACATGGAAGAGGAAGAAAGAGATGGAGACGATGAAATTTATGATGCAAACACAGATACCAAACCAAATAAAGTAACGCTTACTATCATCTTGCGTTTTAATGATATTGTTCACGCTATTTGTTAACATAATTTTTTATTTTTCAGGCATATATCCCCCTTCTAGCGGAAGATGTTGATACAGATGCAGAGGCAGAAGTATTAAATGAATTAAATCTTCTCACAGAAATTGAAGAATCGCCACGTGGTTCTGTCCACCTGGAAATGAATTCTTCAAAGGGGTTAGTAAATCCCTTTTTATTCGTATACTTTAAGATAAAATATAAACCTATCACAATAATAGATATTTCGTAATATTGTCACATATAATCACATAATCTAATGATGCCTATAGGTTTATTACATAGAAGATTACAACAAGATCCAAGACGCTCAAATAATAAAGAAGGCGGTGACTCCACGCTGGAATTAGGAGAATTACAATTATGTGTTAACAATGATGCAGAAATATCGTACGATGTAAGTTTTATTTTTTATTATTTTTACGATGTAATTTTTTTATTCCACTCACCTAGACCCATTTCTATGTAGCACTTTGTGTGATCGTACCTCGGCTCGGGACATCCGTTTACGCAAAAGTAGCAGTCGCCCAATGTAGATATCTTCTCACATCCGTGATGCTCGCAAAGATTATCGAAATGTCCGAAGAGATCAAACTGTATTCATTCAAACTGTAACTTACATAGCTGAAAAAACGACTCGACTGAAATATAGGGGAAAATTCTTGGAACTTACATCGTACGATATTTCTGCATCATTGTTAACACATAATTGTAATTCTCCGAATTCCAGCGTGGAGTCACTGCCTTCTTTATTATTTGGGCGTCTTGGATCTTGTTGTAATCCTCTATGTGATAAACCTACAGGCATCATTAGATTATGTGATTATATGTGACAATATTACGAAATATCTATTATTGTGATAGGTTTATATTTTATCTTAAAGTATACGAATAAAAAGGGATTTACTAACCCCTTTAAAGAATTAATTTCCAGGTGGACAGAACCAGGTAGCGATTCTTCAATTTCTGTGAGAAGATTTAATTCATTTAATACTTCTGCCTCTGCATCTGTATCAACATCTTCCGCTAGAAGGGGGATATATGCCTGAAAAATAAGAAATTATGTTAACAAATAGCGTGAACAATATCATTAAAACGCAAGATGATAGTAAGCGTTACTTTATTTGGTTTGGTATCTGTGTTTGCATCATAAATTTCATCGTCTCCATCTCTTTCTTCCTCTTCCATGTCCATGTCTGTATGTCCCAAAAATTCAAAATTCGCTATAACAGCTGTTTCTGTATCTAATATCATTGCTTCTGCTATAGAAGGTGGCTGTTGCTGGAACAATAAATTATATATAAATGTATAACAGAATCGTAACTATCGTAATGCAGCTTAATTCTCTTAATTAAGTTCGTATTTTACCTTTTTCGGATGTCCTTCGGAGTATAAGACTTACATCGGATGATTCTTGTCTGTTCTGTCTGTCTTGTCTTGTCTGTTCCCTCATTTCCATTTAATACTAGAGTATTCATTTCATCTGAGTCTGTATTATTATAATATGTCCCACCGCGTATATTTCATTTCTCGCCTTTCGTCGTGAGTCAATGCGCAGGCGTGCTCCACAGGCGGAGCAGTGACTCTCATTCTTCTCGAGTCGGGATGCGTTCCGAAAGTTGCAAAAAAACGGTCACAAACCTTTATGCTCGCCGTACATTTTCGCATACGCATTTTCTTATTCGCACGCCGTCAGGAATCGAACCCCTGATATCGTACATACATGACTTCAACGTGTTGTATCGACTATTACTATATCGATATATCGATAATATCGACAATCACATTCCTAAGGGGACTACTGTAGTATATACTTTCTACAGACAGAGTATATAAAGCCAGCGGCACACGGTATTTGTTTTCGTGCTGGATTGCTTGCTGGATGAAAATACTGCGTTCTGATTAGTGCATTTCCGAAGATGAATGGAAATGCACCAATCAGAACGCAGTATTTTCATCCAGCAAGCAATCCAGCACGAAAACAAGCACCGTGTACCACTGGCTTTAGAATAGGCCTGTTCGTTTCGTCTGCACTGCTGAACTGGTGCATTAAGTTAAAGTGAGACAAATGTAGGTTTTCTCACTTCAACTTGTTGCACCAGTTCAGCAGTGCAGACAAAAGGAACAAGCCTAATGAAATAACTGTATTTTTTCTCACTTTAACTTATTGCACTAGTGCAGCTAAAAAGAACAATTATTTCAGCAATGAAATTAACTCTTATGAATACCGCCCTATGTCCTATGCGTTTGATGCCGCAGGTATCGAGTTTCAACTCTATTGTCTATATTCGCCATGTTTCATACTGAACGTTGAATGGCATGGCGTGCGAATGTTTGATTTGTTGTTACGTGAATGGCCGGTGACGCGAGAAGAGATCTGACGCAACACAAAGGCGATTTTTTCGTCTGTAAAGTAACGAGATGATCCGTAGCGTTGATCGCACTTTGTAAATGCGATCTACCGGGTCAGAATGCATGAACCTTGCAATTAGAATGGCTGTTATGTACAAGAGGAGCATGTTAATTGTTTGCGTTCTCTGCTGCCTCTTTTTTTCTTGTTGCGGTAAGTTAATATGATTTTAAGTTACGGGGTTCCCTCTTTCTCTACTTCTCAATTTTTTTCACTAATATTTCTCTTTTATTTCGTTTTGTTACATCTGCATTATTTTTAGGCTCCCCTGTTCTCCTATTCGCCACTAACAAAGATATTCGGATGACCAATGTGTCTCGGAGCAACAAGGTTAATGTTATTGTCAAAGATCTATCAGAAGGCGCAGCTCTAGACTTTTATTATGAACGAGGGTTGATTTGCTGGTCTGACAGTGGCCTGGAAATGATACAATGTATACGTGCTAATGGCACACACACAGGTGAACGTATGACTGTGGTCAATTCCAGTCTGATATCTCCTGATGGTCTAGCATGTGACTGGTATACAGGCAAATTATATTGGACAGATGGGGAAAAAAATAGAATAGAGCTGACTAGCATTGATGGCCGTCATAGGAAAGTTCTTTTCTGGACGGATATCTATCAGCCACGTGCAATAGCGCTGGCGCCTATGAAAAGCTTCCTTTTCTGGACTGATTGGGGTGATGTACCCAAGATAGAACGTGCTAGCATGGATGGTGATCCAAGTACACGTATAGTAATTGTGTCCGATAATATATTCTGGCCAAATGGCTTAACTGTGGACTATGAGAATGAGCTAATCTACTGGGCAGATGGCAGACTATGGTTTATAGCTGTGATCGACTTCTATGGTGGAAATCGACGTACGATTGTCAATCGTGGTCTAGATTATCCCTTTGCCCTTACATACTTTGACCAACGACTGTACTGGACAGACTGGAAGACTTGGTGCATACATTCATACGACATGCGTCAGTCGCAGGCAAATCCACGTGAATTGTTTCACGGCGAATTTATACCTGGTACGGTATACAAATTTTGTAAAATGCTGAATAAATTTACATGGAGTATGTACTTTGTATCTTTTGTATCTTATTAATGTGCCCACAGGAAAACATCCACCAGATTTTCTAACAATATTATCTTTTTTCTGTAAATTAGGCGACATCGAGGTGTGGGACGCAAAGAGGCAGCCTCAAGGAAATAATCCTTGTCGGCAGAACAATGGCAATTGTTCTCATTTGTGTCTTTTGAGCACGTCGAAGCGCGGCTATAGCTGTGCTTGTCCCACGGGCGTGAAACTAGTTGACAATTTCACGTGCGCCAAAGGCCCAGAAGAATTGTTGTTGATCGTCCAGAGGAGCGAAATCTGTCGGATATCTTTAGACTCGCCTGACTACACCAACTTTGTATTGCCGCTCACCGGTATCAAGCATGCCATCGCGATTGATTTCGATCCAGTCGACGAGATGCTATACTGGACCGACGAGCAGGCCTTTGCAATTCGGAGAGCGTATCTTGATGGCTCAGGACAGCAGAATGTGATCGTGACGGAGGTGATGAATCCTGATGGCATTGCGATCGACTGGGTCGCCCGAAATATGTACTGGACTGACACCGGCACCGATCGCATTGAAGTGGCGCGACTGAACGGTACGAGACGTAAGGTCTTAGTAAACGAAGATCTGGTGGAACCACGAGCGATTGCGGTCGCGCCCGATCTGGGTTGGATGTTTTGGACTGACTGGAATGAAAAGCGACCGAAAATCGAACGTAGTAACTTGGACGCTACAGACAGAATTTTGCTTGTTACCAAGGACATATCATGGCCAAACGGTATCGCCTTAGACCTTGAACGTCTGAAGATTTACTGGTGCGATGCTAAAACCGACAAGATCGAGGTGTCTAATATGGACGGTACCGATCGCCGTGAGGTCATCACTGACAATCTACCGCATCTGTTCGGTCTTAGTCTTCTGGGTGACTATTTGTACTGGACCGACTGGCAACGACGTAGCATCGACCGAGCGCATAAGCTCACTGGTGGTGATCGCGAAGTGATCGTCGATCAAGTACCGAACGTGATGGGTCTGAAGGCTGTGCACCTCGGTCGAGTAAACACCAGTACTAACCCGTGTGGACGTGACAACGGTGGCTGCGGTCATTTATGTCTTAATCGACCTCGCAACAAGTATGTGTGTGCTTGTCAGATCGGCTATGAGCTTACTAAAGATAAACGCACATGCGTCGTACCGGATGCATTCCTGCTGTTTGCCAGGAAAGATAATATTGGGCGTATCAGCATTGAGAATGTCAACAATGACAATATTATACCAATCACTGGCTTAAAGGATGCTAGGTTCGTAAAACGTTGCATTAATCTGTTACTGTAAAGATCAATTATTGAAAAAATTGAGTTTATATAATTTATAATTGTAACGAATATGAAAATAAAACGGTGTAGATCATATCTGAATAATAATGGTTTCCAAGATCAATTTTGACTCTTTCAAATATTTAAACTTGACATCAATATTTCCAAATTTTAACAACAACAATGTTAATACAATCAAGTGTTAACAATATTATTAAATATAGTATTAAGGATAAACATACGGAAGAAGAAATTCGGTTTGTGTGACTAAATTTCTATTATCTAAGGATTAGACGAAAACTCATCGTTACAGAAGAGATTCTCGTAAGTGATTTTTATTCAGTCAATTGTTCTCAATTATCTTAACTGAATTTCAATATAGCTGAATAGTTAGACAGGAATAATTTTGGTTGCAATAACAAATATCGTTTATCATCAATGAAGAATTCTCGATTGATCTATTTTTTGTTGCATAAACCGAGATTTTTTTCATGTACATGCTATCTTTTTAATTTGTGCTTGACAAACGTTGTGCTTGTAAAACGTTCGTTTCACTTTCTAGCGCCTTGGATTTTGACTTCGGTGAGAATCGCATTTATTGGACGGACATTAAACAAAAAGCTATCACTCGTGCCTTTATAAACGGATCAGAAATAGAAAAAGTGATCGATCTCGGCCTAGAATCTCCGGAGGCTCTCGCGCTCGATTGGATTGCGCACAATCTTTACTGGAGTGACATCAACACACGTCGCATAGAAATGATAAGATTAGAGGGTAGTATCAGACGAGTTCTTGTGTGGCAAAATCTTATCGAGCCTAAATGTTTGGCTTTAGATCCTGAGAGGGGGTGAGTTCTGCTCCTGTACATTGTTTATGGCAAATACTTAAAGATTACTTAAACATTTAAATATATAAACTATATTAAACATTCAAGATACTTGGTACGAGACTAGTTTCTTTACGACTTTATTGTTCACTTGTCATTAGTCACATATACTGGACAGAGTGGGGCGGTTCGGGGAGTATTGAAAGGGCGGATCTGGATGGCGCACAGCGGCAGACGATCATCTCAGGTATCGGTCGAGCGAATGGTCTCACTATCGACCATGCCGCTCGCAAACTCTACTGGGCCGATCTGCAGACTCCCGCGATCGATTGCTTTGATCTACGTACGCGGCAAAAGGTTGTCATTATCACGCAGAATATAGTGTATCCATTCAGCATAACGCAATATCGCGATTACATCTATTGGACGGACTGGAACACCGGCGATATCGAGCGCGCGGACAAGACGACAGGCGTGAATCGCACGAGGATTCACGATCAATTGGAATCGGTGACTGCTCTGCTGGTGTTCCACGCTTCTCGCCAGCCCGGCTGGAACCCGTGCGCTGTGGCGAATGGGAACTGCAGTCACCTGTGTATCGCTCTATCGAACGCAAATGGCAGTATATCTGTTTCACGAAAGTGTACCTGTCCCACGCATTACAGCCTCGCGCGAGACAATCGCACGTGCATGCCGCCAAAGCGCTATATGATCTACAGTCTGCGCAATACTATAGCACGCTATTTACCCGACTTACCCGACGATTGCGCGGATGTTGTGCTACGTCTGCAGAACTTGAAGAACGTACGTGCGATTGAATACGATCCGGTGACACAGCACGTGTATTGGGTTGACGGTCGCAATTTTCTTATTCGCCGCACTTTAGAGAACAAGACGCAGCACAGTAGCTCAGTGCTGGTATCCGCAGGGTCGGGTCATCCATTCGACTTAGCATTGGATCCATTGAGCAGACTTCTTTTCTGGTCGTGCATAGTGAATGATGTGATCAATGTGACGCGCCTTGACAACGGTTCCATGCTCGGAATCGTGGTGAAAGGTGACGGTGAAAAACCACGCAATATCGCGATACATTCACAACAGCGGCTGCTATTCTGGACGGATGTGGGCAAGAAGATAAGAGTGATGCAGAGCAAGATGGACGGCCAAGAACGCTTGGAGATCGCGACAAACCTGGAGTCACAACCGACTGGTCTAGCCGTCGACACTGAAGCGAACATCGTATACTGGGCGCATGGCAAGCTGATCGAATGCGCCGACTTCATGGGCAACAATCGCAGAACCCTAGTGACTATTTCGACGCCAGGTATGGTCGCGCACATGTCCGTGTTCTTGAACTATCTATACTGGTTTGATCGTGAGAGTCAAACACTCGAGAGAGTCAACAAATCGTCCGGCTTCGGTAGGCGAACGCTCATGAACCACGTGCTCATCACCGACCTCGTAACTGTCAGTGTGCTGGACAATATAGAGGCACATGTGTGTAGCCCCTTTAACGACTACGGCGACTGTTCGCATTTTTGCATCGGTACCAACTCGCCGCGCTGCTCTTGTCCGCGTTCGCTAGTACTCTCAGAGGACGGTCGTACTTGTCGAGCAGCACCAGCCTGTGGTAACGATCATTTCACCTGTGCCGCGCCGAGCTCAACAGGGCTTAAAGAATGTATACCAGCCGCGTGGAAATGCGACGGTCAAACGGACTGCTTGGACGGCAGCGACGAACTGGGCTGCCCGGCCTGCAATCGCGAGCAATTCAAGTGCGATTCTCTTTGTATCGGTATGTGAGTCTTTGAGTCTTCTTTAAGTTTTTTGCAATATTGTACAATTAGAAACATTTCTCTGCCATCTGTTTGCCTTTTGTGTGCATTTTCTCTCTCTCCCTTTTTTTATATTTAACATCCGTTTATTTCGTAATTTACTTTTTAGTACAAGATATGCGAGATTATTGCTACAGTCCTTGTAATTATTATTTGATTATTAATTTGATTACGATACGCTTTTCAGATATGAGTTTGGTATGCGATGGAACACCACAATGTCACGACGGATCGGACGAAGCCCATTGCTGCCGCGCAGATCAGTTTCCGTGTGCCGCAAGCGGGGTGTGCATATCCGCCTCAGCCCTTTGTGACAAATGGGAAGATTGTGCTGACGCTAGCGACGAGATACCGCAAAATTGCGAGACCGCACGTCATCGGCAAGATAACGTGCCATCGGCTGAGTCCAGCAAAGTGACCTACGTTATCATTATATTGGTGGTTGTAGTTCTGACTAGCGTGACAATCTTGGGTTATTACTACTGTCGCAGGAAATTTACTGGAAACGAAGGTTTGCCCGATATCTTACACGATTCGGCGGGCGACCCGTTGTCTCCAAAATCAAACAGAGTTGTTAAACCGATGTTCGCGCACAAGAATAATAGGAAAGATCTTAAAGCTGGTATGGAGGCTGTGAGGATGTCTATGCTCAATGGAAGTAGTCTTGGATCTAGTTACGACCGCAGTCATATTACAGGTACGTACAGGTTTTTAAAACTTTTAAAAGTTTTAAAAATCAGGAATCTGGAAGAAGTGTAAAGATAAAAGTAATTGTAATAAAGCTGAATGTGAAGTTCAAATTAATAAGCTCGACCATCGAAGCTGAATAAGTGAAAGTAACAAACAGTAAGCTAGACACTTATAAAGATTATGCTTAGACATTAGACAAATTACTGTGTGTTTTAGGCGCGTCGAGTTCGACCAGAGGCAGTTCCGCTGGTGGCTATCCTCAAGAAACATTGAACCCACCGCCAAGCCCGGCGACAATTGCTAGCTCTACGCGTTGCTCGAGTAGCAACGCCTCTCGTTATAAACCTTACCGGCATTATCGGAGCATTAATCAACCACCGCCACCGACTCCTTGCAGCACTGACGTCTGCGATGAGTCAGACAGCAATTACCCGGCACGCTATCGTTACGAGAGCGAACCGTTTCCACCGCCACCGACGCCACGTTCCGTCTACCATAGCGATGCGGCAATCAGTTGCCCGCCGTCACCCAGCTCCAGATCATCGACGTATTTCAACCCGTTACCACCACCGCCGTCACCAGTGCCTTAAACTGAGAAAAAGGGGGAAAGAAGGAGAAAGTAAGTGAGTGAGTGAAGATGAGTTTTTTTCTATTAGTCTAAAAGTTGCCACTCGTTACGCGCATTTGAGACATTTTAACCTATTAAAGGCCACTCTTCTGCTAAGAAACATTAGAGATTAAGCTAATCATTTTAAAGAATAAAATAAATGTTAGTTAACTGAAAATTATTTTCTAAAGATTAATATTTTTCGTCGCACAATTTAATATCTAATTATCTGATTATAGATTACTTTTATTTTTTTTAATTTGATATGCATGAAAACTAAGTTAATATAAAGTTTAGAGAAAGGGATTATACTTATATTTTATTTTACTTTAAGGGGCTTACCTAGTGTGATCACATGAAAATGAGGGCGATTTTCGAGGATTTAAAAAAAACTATTCTACCATATATTTTAAAAGTTTGAGGCAATATTAAATAACATTTGAAGAAGTTATAAAAATTTTATTACGAAAAAATATTGACATGTATTGGAAATATTAGTAATTTCTCGGAGGTAAAAAAAAAAAGTAGCCCAACTGCTGCAGCGATAAGTGATGTCAGAGTGCCTGAAATAAAAAAAGACAAAAAAGGCGTTAAACTAGATAAGTTTTCCTATACAGTGAACTAGGATTATGAAAAAATATTGAAAATTAAAAAAATTACGATGTTGTAAAAGAAAAAGTTCGAATTTAGCAAAAAAAGTGTCCGTTTTTTGCGTGGCAAATTGACATTTGTTGACGGATTGAAAAAATCCTAGTTTACTGTATGACAAAACATGTACTGAGTATGCCTATCAAATTTGAAGTTGATTCATTAATTTGTTCGCGAGTTATGACTGCAGCAAATTTCGAAAACGTTGTTTCGAGAAAAACGCGTTTCAAGTTTTAACTATTGATTTTTTTGTTATAAAAGAAATTTATCATACTTACAGCTATTCAGCTATTCTAGGCCCATATAATTCGCCTTCTTCTTGTTCGAAAAATTGTTACTGGGCCGCTGCAGCTGTCCTGCGAGCTGTCCGAGCCTCCTTTGAAGCCTCGCGGTGCCGTTTTTCTGCTACCTTCATGTCTCGTTTTTCTGCATAATCTTTGGCAGAGGGCCCAATAATCACTCCCATTGTTTCAAATGCAAAATAGCTTGGAAACCTTCATTAAAAATTGCAACAGCAAAGAAATTGGCCAGTTTTATTGTTTTTAAACCACTGTGAAGGTGTTTAGGAGCAAAGTGCCACAACAAACCATTATAACTTTCGTTATTATTTTGTGTACTACTATCCTTGCATCTGTTTAATAATTCAGGCCTACTTAAATCACTATAAATTGGTTCTAGAACTTCTTGAATTTGTAGGTCCAGAGGGAGATAGTCATGTGTAAATTTCGTCATGTCGTACTGGTGTACTCGGTCGACTGCTCCAGCGTGTGTCGATTTCCCTGGAACTTTCTTTTCTTATTGGTACTTCTACGCGCTGGAGTATCGTGTGTGCCTTTTTGAACACTAGATTGACTTTTCCCACTCATTTTGAATGAAATTCGCGCTGCGATGTGCTCTGCACAGTGGCTAAAAATGAACTAGACGGGCCGCTTACGTATACCTGCGTCGAGCGGCTTCGAAACCTTTTGAGCTGGTAACAACGCTTTCGTACAAACATAAAGGGATTATTGTGAGTCCTTCGTCCTACGTCGAACTACCAGGCTCTCTTTTCTATCTTTGAAATATAAACGATTACGTCAGAGCCTAAGAACTATCGCAACTGCCCGGAGTCCTGCCTCGCCGGCGAGAATCGAGTTTATGGCCCCCGAGTGTCTGCGAGCTGTCGTTTCATCCTTGCCGTTTCTAAAATATTTCAGATACGACCATAACACTTCAGGATATTATTCTACAGATGTTAAACTGTCAAAAAATGCAAAAAAAATTCGATTTTTTCAAACCGTCACACTAGGTAAGCCCCTTAATATAAAACTTACTTTTAATCAAATACTTTTGTCCCGACACAGTGGACCGTTAATGGATTAATGAAAACTTAAAAAAATTTTAACAGTTTAAGAAACGGGTTTCTTCGCTAATTATTGTCGTTGAATATTCGCACTTAAACAAGAAAAATCCGTAAACTACCATTATATTTTCAACTATTGTTTATCTACATAATCAAAAATATTTGCCAAGTCTTCCGTCACACCATAATCAATTTGACAACCGCAATTCGTTAAAGTATTATAACAACAACGACGGTGGTGTTGGCAACAAGGGGTCGAAGCATTATTCACATTTTGTGCGAACGTAGAGCATCGTAAATTAATATCAAACGTAGATTCCTTATTCTTAGGAAGAGAATCTCAAGGTTATCGATTTTATGAATTCACAAAACAACTTGTCAACCACCAAATTCAGTGAATAGTGTGAGAATACGATACTTGCATCCTTATCGGCCCCTGTCAATTATCACGATAAAAAAGATACGTTCTACGCAATATTTTACCATTTTTATTTGGAGTGATCATCGAAAATTCTGTGGGCGAGAAAGCTCTTTAACGGTAACGTAAGTGCGAAACTCGAATATAGAATTTCCTAAATAAATGCTTGTGAGAGATCAAGATATGTTTTGTATTAGGAACGACATGTACCAATAAATACAAAACGATATAATCCGTTAGAGAGATGCTTTCTCGTCCTGGAATCTCCCCAACTCAGCGCGCGGCCTTCGTCCACATGGCTCTCAGTTATTCATATAAGTTACCTGTATGGTAGTTCGTTATTATCCTGGTACAACAGACAAGAGAATAATTATCTATATGAAAAAATCAAAAGCATAGAATTCAACATCTGGAAATAGAGAAGCTAACATCTCTGTTGTCAGCTTTGAATTTGTTCAATTTTTATCCAGTTATATTTTTATTTATATCTTTCCAAAGCTGCTATTAGGCGTTACTAATTTTGTAATTCTTATTAACTTTCTCAGGAACAATTTATGTAAAAAGGAATTCATTCTACTTTTTTCATATGTTTTACAGTTCTCTCTTTTCTATATAGTATCATCGATATATAACGGATCATCCTATATAATCATACCATCGTGCCTACTATTTGCATTTGAATAGTTTGTAATGTACAGAGAAAAGATTCTCCTACCATGCGTAGATTTTGTAAATATCTAGCACGAACACATGTAATTTCCATGAAATTATACGATATTATATTGTAAAAAATGTATATATGATTATAGTTTGAAAGAGAGAAATATCCGTTTTGATTCTGCGCATACTTTATACGAGCACATTTATCTGTAGTTTATTCATTGTAATTTCAAAGTATATTATTATTAGTAATTATCAGTAATGACATGGTTATTATTATGTTACAGTTAATGATACGTATATGTTATCTTTTTTACTTGATTTCACAATAAGACTTAACAATAAGACTTTTAACTTAATATAATAAGACTTTTTTACTCTTTATTCTAGGCGAAAAACTTAGTTTTTTATAAGCTTTCTAATGACTTGGGCGCGATATAAAAAACGGCCTTTCAAAGTTTTATTATACTTATAATTTTTCGCATTAATATTTTAATTCGATCGAATTATTTTTTTGTTCAACTGTACGTTTTTACAGATTCGATGACATATTATTTATCAATATAACATATAAACTCTGAGCGTGCACGTAAACTGAACATAATATAAAATGCAGAGAAAATTAATGAAGAATTTAGCAATAACTGCAACATACAACTTACACTGTATACACTTATAATTAAGGCGCACCGTGCAATGTACATATCGTGTTAAAATAACAGCAGCATTATATCTTTAATGCACACGTCCGTTCCTGTGAGTGTAATGTCAGTTTCAGGAAACTGTGCCATAATCATACTCGACAGTCCAATTATATGCATAATACCGTATACTTGCCAGTTTTGTTGAGCAAAATTTATTCGCGATTAACGCATGAAGATTCTGAATGTACGTTTGCAAATAACTTTAATATGTTTGCAAGTGCATATATGTGTATATTTTAAATATATACGTATATATATATATATACAGGGTCCTCAAAAAGTCCGGGAACGCTAAAATATTTCGAAAAATATGAAAGATACGAAAAAATGTTTCATACAAAAGTTGTAGGGCTTAAAAAGATCTATTTAGTAGTCATATCAGTTTGATCATAGGTGGCGTTGCTAAGGTCATATGAAGGTCAACTTTGTTTTTTTAAATAGAATCCCCTATTTTTTATTGGAAATTCTTGTAGCTTATCTCGAGAGCTTCCCAAAACATTATAATGAAGTCATTTTTTATTAAATTCTTCCCGAGTTATGACGCTTGAAAGTACCGCCGGCATTAGCATTATCCAAAGTGTACCGCGCGGAGGTTGCACGGTCAAATTTATACCTCGCGCGCGCGCGCGCGCGCGCGTGTGTGTGTGTAGGTAACATTTTTCAAGCTATTGTTTTTTACTTTTTCAATTAATCAAATGTTCATAATGTCTTCTTTCTACTGTTTGGCAATGAGCTAAACGTTCATAGAAACTATTAATCACATGGCTTATTTGTTCTAAAGTGATCAGAGATGCTTCCTGCATTATTCGATTCTTCAGGTCTTCCAAATTACATGGTTTCGTTGCATAAACCTTACTTTTGATGTGTCCCCAAAAAAAGAAATCAAGAGGAGATAGATCAGGTGATCTAGCAGGCCACTCAATGGCACCTCTCCTACCTATCCATCGATTAGGAAAAGAACGGTTTAAAAATTCTCGAACTTATACCGCAAAATGAGGTCCTGCTCCATCTTGCTGGAACCAAACGTTTTACATGTTTGCGTCAAATAAATTTTCAATTTCAGAAATGATATGATCTCGCAATAAATTTTCATATTTTTCAGCATTTAAATCACCATCTATGAAAAATGGGCCTATAATACCGCGATCAGAAAAAGTAACAAAATTCAAAAAGTTAGCATTATCATCACACCGATGCATCAGTTCTTCACAAAACTGAATTCTTCTATCAAAATCATCTTCCATAAGTTCTTGAGCGATAACAATTTTATACGGATAATATTTATGCTTTTTTAAAATGTTAGAAACGCTGCCTTCACTGATATCATGGGCTTGTGCTGTTTTTGATACGGACAAATGAGGATTTTCCTGAAATGATTGGAGAATATCCAAAGTCTTATCATCATTAGTTGCGGATTTTGACCTTCCGCTGCGAGATCGGTCCTTAACTGTTCCCGTTTCAAAAAAACGAGTCATTGTTCTGCAAATGGTAAATTTAGAAATAGGATCGAGATCAGAATGTGTAACATTGAATAGATCAGCTACTTCTTGATATGATCTAACACGATCACCAAATCCTCGATAAATAAGTAGCAATGTTCTTTCTTTTTCGGTTAACATTTTTCAGAGAAAAATGTGATATTATAATCGGAAAAAGAAACAAAAGAGACAAAGAGCGAGATACGAGCGAGCGCAACTCGTTTTTAGAATATGTGGACCGAGAAGTATCTCTGATCGCACCTCCGCGCGGTACACTTTGGGTAATGCTAATGCCGGCGGTACTGTAACTTTCAAGCGTCATAACTCGGAAAGAACTTAATAAAAAATGACTTCATTATAGTGTTTTGAAAAGCTCCCGAGATAAGCTACAAGAATTTTCAATAAAAAATAGAGGGTTCCATTTAAAAAAACAAAGTTGACCTTCATATACCCTTAGCAACGCCACCTATGGTCAAACTGATATGACTACTAAACAGATCTTTTTAAGCCTTATAACTTTTGTATCAAACATTTTTTCGTATCTTTCATATTTTTCGAAATATTTTAACGTTCCCGGACTTTTTGAAGACCCTGTATATATAACGTACATAAAATATATGTGTAAAAAATGTCAATATGATATATTTATATATAAAATATGTCTTATATATAAAATATACACAAATAAAAAATGTAGATCTCGTGAGAATGTGTAAAATATATTTACTAATGATTAAAATAATTTAGATTATATTTTTTCTAAATTATTTTGTTTCGTATTCTCATTAATTCATTATTCGCGAATATAGTTCGCCCAACACTGGCTACGCTTATACAAAATGTATTGCAAATTAACGTATTGTACAAAATAAATTGCAAGGACTTTTACCTCGCACTGCCATTTTGAACAGCCTTGAGAACAAATATATCAATAAATTATTATTCTTATTTCACACGAAAGACTGAAATTACCGTCTGTATTATTTTTACATTTTTACAGCTAGCGTACGTTGTCTTACGTCTGTAGTATATTTGTACAGTGAATAAAAATTGTTGTTAATATAAATTTCTTCAAGCAATTTTCTTCTAATTCCTGACAATAGTTTCGACAATCAGTATGAGTTTATGAGATTAAAAATTGTATTAGATTTTATATAATTGATATCTGATAACAATGAAATCGAATAAATTATTTCTCACGATAAGATTAGTGTATCATATTTAATAGTTAAAAAATTCTAGTAATCAGTTTTTGTTTTATAGAACAAATACTTAAACTTAGCTCATTTAAAATTTCGTAGGTGAAGCTTTTAATACGCAGATAATGTTAATCTTCACTTATAAGGATTCGAGATACTAACGAAACATTATAAATAAAACTCCGTGAAATTTTGCAATAATCCAGTAGGAAATCAAATTAGACGATAATATAGACATATGATTTATTTCCACTTATTAAGAGAACTACGATACTTGCACGATGAACCCTCTCTCTCATCTTGAGCCGCCAATTCTTCGTCCAGCAGCAACTCGAAGTTCCCTAAAGCTTCCGGAGAAGGTGACTTGTTCCATTTTACGCTGATTAAAAAAATGGCCCGTAGAATCTTGTAAATTCACTTGAATTTAGTGAAAACATCATATACTTACTCGGGCATACCGTCTGGAGGCAGAACTACCGATACAATATTGTCGATTAATTTATACTTCAAGATCCTATCATTCACTGTAGTAGACGTCAAAGATGGTGAGGCATTCACCTGGAAATCAAATACAATATACATTCTCTTACATATTAACGATTAATTTTAACAGATTACTTCAACTCTGCTCTGCACTATTCGTTATATTAAAAAAATTACTATTTTAGAATAAAAATATATTGAGTACCCCCTACAGAAATATTATCTTGAAATTGGCAAAGAGACTGAGTTATAAAAATTAGGAACATCAGCGACAATATTTTTGATATAGTTACAAAATGGTAAAATATAAGTTTATTTTGTTTACGACATAGGAAAAGATTTGAACGAAACAATAAGATAAACGCAAAAGAAACGTACCTCTATTAGCCATGGTTTTAACTTGTTATCAATAATGATATCGTATCCGTAACATTCAAAGCAATGTCTATCATTCGCCATTACCGGTGCTACCGCTTTCAGCGAATGTACGATACACCATGAAATATTCGCGAACAATTTCTCTGTAACCGCTTTGCCGCGTGTGCTCTCCAGATACAAACGTAGATTTTGCACGCTCAATTTGCCGCCGTGTTTACTATTATACTCGTCCTGAAATTATCATAATTGGCGATTTAAACACGAAAAGTACTCTCTCATTTCATGAATTTATTTAGCAAATGCTACGCTACGTAATTCCATAACTCGGAAAACTTACACTTGCAAAATTCATGAAGTCGAAAAATATATTTGTCGAAAAAGTTACTGTACAATATAATAAGTATACGTAAGATATACATACACCATGCTTTTGCACGGATACGTTCGTAAGGTGCACATACATGTTGTCAAGCTCTTGCACGCTGGTGTCATATTTAACAGTACAGAAGCGACAGAATCCTAACTTGAAGAGATAAGCTTTGAGCGGTCGGAAGGAAGTGATAAGCACATATAATCGTAGATCAAATTTTTTACTGCCAATTAACAGCGGATTGTCGATGTATCTGTCACAGAAAATCGTTACAAAAGAATCGCATAAAATAGAATTATCGGATATTCATTAGGGATTACGGTAACTATTAATATTAATGGCAACTTTAATCATTTCAATGACTTTGATATATGTACCAAGGATATAACTCTGACTAACTTGCAAAAAGTTTTCTTTCGCAAAATAGTTGCTCTTTGTTTCTTACAAAGTTATAAATAATTAAAATTAGTGGCTGACTGATGCTTAGGATACAAGACTGCGTATATTTTTGCATAAATCATGAATTTTATATAAAAAAAAATGGTAGAAAAAGATAATAGACTATTGCAAGAAATTACAATTGAAATTCCCTTGAAACTGTATACCTGGATATAACGTATGAATCTTTCGTCAAGTTTGGATTAAACGGGGTTTTCGCTTCACGCGACCACTTTTTCAGTTTGCTCAGTTTATTGATGAGAAATATTCCAGCGCCTTGCGACTTTCCGCACGGCTTCATTATCCATGTGCTTTGTGGAGACTTGCGATACTCTTCTACGAACATGTTGTAATCTAAACGTTGTAATAAAAACAAGATATTAAATTTGTGATAATTGAAGATTGGAGAATTCAGAACTGGCTCCAAAATCCAAGTTAAATTTACTGCATACTTAGTTTTGCTTTCTACGAAATAAATGAGTATGACATTATTCAATAAACGCACGAAAATCGAAAAAATTGCAACAATCAAACGAAGAACTCACCTGCGGGTAAAACGAAGGTGACTGGTATAAAATCGAGATACAAGTATTTTCCCGGACCATCCACGCGCTCCGCTAAAGGATTTCCTTCGCGTTCCAAGTCCTTTCGATATCGTTTTATATTTTTCACCAACAAATCTTTCCGTGTGAGCTCATAGTGGTTTGGAAAATGATTGATGATTCTGATACAATCGCAAAACTCAGTTTAACAAAATAATTCGAATATTTTCTTCGAGACATTTTTGAGACAAATGAATTTCTCGATTTTATTTTCATTATTAATAAAATAAAATAAAATAATTAATAAAATAAATCTTACTGATTGTCATCCATTCTGTACCCGGTTTCAATGCTAAAGATATTTCTACAAGACTGTATGGCAGCCCTACGACACAAATGTAACATTGTAATAAACGTAAAATTATTGAACTCATGCGAAATGTCGAATTCCGAAAGATTTAACTTTATGTGCATTTCTATAAATGTTTTCCAATGAATTATGTATCACATGAAAATAACATTATTAAAAAAAAAATGCTTTGTATTTTATATTTTATTCCCTTAATTAAAATATGTGATTGATTATTATAATAATTAATATATTTCCGGAAATTATATGATTGATAATAAACATAAACAACTAATATATAACATAAATAATTTGTACGTAACAACGGTGATGATGATGTGCGATTCCGTTACCAGTAGAAATTCCAATCGTCTTCCGGACCGACTTGCGTCCAACCGCGTTTCTCAAAATTATGCACGATCACAGATTTGTCCACGTCTGTGCAAAACGTAATTTTTGTCCGATCCATCCCGATTGATGGCACTCTGTCATCATTCGATTTTCTTGAATGCTGTGCAAATCAATGAACGTTAATACGCTGCTTGAAACGATCAGAAGATCATCGTTAAATTCGTAGCTCAAAAGTATGAGAGTAAGTACTCAAAAGAAAGATCTTCTAACTATTTCGAACAGCATAATTGTTGTAAATTTATTCGCTTACCTGCCATAAATAGCACAAAGATTTGGATTTGCAATCCGTTTGCTTTCCGCGATCGTATTCGCCGCCATGTTCTCAAATTATTCGTTTGGTCGATACAGTTGTAAATCAAGAAAATTCTCGAATCATGTTTGATCGATCGTTTGATAATCGTCAATCGAGATATCGATTTCAAATTCAAGTGTATATGTACATACATATGTATACAAATGTATGTACATACATATAATTTAAACGAAGCTCTAATTCACCCTTATATATTTAATATTGTTAAATAACACATAACATTCATATATAGCATATCATATCATTAATATATAATATAAATATTATATAAAATAAACATTGCCAAAATTTAACATCAACATATTTCTTCAAACAAAAGATAAACAACTGTTCAATTAAAATTAATGAAAGAAGAAATATTAAAAATAAAGGGATATTAATGAATACTCCAATTTTTATATCTTTAATCTTATTTTATATCTAATCTTTTATATCTTTAACATTAGATCTTTAAATATTTTATAACAATATATTTTAAATTCTAAACCAAGCAGGCATACCAGGTGCCTTACTAGTTTCTAAAAAGTCCTTTAAGTCCTTCTGAGCTTCATTTATACTCTTGTCGTCAACATCACTTTTTACATCTTGGAATAACTTAGGGAATACAAAAGACTGATCTTTTGGCTGAAAAAATAAAAGAATTAATCAAAAGCTTAAGCTTTCTTTGAAAATAAGTTAGAATAATTAATAAACTAACCAGTATAACATAGGCTAATTTCATGTCATCTTCTTTAATAATAGCACCACTCTGATTATGATTTTTCCTAGTTTTTCCAAGAGCTATTCTTGTTCTCACATGCATAACTTTAACATTATAAATTTTTTCTAAATAATTTTTTATATCATATTTTGTCATTTCCATAGAACAATGGAACTGCACAACATTTGGTGGCTGCTTTTCTTTAGCGGCAATCAGTTTCATCCAAAAATTAGGCAGAAATATTCTCAATTGTGGATTACCTTTCTGATATAGTGGATACCTATGTTAAATTGTGTATAATTTGAAACAATATATATTTAGATATTGTATAGTAAATATAATTGTTTGGGTGGTTAAGAGACTTTCATTAATGTATGTACTAAAATGTTTTCTAAAATTTATCAAAGAAAATGAAAAAGTTTAATAAAACTTCAATAACATGTGTATAGTTCTTGATTAATAAATCAAGGTTAGAAATTAGGTTATTCGATACTCTTTCTAAATTTCATATGTCATGACTCGTTATTATGCTTACCATCGTGTTGACATTGTTATGTTACTAAGAAAAACTTATATATTTTTTATTAATTTTCCCAATAATACAAATTTTTGACGCTGCTACACATTAATATACCTATAAAAATTGCTAATGGGAGGGTCTGTTCTCTTTGATTGTGCCATCCAATATTCATTGCCAGCACTGAAAATCTATAATATACGTGACACAAACTATATATTTTCAGTATTGGGAGTGAATTTTGGAACAGCCTTTAGCTGCGCTGTTGAACTGGTGCAATAAGTTAGAATAAAGGAAGATTCACATCTGGGCAGAAGAGCAACAACAGTAAGTTTTCGACCAATTGCATTGCTGCTCATAAAAGTAACTATTTGAAACGAGCAATATGATTGGTCAAAATCTCACTGTTATTTTCTATGAAAAATATATATGATGATTTTAATTCAAGCCAGCAGCACAAAGTACTTTTTTATACTGAATCTAGTAAAATCTGGTAATATATTAGTAATGCCCCAATTAGAACTTAGCATTTCTAATATGTAACTAGACTTTACTAAGGTTGCATTTCGATATTTACTGCGAGTAATGAAAATAGTTTGTGTCACGTATACTATATATTTTCAGTGCTGGCAATGAATATCGGAACGCAGCCTAAATACAGTACGAAACTAACATATGCCGTAGTCTGTGTTCAGAAAACATACAGTTGCACTACGGTTGAGTAAAGCCAGCGTCCATCCATCTTCGGAAATGTACCAATCATAACGCAATATTTTCATCCAGCAAGCAATCCAGCACAAAAACAAGCACCGTGTGCCGCTGGCTTTATTCATCAACGTTATTGGTCTGAATGGCTGCGTTCAGTAGAACAAAATGATCAGTGAGCGCTTAGTGATTATTGTCTGTGATTGGAGCATTCTTTTAGATTCTTCATAGACCCAGAAATATTTACCAATCAGGAGCAAGAATCACTAAGCGCTCACTGATCACTTTGTTCTGCTGAACGCAGCCATTGTAAAGGCCATATTTCTTCTCAATGAGCTTTTACATTTGATTGATATATTCCTTTAGATTTAAAAATATACTAATACTAATCAGATGCAAGAGCTCACTTAGCGCTCAGTGAGCGGTTGTAGTACTGAATGCACCCATTGGCTGCAAGAATAAAGCCAGCGGCACACGGTGCTTGTTCTTTTCGTGCTGGATTGCTTGCTGGATGAAAATACTGCGTTCTGATTGGTGTATTTCCATCCATCTTCGGAAATGTACCAATCACAACGCAATATTTTCATCCAGCAAGCAATCCAGCACGAAAACAAGCACCGTGTGCCGTTGGCTTAAGAAATAGACCAACCACAATCGATTATTATAAGAATAATCGATTATGATTGGTCTGCTTACGCTTCCAACCTTATTCTTGTAGCCATTGTAGATGGGCCTTAAGGGTCTACCAAAGACCAATAGTTACTAATCGCTCACGTAAAGGTCATTCTACAATGAGGTGTAGTAGTATGCAGTAGGCAAATTGACCAATCACGATCGATTGTTCTCCTTACGATCGAAGAATAATCGACTGTGATTGGTCAATTTGCCTATTGCATACTATTACAACCTCATTGTAGAATGACCTTTACTGAGCGCTTTGTTTTCTGAATGCAATCATGCACTCAGAGGCTGTGTTCCGAAATTCACTGCCAGTACTGAAAATACATAGTTTGTGTCACGTATACTATAGAATTTTAATGCTGGCAGTGAATATCGGAACGCAGCCAGAATAAAGCCAACGGCACACGGTGCTTGTTTCGTGCTGGATTGCTTGCTGGATAAAAATACTGCGTTCTGATTGGTGCATTTCCATCCATCTTCGGAAATTGACCAATCAGAACACAGTATTTCCATCCAGCAAGCAATCCAGCACGAAAACAAACACTGTGTGCCGCTGGTTTTAGAATCCCTATAGTAAGAGTCTGGCCAATGTTCTAGTTGGATACAAAATGGCTACTACACCTGTACTGCACCTACTGTAATCTCGGTTTTTACGCGTGCACATGCAAGTGATAACATAACATCATTTCATCTTGGAAAAAACTTCCAACACAATAAGAGGACTATATATAAAAATATTTATAAAAATATTTAAAAAATGACTAGTTGTTGCATACCGGGATGCAGAAATGGAAGCGAAAATGGCTTCTATATGAAACGTTTTCCAATAAGTAAAAAACAAAAAATTATATGGTTGAAACAAATTGGAAGAGAAAACTGGAAACCGAAACAATATTCAGCAATTTGTGAGGTAAGCATGTAATTATATCAAATAATAAACAAAACATGTTTCTCATCTAATTGTATTTGTAGGTTCATTTTACTAAAGAAATGTGGGAAAAACCGCGATAGGATGGTTCCAAAAAATTAAAAGCACAAGCAGTGCCAACAAGTTTTCCTCATATAAAAGTAATGCCGGAATCTTTTGATGGAAAAATAAAGAAGTTAAAATATAATAAAAACAACGATGAAAATAATTAAATTATTATTAATAAATATTATTATTAAAATGTTATCGCGTAAAAACATTATTTTTTGTTAACGATACGACGTTTAATTATTTCTTAGAAATGAATTATGTAATTGTACATTATTTGTCTTATATTAAGCAAAGCAATTATAACATTGTTAATTTCCTTATTGAAAAAGTGAAAGATATTGAATGTGCTACATTAAAAACATGTCACAATTTATCCCACAAAATTAAAATTCGTTTCATTAATTTTAATTTAAAAATAAGAAAAAGTTGTTACACTGGAAAATTAGAAAAACCTGTTTTTAATAGTAAAACCATGGCTATGCATTCCGTTATTAGATAAAATTTAATAATCATGTTATTACATATATAATATTTTTTTAACTTTATGTAATATCAAAATTTAATAATAAAAAAATTGCAAAAATGTATTTTAATTTTCCTTTTCCTGTTACTGCTATTCAAATATCCCGCATACTTTGCTATCACTAATTGGTGGCACCATTTCGTATCCAGCCAATCAAAAATTGGACCACATTGGCCAGACTCTTACTATAGGGACTCTAGCCAGAATGGGTGCATTCAGTACTACAACCGCTCACTGAGCGCTAAGTGAGCTCTTGCATCTGATTGGTGTATATTTTTAAATCTATAAGAATATAATCAAATGTAAAAGCTCATTGAGCGCTCAGTGAGCGGTTGTAGTACTGAATGCATTCAATAAATGATACACATCGAAATTATTGAGATCTACCGAAGCCAAGAGATAAAAGAGGAAGAAATAGAGCTTGTTAACCTAACAAGTAACATTTATTAAACATGTTTTAAAATATTAAACATTCAAAACGGAACACATTTTTCGTGGAATTCTGCAATTTTCATGACAAAAATGGAATCTATCGAAAATTGTAATAACAAGTCAAATGCTTCACGAGAAGACAATATTGAAGAAACAGAAGACAATGTATCACCACCACTACCATCAAGACTTATAACTGGATTTGACACATTTGATGAATATCTTCAAGTATATTCACTCGCATATTAATAATAAATATTTATAAGTTATTTAAAACTATATACATATGTGTATATATGTAGTTTATATAAATTATATATATATATATGTATATATGTATATATAATTTATAGTTTTAAGTTATTAAGAAATTTATTAAAAGAATGCTTAAAATATAATCTTTCATTAAGGCACAGTTAAATACAAAATATTTTAGGAAGCACATGATGCAATAAAAGCTGGAATTAAGGCAGCTAATAATCTGCCTACTGGAGAAAATTACAACTATTATGCATTCTTCCCAAGTTTCAAAAATACTAAGGACAATGATGTAAAAAGAATAATGACTACAATGCAGACCATCATGAAATTAGCAGGTGGCTCCCACAATATTAAACATCGAGATATCGAAGAAAAGTTTGATTTCTTGATGGAGACCAATGATTTACTACTTGATCAAGCAGTAAGTAATTCAGTTTTATTTATATCAGTATTAAACTGATTTCCTTGTGTATATTTAATTTTTTAATTAATATTATTGTACATTACAGAATGTATGGATGGATGAAGAAAGTGGTATTCTACAGAATCCAGAGGTACAATTACTTGTGTCAAAAGTACAGAAACCAACTGTAAATGGCAGTTGGAATATAAAGAAGGACAGTAACATTTCAGATAATTCTCAAAGTATACGTTTGCTGGGTGGAAAAAATGTAAGAAAACCACAATTAATGTTCAAAGACAAAATTAACAATAGCTTTAAACCTTGGATGCCACGGATTAAAGAAAAACCAAACTCTTTGAAACCACTTGCTCTCTACTTAGAAGAAGGAGAGAATGGTGAGATCTTCAGTCATCCTTATGGATTTGAGCTGAATAAATTTGAGATGCCAGAATGTCAGTTGAAAAAAAGTATACCAGTGAAATACAAATCTTTGGACAATACACAATTTATATATATCAGTACACCATCTGACATCAAGATTATTTTGGATGATTTGAAGCGTTATAATGAAATAGCTGTGGACTTGGAACATCATTCTTACAGATCATTTCAAGGCGTAACTTGCTTGATGCAAATATCAACAGTGGATACTGATTATTTGATTGATACTTTAATCCTGCGATCAGAATTGCATCAACTCAATGAAATCTTCACCAAGCCTACAATCTTGAAAGTGTTTCATGGTGCTGACTTTGACATTCAATGGCTTCAGAGAGATCTGTCACTATATGTAGTAAACATGTTTGACACTCATCAAGCAGCAAAACAACTGAACTTTCCTTATCTCAGTTTAGCTTTCCTGCTGAAGAAATATTGTAATATAAATCCTAACAAGCACTTTCAGTTGGCCGATTGGCGTATACGACCATTACCGGAAGAATTGATGAAATATGCAAGAGAAGATACCCATTATCTGCTTCATATAAAGGATATGTTGAAGAATGAACTGATTGAGTTGGCTAATGGACAGAGTAACATCCTGAAAGCTGTATACGATATGTCCACAGACATCTGTAAACGAACGTACGTTAAACCAATTTGGACGGAGGAGAGTTGTATGAACACGTACAGGAAGAGCCAGAAGATGTTCAATAACAAGCAATTGTATGCGTTCAAAGAGTTACACAAATGGAGAGACCTCACTGCGAGAGAGGAGGACGATAGTATCAATTACGTATTACCGAATCACATGTTGCTCAATATAGCGGAGACACTGCCGCGTGAGATGCAAGGTATTTTGGCGTGTTGCAATCCTATACCGCCGCTTGTGCGAAAGAATCTATTAATGTTGCACAAGATAGTACTAAAAGCTAGGGAGCAGCCACTTGTGAAGACTATTCCACAAGAGGATTTCCGGCAAAGGCTGACGCAACGAACTCAAATAGTAGATTCGGACGTCTGGATACATTTATCACACGATATACCAAAAGACACTGAAACGAGGGCAGACTTACCGTGTCTTTTAGATAAGATTGACTCGGCGCAGCTTGCGTTAAACACGAAAATCGCAGTAAAACATGCTGTGACAGTATTTGACACGTCAGAAGTAAGATCATAGTATCAGTTATAGATAAAATAATCCAATGATGTAATTGTTATTTTTTTTCTCAGTGATGAAGTTCTTATTTCAGGATGAAGAAGTAGAAACTGTCAAGAAACCCAAATTCATGAGTCCCTTCCAGAGATATAAATGCGTAATACCAATGATAGTTGAGTTAGAAGCGAAGGAGCGAGAAAGACAGAAAGAAGAAGAAGCGAAACGTCTAAATGAAACAGTTACAAAAAAGAACTTGAAACAAACCGAGATTGACGAAAGTAAAAGTAGAGTATACGAACATTTTAAGCACGTATCTCACTCATCAAGCGAAGTTCAGGATGAAGTTCAGGGTGAAATTCAAGGTGGAGTTCAGAGTGGAGTTCAAAATACATCTAAGAAAAATAAGAAAAACAAGAAGAAAAAATCGATGGTAATATTAGGTGAGATGCACGGTAAGAAAAGAAAGAGAGAATCCGACATTACAAGGGAAAATACGAGTCAAAAGCAAAATGATAACTTTTGTACACCTATGCCATCTTTGGATACTAGAATCATACACATATCTAAAAAAGCAAAGCGGGAAATGCAACGTACAATCGAAGAGCGAAAAGTACAGGAGAATTTCGCGCAATTTCGAGGTGTTACAAATGTCCCGAGTAATTCGATAAGGTAAGAATTGTACAATTTAAAAAAGTAACAACACACGTGATATATAAGAGTTGATTATAATGCTGTTAATTTTTATACAATAGTTCCAAAGCAAAAAAAAAAGCTGAAAAGAAAGCGAATAAAAAGTTATTAAAGGAACAGGGTATGTTACCATCACAAAAATTCAATTACAAGGAGGTTGACTTTAGTAGCTTTCAAGGTGGCAGTATGCAGAATAATATTACACAAACACAGTTTCAGCAACCAAAGGTAAATAGATAAAATTTTATCGATATTGATATATAAAGTATAATTCTCATGTGTAAATTTGTTATTGTTTCAGCAAAAGAAAATAAAACATCAAAACATGAAGAAGCAGTTCAAATTGAACATATAACACAATAATCCTGGTTTATCATAATGTTATTTTCGAAAAAGTCATAGTGTTTCCGTTAATTCAGTACTGATTGGAATGTGCCACTGACAAGTTAATTTTATCGTATTTTTTAAAATGTTTTGGAGAATCAGAGTTTGTAAATATCCAGAGCTAAAGATTAAATATTTTCCAGGTACTATCTGCAACGTGTTGAGATTTCTTTTTCACTATTTTGTTGCATGTAACTGCCCAAAAAAGATATATTACGATTATATCATAGATAAAAGTATCATTAGTACGATTATGTTTTATAGACTGCTGATATTATATTTTGTATTAATATAATGTTAAATATTTAATTGTCTAATGAAATCGATTACATTAATTTCAGACTATGGGAATGAATCAAAAGTTATGTTATAAAAATATTTATCAACTCTGGTCTCTGAAACATAAACTCTCTCTCTTTCTCCTCCCTTCTCTCTCCTTCTCTTTCTCTCTCTCTCTCTCTATAATTTTGTTTTGTAACGAGTCTTCGTATATTCGCATTCTGCTATTATATTTTTTTTTTAATAATGTACAGACCGTATATCTGTAAAAATTATTTGTAAATATAGTTATATGCCTTTATACGGTAATTATTAATTATGGAACTTATAAAAATTAATCTTCAAAAATTCCTATAACTGTATATATTCATATATACAGTTTATTTATTAATTAACATAATTTTAAATAAAAATAGTAACAAGACAATGCAATTCATCTCTGTCGCAAACATTTTATCTCTTATTTAATCAAGAATTAAACTATCTAAACTAATATTAGCTAAGATTCAAACTACATTTAGTCAAGACTTAAATCATATTTAGACGACACTCAAATCAGGAAGTCTCAGTCAAAGTTGGATAAAGTCCTTTGCACATAGAAACTCGTAATTACGATGGCACGTTATCTTGCCGATGACGTGCATACGCAAAATAAACTAATATTAAAGCCCGTATCAGACTATGGATTAGAATTGAGATTGAATTGAAATTTGACCAATTGGAATAAAGAAAATAATCTCAAATATAGTAAACTTAGCCCTGATTGGTTAAATTCAATCCAATACTCAATTCCAATCCGTAGTCTGATATGGGCTTAAAAATGCGTCTGATATTATGGCTGCGTTCCGAAATTCACTGCCAGTACTGAAAATACACAGTTTGTGTCACGTATACTATAGATTTTCAGTGCTGGCAGTGAATATCGGAACGCAGTCACTGTTGATTTGTAACACTTTAAATTTAAAATTAATGTCGGTGGATGCCGGTAGCCTCGAACTGTGAGAGTAAGTTGCTTTTGTGACGTGTTAAAGGAAGAGCAAACAACAACTAACTATTGATACGAAGAAGAAGAAGAAAATAATTCATTTGGCAAGATGGCCGCCGCTGTTAACGGAATGTTTCGTGAAGAATTGCGTGATGCAATTTTACGCAGTAAAGTACTTGTTGTGGGTGCCGGCGGCATCGGCTGCGAAATCTTAAAAAATCTCGTAATGTCTGGATTTGCCGATATCGAAATCGTAAGTCTACAATTATTACAACAATCAGCATTATAACAACTAACCTCACTTTACAATTTGTGTCTGTTAAGATACTTTAGCTTTTTTATTGTTACACAAATAATAAATATTTGTTTATTGCTGCAAATAAAATAAGGGCGATATTAAAATTCAGTTGTTTGCACATATTAAGTTCTGTTATTCAGAAATTTATTGGTTGAAGTTGGCTTCTTTATAAAAGAATTTATACTCTATAGCCTCTACTTATCATGATATAACTAATTTATAATATTCATCATTAATTAATTTATGAGATACCTTGTCTCACTTTTATTTTATTAATTTTTTAAAATTCATTTTTCTATTAAATTTAATCTCTTTGTTTTAGATTGATTTAGACACAATTGATGTGAGCAACTTGAACAGGCAATTTCTTTTCCAAAAGAAACATGTGGGAAAGTCAAAAGCTAGTGTAGCATGTGAAACAGCACTGACATTCAATTCAGATGCTAAAGTTATTTACTATCATGACAGTATTACATCGTAAGTTTATCTTTACTTTTATCATGTTATAAATCAATGAGATATCATATTTATTCAACATTCTAAATATTTGCAGACCAGATTTTGGCTTATCCTTTTTTAAGAAATTCACAGTGGTTTTGAATGCTCTTGACAACAGAGCAGCCAGGAATCATGTAAACAGAATGTGCTTAGCAGCAGACATACCATTGATTGAATCTGGTACTGCAGGTTACGAAGGCCAAGTTGAACTTATCAAGAAAGGCCTAAGTCAATGTTATGAATGCACACCTAAAGCTGCACAAAAAACCTATCCTGGTTGTACTATTCGCAATACACCCAGTGAACCCATTCACTGCATAGTATGGGCTAAGCATCTTTTCAAGTAAGCAACATAAATGATCTGTAGCAACTACACGATCTGTAGTAGCATTTGATTTCACATTTTTACATTTTAAATTTCATTTTATTTCTTTTTTTAAAATTGCCACATGGTTTATTTTATCTTTAGTTTTGATTTTACTCTTTTAATATCAATGTTAAATAAAATGAGAAAAAAATTGATTTTATATAACTATTTTCAAACTATTTCATAGTTAATATATATTACAGTCAATTATTTGGAGAAGAAGATCCTGATGAAGACGTTTCTCCAGATACAGCAGATCCTGAAGCTACTGGTAGTATAAATTATTTCAAATTCTAATATCAATTTTGAATTGATATATTGACTTTTTATTTTATTTTATTTTACATTTATACATTTGTTATGAAAAATTTGTCTAAAATAAGTGCAATTAAATGAGAAAATTATTTTGATAATTATAGATACAGCAGGTGAAGTAGCTTTACAGGCAGAATCAAATGATAAGGGCAACATAGATAGAGTTTCTACAAGAGTTTGGGCCCAGTCTTGCAATTACGATCCAGAGAAACTATTTACAAAATTATTTCATGATGATATAAAATATTTACTAAGCATGGATAATTTATGGAAAAAGCGTAGACCACCGATGCCATTGAATTGGAAAGAATTACCAGATGGAGGTTTGTTACCTTTTCACAGAATGCCTATACATATCCTTATATTTCATATTCTTAATCTTTCTCAAATCCCAATCTTATTCTTTTTTATCTTATCGAGTTATTGATAGTGTTCTCTGTTTTATAGTTGCTGGTTGTAGCAAAGACATTACCCAGCCAGGCTTGAAAGATCAACAACGCTGGAGTGTTTCTAGATGTGGCACAATTTTTGCAGAATCAGTGAAAAATCTGAGTCAAGCATTAAAGGCTTCTCAAGAAACTTCGCCTAATAATCATCTTATTTGGGATAAAGATGATCAATACGCCATGGATTTCGTCGCAGCGTGTGCCAACATTCGTGCGCACATTTTCGGAATTGCTCAGAAAACTAGATTTGACATCAAATGTTAGTAACAATAAGTTTATTTATTTAATGGTCACATTTTCGGAATTGCTCAGAAAACTAGATTTGACATCAAATGTTAGTAACAACAATAAGTTTATTTATTTAATGGTCACATTTCTAATTTTCTCTCACTAAATATTTAATCTTCATTTATTTTGCTTTCTATTTTTCTTTTTAGCAATGGCGGGAAATATAATACCAGCGATTGCTACTACTAATGCTATAATTGCGGGCCTAGTGGTCCTTCATGCATTTCGAGTTTTGGAGAACAATTTGCGAGCCTGCAGATCTGTCTATCTGCGCTTGAAAATGAATCATCGTAACCAGTTACTAGTGCCAGAAAAAGCAGTAAATCCACCTAACCCTCAGTGCTATGTTTGTGCGCCTACTCCGCAGGCCATATTAGCAGTTGATACTTCCACTATGATTATTAAAGAATTAGAAGAGCTGGTACTGAAAAATCGACTCAATATGATCGCCCCAGATGTCATGATTGACGGTACTGGTGCTGTCGTTATTAGCAGCGAAGAAGGTGAAACGGAAGGGAATAATGACAAGAGATTAGAAGAGTTGGGCATTAAAGATGGGACGATTCTTAAGGTTGATGACTTTCAACAGAATTATTCGTTGACTGTTTTTATTGTACATAGAGAAAGACCCGGTCTAAAAGATGATAGTCCACCATTTTTGATACTCTCTGATAAGAATGCACTTGAGCCGAAAGTTCAAGAAAAGGAAGAAAAAGATATAGAGATAGAGAAACCCTCCAATGGCCAGGTAAGAATGACTACTTTGCAAAATATTGTTATTTCATCTAGATTGCTATGTGTTTATTTAGGAAGATCAGATATATGTGATTATTTCATTTAAATTAGATTTATTTAAATTTGTTTCCAATCACAATAAGGAACAACTTTTCCATAAATATAATCAGTCTTTATTTTCAAAAAGTCATGAGAGATTAATAAAAAAAACCTTTTGCAGGCAATCGAAGTATCAGATACGAAGAAACGCAAAAATGATGCAACTGAAGATGAAGTGGTGCCCAAAAAACGTAAGGTAGAAATCAATAATGCGGATGATGATGATATTTGCATTATCGAGAGTAATGATGTGCACCGAATTTCATCCGAATTGAAACAATCAATTCCGAAGAAAATGAAGTCTTCCGAAGATCTAGATTGTTTGATAGTATATGATGATAAGAATGATTAATTTTGAGAATAAGTAAATCTACTTTCACTAATAAAGAACAGTAAATCCAAGGACAAATTCAAAGTGCAAGCATAAAGAATAAAAAAACAGAAAGAGATCACAAAAATGTATAAAAATAAAATAAGATCAAGATAAAAAAAAGAGATATATACAAAGCGGATGTCCTGCACATGATAGATATAATTAAGTATAGGACAAAGAACGAAAGATTTTAAATTGGAAAGCTTTGGGGATTAAAAAAAATAAAAATACATAACTCTGCATAAACCAGAGAATGAGAGGAAGATTAGTGATCTTTAAGTCTAAGATAAAGAATAATAAAGAAAAAATTAGTTTAAAGCTTATTCCAGGATGATAAATGAGAATACAAACTGCAGATATCTTAAGAGTGAAGAATTTTTGTTCCTTTTTTTCTATTGATAAAACATATGTCTAATGTAATAATTAATTTAATTTTGTATATCATAAAATATATGTGTCATTATATTATCATTGCTATTAATATCATCGTGATTATGTAAAAAATCGATCGACCTTTTTACATTAAAAATATTGATTGAAATGACTGTCGTAATTTATAATTTCCATTAAGAACAACATTTTATGTGCCTTTCCTTTAAAAATACTCTCATCAAAATATGACCTAAATATTATTATTTACCTTGTCTCATTTGACTTAATTCTTTCTCTTAGCACAATGCCAATAATCGTCCGGCTTGTACTTATACATATCAAAGTCTATCTTATATCTCTCATACAATTGCATTACCATGTCGGTGGTCAGATTGCGAAAGTACTTGCACGCCATTTTAAAATCAGTGAGCCCATTATGAGTGCGTTGCAACATCGGCAAGTAGATCTTATTTCTGTCCAATTTCAGCTTTGACAAAATGTAATTGATCTGTCCCAAGGTGTAATGGTCTAATTTCAGAATGAAATTGTAATGTACATTACAGACTGCGCAATGAGTGTGATATTGAACCCAGTGAACATCATCATGTTCTGGTGGTTGTTTCAGCAACCACTCCAGGAACTCGCGAAAACTAGGGATTATCTTTAATCTGCAGAAATATAGATAAATATAACATATCTAATTAAGTATATATATATATATATATATGTATGTATGCGTGAATAATTAGATTATATAATTGGATTAGATCTGCATCAAGAATCTTTGAACTTTCTGTATACCTTTTATCCGGCAGGAATATCCTTTCTAGAATGTTGGTATTCGACGATTTGGCATGAAATAATTTTGGTCTCGAATGATAAAGAATCGAATGAGCGTGAAGCCAGGATTGTGCGGTATATTTACTGTTATCCTCGATACGGTCTCTACGGAATAAATTTGAGTCATTACTTTGCGTTAATTCTGATGTAGGAGTAACCAATGTCATACTGCATAATTTGAAAATATTTATAGGATTGGTTTTGGTTCTTTTTTCCAAGTTACAAAGTAATTTTGTTCTATATTCAAGGTATGTTAATTATGCCTTTCGCAAAACGATGAAATTAATCACCTATAAGATGAGACTAGTCGTTGAAATGGATGTCGGACAATGAGCAGTTTGAAGACAGTGCTATCGTTAACATAATGCTGTAGACTTTCAAGAGTTTTTGGCGACAACAAGTCCACTTCTCTGCAAATTAAACACATTTTATTTGCCTTATTTTATATATTAATTTGATATTATATATCATCTTTTACGTTATGTACATGTAATTATATAACATCTATTAACCATTTAAAAATCTATTAACTACTTGTAAAAATTATGGCTGACTTGACGATTACTCATGTCGGAGAATAACTTTGTGAAACTGGTAGATGCAACTTTACGGATCCAACAATATAACGACTTGTGTTTATCGTTATGTAAAAAATGCCTTTTAACGAGAGATATCTTCTTTATATTGTATCTTGCGCACGTGTCTGATACCTGTTGAAGTAGAGCCGCGTTTTCCTATTAACAAAAGTAATATTATTCTGATAATATCAACAATTTTAAATGTCTAGTTTTGTATATTTTATGTTTCTTTGCACACTTTATATGTATATGTGTATGAATGATAATTATATCTATAAATATACATCTTTACATGAAACTTTCAAATATACCTCCAAATCGATGGCTTCACCCTTCAGCTCATCTATTCGTAACATGTCGATTTCTAACTCGACATTCTTCTTATTTATCTTATTTGTAAATGAAGACTGGGACGTTACTGGCTTATATCTGGTCTTCATTATATCTGTTATTTCCTTCGAGTTAAAATTTTTACGTACTTTGATAAAAACAACATATATAATAAAATACAACGCAACACACAGAACACTCTTCATTAATTGCACTTTGACGAGCATAATTAGTAAAATTAAGCATTAATTGCAGTCGCATGCACACAATACTCTAGTCGGAAGCCAAAACAAATATTACAAATATATTTTATTCAAGAAATCCACTCTGACTTGTGTAAGAAAGTAATTATTTTGAGCATAAATATCCGCGAGTAGCTCTTCTGTATATCTTATCTTGACAATACTAATGTACACAACGCAATTGGCGGAATATTCTTTATATTTTTTCAACAATTACATTTTAACGCGTCAAAATAACACGTGATATGTTGGAGCCCTTCGGCATCTGTGCTGTTTGTCAGGACAAGCGCATCCATTTTCGAGATTTCTAGTAGTGTGGACATGAACGATAACTTTTATCTTTCTGTGATTTCCGGTTTTCGTATCTATTAAAGATTTATTTCTCTAAAATAATACTCGGATATAGAAAATACTTAAAATGTGTATTTTAGAGAATTGTTGGCTATTTTTTCTCAATCCTTGCTGTTTTTCCTCAAATTATTTCTGAATGTTAAAGATTAGATGTAGGCATATTAATGGAATTAAAGGAAATGCACGTTAAAATAGACATATAAAATATAATTGAAAATAAAGGAACATTGTTCTACAATTGCTTAATTTATTGAACATTTAACTTTGCAAAATTGAATTATTCTGGATTTGTCAAGCATTTTTATAAAAAAAAAAAAAAAAAAAAAAAAAAAAAAAAAAAAGTCAAAGTATAATATACAAAATATTCAAAAAAATCGTAAAAATCGAAAAATCGTAAAAAAAGGGAGAAATATCCTTTATACCAGATAGATCGGTATTTTCCTTTATCTTAATAAGATGTTTCGATATTATTGCATTTCATTTGATCCTATGCAATATTAGAAATTCACGCATAAAAAGGTGAATTTCAATGCTTAATGGTATAAAACTTACTTAATATAGTTTATATTACTTTACAACAGAGAGAATGCATTTGAAATTGCGGTTCAATGATTAAATGACGACTAAACGCTATTATGTAATGAATATAATTGTCCTCATAAGAATAGGTACATAATTAAATTCGTCGATTCCCAGTTTCACATAGATGAATATTTACTTATTCTTAAGAAATTTTATATCTCTATGCCAACATTTTATTACAGTTGAAATGAATGTTTGTCAGAGAGGATAAAGTAATTTAAATAAATTTTTCATCCTATAATATAATTTTTTAGCTAAATATTTCCATTTAATTCAACTTAAATCTAAGTTATACCTTTAATTGAAATAATATTTCATTTAATTCCTAAAAATATATATATATATGTGCGTGTGTGTGTGTATACATATGTACATATTCACACACATGGGAGATATTTGTGATTAAAAATATTTAAATAGAAATATCAATTCAATCATGTTTAAATACATTTTGCTTTAATCTACAATTTTAATTGATTCATATCAAATAAAATATATATTTTATAGTCACACACATTATGAATAGTTTTATTTTACTTTAGGTTTGGTTTTCTTATTTCAGTGATGAACTTAAAATTTTCCAAAATTTAATTTCAATTAACGAACAACAAATTATTTTATCGTCGATTTAACGTTAATAACCAAGAGCGATCTGGGAATCGGCGAATTAATAAAAGAACATTATAGATTAGAGTTTTATCTGCGATCTCTGTATCTGTGATGATGATCGCGTGATGAACGATGATCACTATGCTGATGATGGCTAGCTGTTCTCCACAGAAATTCATCGACACTCCTCTCGTAGCGCTTATCCAACGCTGATGCGGTTGCACTATAATCCGGAGGCAGTGGCAAGCCATCGTAATATCTGAAAGAAAGACATTTCCGTTTTATTTGAATAGAAATAATGTATAATTTAATATATCATAACACGTATAAGAACAAATTTTCAAATAAGTTAATTTCTTCTTTTTTCTTACTTCATACGCTAAGGCTCATATTCTGCTTTTTTTTATCGTTAGAAGCGACTATAAAAGTAACTTATAAGTTGTAAGCCACTTTTAGAATCACTTTTACTGATGAGAGTTCAGAATATGGGCCTATGTATACGATTACTTCATTTAGAATAAATTTAATACAATTGATTTACAATAAAAACATTGCATCAAATAATTAATAAATATTCATACCTTGGTGGCGGAGGAGGTGGTGGCAGGGTATCATATGGATGTGGAGCGCCATACGGAGGTAACGGAGGTAACTGATGTTGCATAGTACGCATATAATCTGCTACGTAAGCCTCTGCAACTGCGGCGACACCTAGTCCACTTCCGTAACCTCTGAAAAATTTATTACAAATTGGAGTCAACTGAAGAAATCGGAAGTTAGGGAATGTATGATTGATCTAGTATTTTTTCTTTATATCCATGATTAAATCAAAATCATACTTTGTGTAAGGAGAATCTCCTCGACTGAACCATGGCGTGTACCGATGAGGATGATCCCTAGAACTTCTATGATCACTTGTCACCCCATGAGAACTTCTAGCTAGCGAGGCCAAACGCGATCTCGAAGTCAAAAATAATCGACGTCCTCGGCCGCCTCTTCGTAGAAATCTCGAATTGTTTATAGGCTTGTTATCACGATAACGCGATGACTTTGTCACGTGTTTACCTGCTTCTTTGGACTTTCGCAGGATAGGTGTCATTTCAATTCCTGTAAAATTTTACCAATCGACATTTTTAACGTTTACTTATCTTATTATTTTTAATTCCTAAGAAATAAGAATTACAGAGAAATCATGAATATTTCACTAGACAATTCAATTTTTAAATAATAAGAACAAAATTTTACACTAAACTTTTAGGATTTTAATTTTAAAATCTTGTGATGTGTGTGTGTGTGTAAAATCCAGCTACCTTCGTCTTCCGGAAATAATCTACATAATTCTTCAGCGACTCTGGGTTCTATTTCTTGACCATCTCGACCGATCTTGACTTGTTTGCCATCATTCCACGGATTGTATAAGTGCAACGTAGCTGTAAACGGTAATTCTTTTCTGCAGATCCAGTCAACTTTAAATACACCGCCGAGGACCTTTGCTGATAAACCAGGGGGCAAAACCTGAAATATATTCAATCATATTTTCTCCTCATTTATGTAGTACAAAATATGTGAAAAATACATAATATTACGCACCTATACTTGAATTACGGCTCGCATAGTCCTTATTCTTATAACATTAATAACATAGAAGTTTATGTAAAATTTTGATAAAAATAACAAAGTTTTTCTTCATTTTCCCATAGAAAATAAAGAATAAATGTGTAAGAATACTCAATACAACTCTAATAATTAATAGAAATAACAGAATAATAGAATTTTAATAAAATAATTTAGTAAAATTCCTTCAATTCTAAAAAAATGTTTTATTCACGCACCCAAGAGATCGGAGCACCGTCTCTTCTCGACTCGGTACTAAGTCTCGCGAAACCGGCAAATTTTCCAGATTCCTTCACAGAAAATATCAGCAACACATTCCGCGATTCCTTGTAGGCTTGGTTCAGATTTGCTTCATTCTGAGGCAATGTACTCCATACACCTTTCGCTTTCGACAACGTTACATTCTCCGCGTTGTTGGACTTGATGATAAAAAATCTAGTAAGAGGAAGACTGATAATATTTTTACTCTGAATCTAAACAATTATTAAAAAAATATATGATTAAGTTTATAATTAGATATCATATGAAATATAAATAATATTATGTAGTCTTCATTATAATTAGAAATTATTATAATCACTATTAAGTATAAGTAACTTTTGTTAGATTCATGTATTATGTTACATATGTTAACACAAAGTGATAAAACTAAATTTAAATGTTATTTAATATTTGTATATTTTGTTATTAATACAAAGCATAATTGTTACTTATACACAGTACCCAGTATGTCATAATAATAATGGAACAAATGGTCAATGAAAAGATTTCTTCCTAAGCAAAGTAATTAAAAGTAAACTGAAAATTATAGTTTAACATTTTTGGCTTGCATTTTAAAATCACTTCTCAGGAGGAATCGTCTCATTGATACTTGTACCATGATTTACCAAACACATCCTGTATAGTAAAATTAATTGTTATTCTCGTCGAACCTTGCATCCCTAAATAAGTAATTCAACTTGGTGGTGTAATCGTAACTCTTGGCAGTGCCCTTGCTCTCCTTAGATTTAGCTCGCTTCGGCTCTGGACTAGACGACTTTGTGTCCCTGGATCTTGCCCGTTTGCCTCTGTTTTTCCTGCTGCGCTTGTTGTCGCCACGAGACGATGTGCTTGAGATTGCACTGATGCTAGGATGACTGGAGATAGAATCAGAATTAGAGCTGCTTGAGGAGACTTCGCTACGAGTATCGTATGTCTCATCCGCGCCTATCTTCAGTTCGTCACCGATGTCGTTTTCACCACCGCTGACATTCGGATTATCTCCGTCTGTGTTGCTGCCCATAGTCAGCCGCCTGGATCGTCGCTTTTCGTCCTATACAGGTATTCAGGTATCTGCCTGTAACGCAAAAAAAATACGAAAAGGCAGTTACTATCCGCGTCGCCTGCGATTACGCGGGTATACTGCACCAGGAGGCACGACATATCATAGCATTTCTCGTACATCTTACGACAACAGTGCGGTAGCAAGGGACTATATAGTTTACAGCAAGGATAGTTCAGGGATTCCGAGTCGAGCGGAATGTCCATGACTGTCCCGAGAACTCTCAATTAAAGCTCCTAAGTGACGCGCCCTGGCGCCGGCTTTCAGCTCTCTTTCTTTTTCTCTTACACCTAACACAAATCAACAGGGACACATCGCAACGGCATGAACCAGGCTAAATCTGGTGCAGCCAGATGTTTGGCCACGATAACAAACTTTACAGGCTTTACGAGATCAGTCCTTGATAGATTATCTGGCGACAATGACACGTATGAAGTCTCTGAAAGCACGGAGAAGCTTTTTTGGACTGTGGAATGCGCCACGGGTCCTTCTTATTTAACCTCTACGCACTTCTTCTGCGAGAGCAGAGGTCAGTTACAACCGATAGACTTCCTGTACAGCATGTGTGACCATGTTTTTCTTTCGTTCGCTAAAGATGCTAACAGTCTGTCGATGGACTTTGTTAACTGGTTTTTTCTTTTTATCTTTTGTCGCGTTTTTCGGTTATCTAGAGAAGTTCGTCGACAAGCAGTAGACCACAAAATATTGAATTTTTCGTTGTCATTTAAACTTTTTCTCTTATCTCTGGCTCTTTTTCTCACGATAGTCCTTGCAAATTTTTAACGAGTCCTCCCGAGGGCTCGGCACACACTTACGTGACACCCTTCGTCCTTTCACTGACACTTCACACCGAAAGCACCCTCGGAAATCGCCCGATGTGATCTTGCGCACAGCACGGCACAATACGCACGTTTCTAATCTTACACAAGTGTCGATTTCGACTTAAGAAAACGCGACTTAAGAACACAATGAACTACTGTAAACAATTTACGGGCGGATTGTGCACGATTACGGCGTCCATCATGTGACGTGTCTCGGAGTGCAGTCTAGTCACCGCTACAAATGCCTCGAAGCGTTTTTATTTCTCTCTCTTCCTTCATTCGAATCCGAGAGATAAAGAGATAGAATAAGATAGAGAAACGCTTCGAAACACTTATAGCGGTCACTGGACCGTACCTTCGAATCAATAACAAGCAGAATACCAACTACTCTAACGGATTAGGTAAAAAAGGCACTAAAAATTTTAATTTCTTAAGATTGGCAATAAGGCATGTAATGAACAGTAGCGGACATAGACCCATATTCAGAACATGCTTATAACTATGTTAGTGCGCTGTTAACTAATCAGAAGGCATATTGCGTGGCTTTTCATTGGTTAACAGCGCGCTGACATAGTTACAAGCGTGTTCTGAATATGGGCCATAATGGCCGCGTTCAGTAGAACAAAGTGATCAGAGAGCGTTTAGTGATTATTGTCTGTGATTGGAGCATTCTTTTAGATTCTTCATAGACTCAGAAGTATTTACCAATCAGGAGCGAGATTCAGTGGAAAATCTAGTAATGTTGTCCAACTGTTGAGTCTGCTGAATGCAGCCAGTACTACAACCGCTCACTGAGTGCTCAATGAGCTTTTACATTTGATTGGTATATTCCTTTAGATTTAAAAATATATACCAATCAGATGTAAAAGCTCATTGAGCATTCAGTGAGCGGTTGTAGTACTGGCCGCATTCAGCAGACTCAACAGTTGGACAACATTACTAGATTTTCCACTGAATCTCGCTCCTGATTGGTAAATACTTCTGAGTCTATGAAGAATCTAAAAGAATGCTCCAATCACAGACAATAATCACTAAGCGCTCTCTGATCACTTTGTTCTACTGAACGCGGCCAATTAGGCCCAGTTTCACAAAATCAAGTTTAAACCATGATTATCTGAACTGACGTTACATTTAACGGCATGGTTAAACTTATATCGCGTTCCATATCATGTTTTTAACTGTAGTTTACTTAAACCTATAATCTGTATGAAGAAACTGTCAAAGACTTCTCTTTCTTTTCAAACGTAGAGTATGATTGGTTGTTGCTAATAGTGAAAAGAGGGAAAATTGAAATAAGTTGGATGTTATGACATCTAGTAGAGAACAATATATCTGTTTCGTATGAAGTAAACACTAACCAACATTAACATTTGCTGCATTTGTATATAAGTATTAATTTATTAAAAGGTGGAAGTCCAGTGTTAATAATAATCAATTAGTTTATATTATTGATTTGATTGCATTTATTATATAATAATTGACTTTTATATATAGTTTTATACTCTGTTTTAGAATATAATCTATCGAAGCAAAAAACCCAATATTTTAAATTAAATTTATATACTTACTGTTCTGTTTTATGAGAAATTTCATGCTCGATTTCTGCTAAAACTGCAACAACAGATTCTTTTGATAATCTAAATCGTGCATAAAAATCGACATTATCAAATTCTTCCGAATATGATGGTCGTCTTATTCTTATATTTCTTGTCCGTCAATAAATTAGGTTTTCAAAATCTTCATCTTTAGACGAAGATAATATGTATTCTAAAGCCATATCTCTTTGGTGTTCAAACATTCAAAATATTTGTCAACTGAATTCCAAAACCGGGATAGTCATAAATTTTTTTCTCAAATTGATGGTACTGCAGTGTTAAACTTCGTTTAAATTCATTAAACACTCAAAGTTTTGGGTTTAACTTTAACTGTGAGAAATCAACGTTAACCATGGTTTAAGGCAGTTGTGGAACGCAATTTTTCGTCTAAACTAGGGTTAACGAGTTAAATTTCGTTTACAGTAAGTTGTGGAACCGGGCCTTAAGCGCTTAGTGATTATCGTTTCTAATCTGGTTCATTCCCCTGGATTTGTTAAAGATTTAAAAGAATACTCCAATCATAGATAATAATCACTAAGCGCTTAGGCCCAATTCCACAACTTGCTTTAAACGGAGTTTAAAGCTAAACCGATGGTTAAAGGCAATAGTATATGCGCATATACTATTGCTTTTAACCATCGGTTTAGCTTTAAACTCCGTTTAAAGGAAGTTGTGGAACTGGACCTAAGTAGCTTTTTCTGCTGAACGCGGCCATTGTGAATCTTCCTTTACAATATGTTTACGACTGTTGTCAAATAGGATGTCGATGCATTAGTCTTCTGTTCGCTTCCGTGGCGGTCGTATGTGGTTCCTGTAACTACACATATTTTTTGATCGTGGGGACTGCGTATGTACACGTTGTCCCTGTTTTTCTTTTATCCTCATAATCGTTGACTGGCGTAGGGGATAGAATGTAACAGCTCTGCCCAGAGCCATTTATTGAACCAGTTATTTGTTATATCTTGAGGACATAAAGAATGCTGTAATGAATCTCTTGGAATAGTCATAGATTCCAAATACTTTATTCACGTAGATACGCAGATTACATGGGGTCTAGGGGTTGGCATCAGCCTGGGGTTTTCCAGCGCACAGTCATTTATTGAATGAATGAATGAATGATGTCGATGCATTACTGGTTAAATGACAAAAATATTATTGAGGTTAATTTTTGATATACTTATTTTACGAGGAATATGTCGTTGAAGGTAACTCCATTTACATATTTTTTTAAATATTAATATTTTAATTATATGTAGAAAATATTGCGTGTTACATATAGAATACATTCATAAATATAATTTCAACCTTAAATCTTATTAATTCAAATAATTTAAACGATCTAAATATAACTATGGGATAAGAAGCATAGTAAAATTCTTAAACTAATATAAATGAATGTGCAATTTATTGAATATTATAAAGTTATGATTTCTTTTCATACTTATATTTATTTATTGGTAGCACAAGAACGAGTACCGCAACTCTATTGAAAACTATTTGCCTATAAAACCTGTGAGACGCAAGATTGGTCTCTACTGGATTCTGGCTGTACTAAGAATAGCTCTTACTCTTGTTCCACAGACTGGTTACATTCATCCTGATGAATTCTTTCAGTCCATCGAAGTTATTTCTGGTAGGATTATTAACTTAATGCTTTTAGGTCTGTTGTTTTCTAAAATATTGTTATTTTTTACTGCAGGAGATCACTTTGATATTGACATCAACAGGCCTTGGGAATTCAATTCCACATTTCCAATTCGTACTGCATTTGTTCCAAAGCTCATCGTTGGTCTGCCCTATACATTCCTTAAGATATTATCTCCTTATGTATTTTATTACTTCAATTTGTCATTACGGACCCCATACTTCTATGTACTCTTCCCACGACTTTTCATGTGTATGCTCTCCTTTTTGTCAGATTATTTTCTGTACAAAATATGCTGCATTTATGGACAAAACTATAGAGTAAGACTCGTCACTTATGCCAGTTCCTACATCATGATTACTTATGCAACTCGTACTCTTTCCAATGCTATTGAACTTGTACTAACCGCTGCTCTGCTGTACTTCACTTCCCAGTGCATGGCTGTCTCAGAAAAGGTATGTTTTATTCTATGCAAAATAAGGAATACTTTAACAATTTCCTGATATTTCTAGGTGGTGTTTCAGAGTGATTTTCTTGCTAAAAAGCACAGTGAAGCAAAACCTGGGGTGGAGCGAGTCAAATATCATAAATTTAAGGCTTTGTTGCCTTCACATTCATTGAACCATTGCTTCATACTGGCCACAATAACAATAGTAGGGATATTCAATAGACCTACCTTCATTGCATTTGCTTTCGCGCCCGTCTTCTTTTGGCTGCAAAGAGGTTTAGGTTCTAGGACTGTTGGCTTCATAGACTTTCATATCAGGATATTCTATTTCATTTTCTGTGGATTGCCGGCTGCATTATTCTTCATTATAGTTGATAGCTTCTACTTCGGATACCTGACAGTGCAGGAGATAGGTAAAATGGAAATTGGAATGAATAATTTTGTAGTAACACCGTTGAATTTCCTGAGATACAATATGAACACAAAGAATCTTGCAACACATGGATTGCACCCCCAGTTCTTACATGTCTTGGTGAACATCCCACTATTGTTCAGTGTCCTAGGAATTGTTGCACTGTGGAAATTTGCGAAAATGGTGAACAGGTGAGAAAATATAAAATAAATAATAACATTCCAAATTAATTATGGATTCAGAAATTGAAGATAAAAATATTTTAGATAACAATCCAAAGTAAAATAATGCAGATAGAAGTTTTCTTCAATTGTGAAATTGGAGTAGAAGAAGTTAAATGAGTTTAATTATAATTTATATTTTCCATATATAAGCACACTAAACGTAAACAACATTCATTTTCAGCGTACGGAAGGCACAGTGGCTGCAACTGCCACGTCTGCAGAGCATTGTGGGCCTAATGACGTGCACATTTATCGTTCCGATCGTCTTATTGTCCCTCTTTCCTCATCAGGAACCTCGTTTCATAATTCCGGTGCTTTTTCCGCTAGTATTTCTTTACGCACCCGAACTAAGTCAAGTTCCTAGTCTGGATATTGTTCCAAGATTTGTCATCGATAAGAATGATAATAGCAGTAAGTCCTGCGGTTCTACTTCATCAAAGAGACAGGAAAGCAAACCTAGGAAATTAGTGTTCTGGTATGTCAGTAATCTCCTGCTGGCGCTTTTTTATGCTTTCGCACATCAAGGCGGTATCTTCCAGCTGACGTCTCACGTCGCGACCGAGTTGAAGGCTAAACCACATCTTACGCATCTACATCTATATACGTCATATAGTTACCCGTTGCCCACGTCGTTATTGCAGTTACGCAACACTAACCGCATCAATTTTAGCAGTGGCAACAATCATAAATACAAGCTCGTGCAAGTCTTTTATCTGTACGAGCAAGGCTCTAAGCCATTATCACGAGTATTGGATGACATCGTCTGGAGAATCCGGGACTGCGAGAACAAATTTATTTTCAAAAAAATCCCTTATAGGATGTATTATGCGTTACCGGCTTCTGCGTTAGCAGAGTTTACGGAACTGTTGCGCGGTAGATCTCATCTATTCGACTTTCGCGTAGTCAAGACTTTTTATCCTCACATTTCTACAGAGAGATTGCCGTCGTTGCCTTCGTTCGAAAGATTGGAGAATTTGTTAAGTTTGCAACTCGATAGAGTTTCTAGCAATTGTATCGAAGTTGCGAAGAATATTTACGACTACGCTGGACAATTTAAATTATTGTTGTTGAAGATTGAACTCCCTACCATAAACCAAAATAGACATGTGCCGAGCAAAACCGAGCAGGAGAAAAAATAGATAATTGAATATATTTCCCAATATTTTATTTATTTTATAAGGTAATGATAAAATAACTTTAATGAAAAACTAGTCAGTGCAAAAAGAAAGAGCTTGAAGTGATTTATTTATTGGCTTATTAAAAGATTTACAGAAAATATAATAGAGGAAATATGCAATTTAATTTGAAAAGAGAGAAGCACTGTTATAATATTTATATATATATGGAAGCATAGTAATTTTTTTATGCATAAGTATAAATATTAATACAAATTTCTATATGAGGGATATATTTTAAATTAATATAAAATATAATAATGCGCCCTCACTTATGAGATATAAGAATAATAAATAAAATGAGATTTCAGAAATGTAAAATGTAAAATTGATATTGAAATTAAAATGTTAATAAAAATTAAAAATGATATATTATTAAATTATGATATTACTATCAAATATATTTAAACTTTTAGTAAATTGAAAAATTTATAATTTATCAATGAATTTATTATCAATGATATTTACGAATAATATATCATGTAAAAAAAAATATTGAAATAATTAAGGACTTGGTAAATTATGGGAAAAAAAGTTAATTTGATGACACAAGTACAAATATTTCTTGTTTTTATTTTTACTAAAATTATTCGCTTCGCATCTGGACTAGAAATAGTCTTTGTAAATATGATTTATTAAAGCAAAGAAGTAGTATTCTTGCAACTATTTTTCTTTTAATTAATCCAAAAGATTAATTTTCTTAAAATAATTTTAAGGAATAAATTTTCATAATTTACAAAGATAAATAGATCATTTAATTAATTTCGTATTTAAGAGAAATGCTATGATTGTTATAAGATTGTTTTTAAAAATGAATGATAATGTAATGTCGGGTTAAAACAATATGGCGGACATAGATTTTAGTTTTATGCATTGCATTATTAAAATGTACATGAAATCGAGATAAATTATTTCGAAAATTTTCTACGTACTTAAGGTATTTGAAATATTAAAAGAAAAAGCGAAAATATAATTATAAACATGATAATTTTTACTTTGTGTATGACGTGTATAAATGTGTGATGCGTGTGTGTGTATGTGTGTATAAATGTGTGCGCGCGTGTGTTACATATCTTTAATATACTTATCCTATATAGAAAAATATATAGTATGCTGGAAAAATTGCAGTAAGAAGAAAATATTAGTCAATAAACTAAATAATTAAATTAATTATGGAAAAAATAGGGAAAGATAATTTTCTTTCCCATAATTTTTAAAAATTACTGAAATGAATCCTGAAATTCCTGAATCTGAACTTTTCCCAGACTCCATTTCTACAAATCAGTCATTACGAGGTATTTTTAATGGATAACATAGAATTAATGTTTTCTAGAATAATTAAAATCAATTATTTTAATATATTGACATTTTTATAATTTGGTTATTTCTTAGCAATCTCTAGACTATAGTTTCCTTGGAGAACAAAATATTATTCTTGGATTTATAATAAAAGCTTTGCTTTCATATAATTGCGTATTTACTTAAAATTCCATTAATTATTTCATATATTATAAATTTATACTTTGCACTTTTTTGATTATTTCTGTTTTTTTTTGTTTTTGATCCTGATCTACTACATTACATATATAAGCGGATTTTTATAGAGCACAGAATTATTTCTTTCTCTCCCTCTCTCTCTCTCTTTTGTTTAATAATTCATGATTTTTAGTTGAAAATCCTTGAAATTAATTTTTATCTTTAAATTTCTAATCTAATTGTATTATTGATTAGTATAATTTCAGATTAATAATTATTGTAACTTCAAATAGTTCCCTGTTTTAAATTTTTACTTGTAAAGTTTCTGAGGGAAATATTGCTAGCGTTAAAATAGCGTTAAAATCAATTAAGATGTATGTGTACTACTTTCACTATAAGTCCAGGGAAGCACTTCATTAAATTTGCTTTGATGAGCTGCATTCCTTGCTGCATATAATTGCTAAAAATACAGTATATTATTCGTTTTTATTATCTTTACCTGAGAAAAAGTATATTGTGTGTGTGTGTGCATGTGTATGGTTTCTTTTCAGAAATACTTACAGAATTATCGATATATGCTTCGCAACCATAGCACCAGACGGAAATATCGCTGAAACTGAGTGCGATAGGATGCAGGTATTCTTCCGCATGCTGTATCGCGTGCTGATTGACATTGCGAGCACAGTGCACGGTGTAACATTGCAGGCAGATCCAATTTTCCGCAGTACTAGCACATTCCGTGCAAGGTAAAGTCATATCGATTCCACTTGGAGGAACTTCGTTAACCATGAATAGATGTGGACAGTCTCGCAGAGGCACCACCGCAAACATTTCTCCCGCTGTCAGAGCCTGAGCAATAATATTTTTCTTTAATTTGAAACATCATGTTAATACTCATGGTAATAAAAGATATTTAAAAAAATATTTTTACACGTATCGATTACTTTGTACGATAAAATACATGAGTTATACACCTGAAGATGATCAGAAAGATAGTCCAGAAGATTTGTAGTTTGTATTTCACGTTGTAGTGCTCCAGCTCCTTCGTCATCATTGTCATCACATGTGCCAGAACTTCCTTGCTGGTTATCTCTCGATTGATTTGTGTCCTTTACACATTTTTGTATAATCTGTGAAACTGAACATTATCAAATATAATTTATCTTAGTCTATTATCACAATTATTTTCAAACTGTAAATTTGATAATAATTACCATCCAAAGTTTTCGCTTTGTTCTTCTTTGATCCAACGTTTCTCCTCGCCTCGTCAGCGTCATTTTTCACTATATCCATTTCAGAATTTTTAATTTTAATATTCTCTACTTCGTTTTTCAGCTTCAGAATCTCTTCATCCGTTACAAAATTTAAGCAATTCTTATCGATACACAAACTTAATTCCAATTTCTCGCTTTGAATTCCCTCTAAGGCAATTTTCGATTCCGTTTGTTTTGGTTTTTCCAAGTCTCTTCCGCACTCTTCGAGCTTTTTATCTCTCTTAGAGGATTCTCTCTTAGAAATCATCTTGAGTTTAGGAAGTAACTTTTCCTTTGGTAAAGACATTCCGTATTGTAAATTGGGCCAAAATTTTTTATGAGTTTTCAAAACGTTGTTGATGGAATTGATCGCGCTGGTACAGGGTACCTGACCAGGTCCCAACATTGGCAAAGGATCGCCTAGAAGGGCTTTAGTACACATAGTCATCGCATGAGAAATAGAATTGATGTTGTAACCTCCTTCAAGGCTGAGGATTACGCGACCGTTGGCCAAGGATGAAAGCCAATGTGTCAAATGACCATAGAGTTCTGGATTTGTGTGGCAACCTAATGAAGGAAAGAAAATATTAGTTAATTTTTTCAAGAGTTCAACAGTTCTACTATAAGAATATATATATTATAAAATGAATATTAATATATATTTATATTATAAATTATAAATTATAAATTAATATTAATATATATTCATATTATAAAATTGTTATATATATATATATATATGTGAATACACATATACACACATACATATGTATAAACAATAGTGGTTAATTTAATACCAAGATACATTACCTCCCAGTGGATCACCTACACAAGCATCAAATCCAGCAGAGATTAAAACTAGCTCTGGATTAAATTGATAAGCAATAGGCATTATAACTTGCTGGAATGCTGCTATGTACTCTACATCTCCCATTCCTTTCTATAAATGTAGCAAAGAAAGAAGAGTAAGAATTTTCGTTATAATAATACTAAAATGGATTAGCACGACAGTATTATGAATAAAGTATTATTGCTGTCTACCTTGTTCCACGGTACATTTACGTTAAACCCTTCGCCTGCATTTAAACCAACACTCGTATAATTAGCATCTTTAGAACTTGGGAAGAAGCTTCCGTTATCATAACGATGGACAGATGTATATAAAACTTTCGGATCTTCTTCGAAAATAGCTTGTGTTCCGTTTCCGTGATGAACATCCCAATCGACTATCAGTACCCTGTATATATAATTATAATTAAAATTATATAAAAGGGATTTCAAATTGCGAAGTGTTTATAAATTAAAATGCGATTGATTTAATATAGATAATAGAAAGTGCCATACTTTTTAACGTGATGAAATTGTATGGCATATTTTGCAGCTACTGCCACGTTATTAAAGATGCAAAAACCACATGCAGCATCTTCCTCAGCATGGTGTCCTGGTGGTCTTACAATAGCTACTCCGGATTGACTTTCTCCGTTTAAAACCGCATCCACTATTTGCAGTAGGGATCCAACAGATATGCAGGCACTTGACCATGTTTCATTGTGAAAATAAACAGAATTGTAACCAGCAGCTTCCTTGTCTAATTCTTTAAGTTTTAATGTCATTATGCTCTTGATACTGTCGATGTAATCTTTTGAGTGAACCAAAGATAGTTCTTCTATTGTTGCACACCTTCCCTGTAAATTAAAAATAGAAAATAAAAAGAATTATAAAATATATATTTTTAATCCGCATAATAATCATGAAAAAATAAAATAAAATAATTATATATCATCTTACATGTAATAAATAGCAGCGTTCTAGTAAATTATACTCTTCGTGATTTCTATAGATGCTAGAGATACGAGTTGGCTTCTCTGGATGAGAATTGTCGGAAATATTACAATGTTTTAACATTCTCTCATCGTAGACAATACATACTTTGTGCGGTGCTTTATATAAATTTGTAACTGTGAAAAAACTCTATTTTAATTTAACAAGAATCTTTATATATTAAACAATAAAAGCTATCATAAAACAGCAATGTCAAATAATAAATTTTTTTAAATATAATTCCCAAAGAAATCATTTGTTTATATATATAAACGTTTACTAATACATCAAATAATCTATTAAAAACTTTCTTCTTAATTTTCTTCAGGCAAAAAACTTACAATGCATTAATTCGTCCAGTTTCTTATCTATAACTTCAACATCTTCTTTGTTTTGTTTAGGATAGCAATTTCGAGTCTCATATTTTTCTGGTTTAATTTGATTGCTCCTACTAAACATTAATTTTTTCAAATTATATTAATCAATCATATTAGTAAACTATTTTATCTTAATTATGAGATAATTCTTACTTATATATAACTGTAACTACATGTTGATTAGCTATCTCCTCTTTATTGTAATTTACAATATTAATACTATGTGTGTCCTGGTACTGATAACATTTCCAATATGGGCGATGTGCGTAGATTACATTTAAAATAGTGTCACGTATACTGGAAAAAATCTCATGAAAATATAAATTATATGTTAGTTAGATACTATATATTTGTTATTGCTTACCTCAATGAAGATAGATCAAGTGTTTGTAAAATAGGACATGGATCACCTAATAAAGTCCTTAAAGTCAGTGCTGCGCCTTCAGCTAAAGATTTCAAGCAATAGCCGCCCTAAAATAAATATTTTAAACATGCATGATTAATGATATATATACGTACACATTTAAAAAGAGTGAAAAATATTTATATATAGTTTATTATTATTTTTGTTTACATACCTCTAGAACGACGGCAACTTTTCCAGCCGCCAGGCTTAATAATGATGAAAGTAAGTGTGAATAACATGCAGGAGTCACTAACATCTCTCCCTATAAATTAATACATAACAAAATATTTCTTTTTAATCACATTAAATTATTATTATAGATAATTGCTAAGTTATACATAATTCATTAATAATTGTTTTATTAATTTTATCACATATTTAATATACATGATAAACAAATAATATTATATATATTTTTACAAGAAAAAATTTTTATAAAATAAGTAAAATAAGTGATTAAAACAAAAATTTTATTAAATACTATATCACGCACATGTTAATAAAAAATATACATATAATGGTATAACAAATATAAGCCTAATAATAAAAATCAACACAGAGACACAACGTATGTTGTGACAAATATCAAATTTGACAAATACTCTGTATAAAATGTCGAATTGAAACGTATTAAAAAGTATTGACATTTTGAATACGTCTGAATTCTGCTTTCTGATCCGAAGAAAGGGATTGAAAAGTATTAGTTCCCATTAAATTTCACCGCGCTAAATGCGGGATGGCAGTGGTGAATGCTTCGTATTAAAAAGGATTCAATTCATTTCAAATATGCCTTGCATTCAATAGCAATCGATAATTTTCAAATGCGAACTTTCGTGAAAAGTATTAATTTCTTCTCCTAATTGTTTTTGGATTCAGAAGCATACAAGATTTTCACGTTTTATTCGTAGCATTGAAAAGTATTGGCCCGCGATCCAATCCGAGATTTCCGCAAAGCAGAATTCACGACGAAATCTCGTGCATGCAAAACAATACTTTTAAATATGACATTTTATATAGGGTATATCAAATAAAATATTTTAACCTTGTTATCGCCGAACGCGGCATCAAAACCAGCAGAAATAATGACCAGGTCTGGACAAAGCTAAGGAAAAAAAAAGATATGAATAATTAGAAAAATATACCTCTGGACAACCGAGAGCAGCGTCGTAACCAGCTGACACTATTACCAGATCCGGTTGAAACTACAATAATTTTAATTCTATCAACATATTAAAAACAATGATTCCGACGATTTAATATAAAATTACATTTGTTGCAAAATTAAAATAGATATTAACAAGAAAATTAGAATTTAATACATAATTTTTAAATACACTACATAACATCAGATTACATACCTCATAAGCCATTGGCAATAAAATTTGCTGAAAAACCGCAATATAATCAGCGTTAGTCATGCCAGTTTTATTCAGAGGTATATTGAAGTTGAAACCCTCTCCAAGGTCCTCTCCAACATTATGGAAGTCAGATTCCCTTAAGTTAGGCCAGAATTCACCATATTCGTAGCGATGTATCGAAAAATAGACTACACTGTAAAAAAATTCAAAACATTTTTAGAATCACATTGTTGTACGAATTATTTATTGTATTAATTTAACGCAATTTAAAATATTTAAAAAAAATTCGGGAAAGGGAGAAAGATATATACCGCGGATCATTGTAAAACATTTGTTGTGTTGCTTGTCCGTGATGAACATCCCAATCGACGATTAAAATTTTACTCGCCCAATTGGAAGTTAGAGCTTTCTCTGCTGCAAGTGCTACATTGTTGAAGAAGCAGTAACCACAGTACTCTGATTTCATTGCATGATGGCCTGGTGGTCTGAAAATATTCATAATATTCGGCATGTGTAATATGTATATCATTCAAAATATGATAAAGTGTAAAAATATATATATTAGTAAGATTAATTAAATTACATTATATTAGACATATTTGGATCAATGAAGATAAAATTAAATAAATAAGATACATAATAATAAAAATAATATAAATATATTAATAATATAAATAAAAATATATTCATATTGTTAAAAACCTTCAATATTGTTAGCTTACCTAACAATAGCCATGCCATTTTGTACCTTACCCTTGCAAATACTTTCTATCAAATTAATTGTTGAACCCGTAGCCAATAAAGATAATCTATATGTGGACTGAAAATGAAAATTAAATTTATAGATTTTAACAAAACAGGAATTGTTTTATCATATATTTAAAATATAAATTTAAAATATAAATATCTATATACATACTGGATGAACATAAATAGAGTCGTACTTGGACGACAACAGTTCTAAATTCTCAGAGTCCATACAGCCATCAGTAGCTTTCAGAATATCAATATGTTTCTGACTATGTTTCATCAAAATTTCATTCTCTGTTGCTAATCTTGCTTTGATAAGTTTACATCGTTGCACTAAACCTAACTCTTCACATCTCTGTAGTACTTGTGTGAATCTTGCTGGACACTCAGCATAATCTAGATCCCAAAGGCATTCATGTTCTGCCATACTTCGATCAAATACGAGACCAGTGTCCTTATGTATTATCTCATATGAATCAATAGCCTTCTGGTATATATCTTGTACAAAATTGTTATTTGACTTTTTTCCTACTAGAAGTTGTCGCTGTGCTGCTTCTCGTTTAGCAGCCAATAGTGCAGCTGATGGACGGATCTAAAATTAAATTATTAATAGAATATTATACATATAAATTTTATTAATATTGTATTTTTAATTATGTATTTTAGCATATTTAAATTATTAATAATTTTAATTCTCAACATTGAACATTCTTAGCAATTTGAACACTGTATCAGAAAAAGATAAACTATTGTGATGCAATATTAATAACACATATATGTGTATATATAACATGTATATAAATTAACTACATAAAATTTCTAATAAAAAAGGAATACATAAATAAAATAGTATAATATTATAAATTATTAATGATATATACATTTCCTGACTTTCCAGGCTTTTTCATTTTCTTTATATTTGCAGGCATATTCTCAGCAGTTTTTTGACACTTGCTAGAGTTTTCAATCACTTTTATCAACTCAACTTCGCTTTCCGCTAAATGTTTGGCTGCAGTAAATAAATCAGTTTTCTTTACATGTTCAGCCTGTAAAATTGTTTTTAGTGTTTAGTTCATAATAAACATAGTTATACAATTTTATTTAGAGTTACTTATTATTCTTATTATTTTATTAAATTTTAAATTATTTGACTAGTACAAATGCAAAATTTGTTCTAAAATAAGTACAAATTACAATAAATTAAATAAATATTTTTCACTTATATTTCACTTATATTTATTATACAAAGCAAGCATAAATTTATTCCAATATTATAGTTTACTTTCAAGAAAAAGATTATATTTTTAAAATTATATTTAGCTTATCATGTGGGATTTTATTAAAACATAATACAAAACTTAAACATAATAGAGCAAGGTGTAGGTGGTAGGCAAACAAGCAATTATTCCTTCTATAGGTATAACATGGTTTTTTTCAAGAACATTATTAATTTATCTATAACCAGTGATGAGTTAGCATGTAAGAATGAATTAATTTTTCTTACCATTTGTTCTATTTAAAGAGATTTAATGTACGTTAAGATTATCCACTTTAGATAAACATTGATGCGTCATACGATCCAGATTATGTACTTCATGTAATCTTCTCCTTCAAGAAATTAAGAAATTATGACAGTCAGAAAATCAAATATTTTAATTCACTCACATCATATTTTGCCCTTGTGTGCTGTTCGTTAATTATTACTATTATCGTATTTATATTATTTTTGGAAAATAGCGAGATCCCACGAAATGACAGCTGTGGGAAAAAGCTACTGATGATAATATGTTCAAAAATGTTACTAACATGGAAGCAAAGTGATAGCAACCACTTTTCTTTTACAAACTTCGAGACGTACCAGTTATATAGTAAAAAAAAGTGTATCTTCTGGAAATTATTGAAAAATGTTATATTTTTCACATACATAAATATTTACAAGCTTCATTCAAATAAGAGTTATCTTAATGCTTATCTATAAAAATCTACAAAGCCCATTCGAAGTTACTGCTCGATCAATCAAACAATTTCTATCTTAACTAGGTCTGATTGGTTCGCGTCTATTCTCAATTGCGATGTAGCTTGATACAGCCTTAAGGCTTAAAGAGTCCCTAGCTTTCCACCCTGTCAAATTAAAATAAACATAGCAGTCGGCCATCTTGGTTTATTCCACAAGGTTGTCGACATAATCGGGCAGTGGCTGTCGGCAGATCGCGATGTGGGAGGACGGATTGCAAAGCGGTGATCGATAGGCGTGTGGATCGCGGATTGAGATCAGCGTGTCGCCAATTCACTACCGCCGACATGGTGAACGTGATCGTGCATTAACAACAACACAGGTGCGCCTGAACGAACTTGGTCATCGCGTCGCGGTCATCACACCGTGAGAACGCGACGCGAATCGTAAACCGCCGAAGCCGCGTCGAACGTCACCGAGCACGGTCGAACGGAGCCGAACGTGTCCGAGCGCGGCGAAAGTCTGCAGCTCGCCCGACCGAGGGATGCTCGCGCGCACATGGTGACATCGTCTTCCGGGTCAGTCCGAAAGTAATTTTGATGTGAAAGGAAGTGCGCCGCGGTAGACGAGCTCGTAATTTTCAGACGACACCGATTAGCTTGGCTTTCTCAAGAAAGCCGGTGGGATCGTTAAAACAGCGTTTCCGTGGGTAGTTCATGGGGTGTAATGGCGATTGGGAAGGTGTTTTGTTTAATGATGCTGTAGGATTGGTAAATTTGCCGAATATATTTGATTCTGTTAATTTGGGTTTTATCATGTTTTTTTGCTAACTTGACGAGATAAAAGTTAAAATTGTGTAGCATAATTGGTAAATGTTAAACACAACGTTGGATAATACTTGAGAAAAGTTGCTTAGTTTAGTGAAATTCTGATTTAGGTGGTCACTATTTAGGTAGTTTGAAGATTGTATTCTATTTATATTATTATATATAATACATATTTTGTTATATTGTTGCGGATATTTCCATTAAGACCGCAGTAAAATTGAATAATACTTTTCCAAATATTAAGTTAAATGTTTATTGGTGCTTAGGAAGGTATTTATGATTTTATAGAATTGAAAAAATTGACTGATAAAGATTACATCTGATCGATTACATTAATTTACATTTTATGATATTGTCACAAGCTGTAATCTTTATTTAGTAGGTGTTGTTAAAAGATGTTTAATATAATTTATAAATATATAGTTTATTGATTCTAAGCAACTGGTAAATTATTCTGTTTAACGAAGTTATAAATTTGATAAATATTAAAATATTTTATTGATTTTGTTCATTTTTATAATTATATTCATATTAGAATATTTTATTTAAATTAATAGTAGTACTATATAACTTATAAATATTAAATTTGTAACAATATCGAGTTTGCATATAATAGAACATATAATTAAGTTATTGCTTTTCATTGTTGTTAAAGAAAGAATAAATTGAATTTCTGAAATTAAGTTATTTTTAGAGATATATAGAAAACTTTATACCTTTAGACAGATATTTCTAGCCATATCATCTTGAATATTTCTTTAGATGCCTTCAAAGATACCTAGCATATCTAGATAACTAGACTGTGTGAATGAACCTTGTAGCAAATATTATTTGATTCAGCATAAACACAAGTTAATGTCGACTATCACATAAGCAATCATTACCACTATTGCAGAAGTGGCATAAAATTGCATCTCTTTTCATATCTCTCTACCATAGAAACAGCACTCAAGTATTGATTGAAGCAACATGGTGTGCTATGGGAGGAGGGTTGAAGCCCAGACAAGGGAGACCCACCTATTACATTATATCTCATGCCTGTCATTCAACTTTGCTCCCATTCAATATTTTCCAAAAATATAAACAATAATATTTACACTATGCACATGAAAATATGGGAAAATAAAAATTTTAATAGAATAAAAAAATAATATGAAACATTAAAATAAATATACTATAAATCTTTTAGTTTTTTTGGTTTATAAATTATTAACTTTATAATGTTTTATAAATATAATATTTTATTTACATGTGTATTTTTTGTTTTTATTCTTTTTTATTTATATTTATCTCATATCTTGTCATGTGTTTGTGTATATACATCTCTCTAAATTAAAACACTCAAGTTTTATAAATTTATTGTCTTAAAAATACAATTATATATTGCATATGATCAATGATTTTTATCATTATTTTTTATAATTTAATTACTTAATTTAATATTGCTTTCTATAATTTTTGAATTAGTATTTCTATAAATCTTAACATTACTTTGTATATTTTATTCCCATTTTGGTTTTTTAAATAATTTAGTAAATAAAGAATTGGGAAAGAATTTTACAGCATTATTTCTTTAAGCAGGAAAATATTCAAATTCTGTAAAGGTCAGGAAATCCAATTGACTGTGCTAATGTGGGATAGCTATAGATGGGATAGTGGTGGAAAATGTATGTTCTTAGTATAGTGCAAAAGAAATAGGAAAATTCTAAAAAAATAATTAGACAAGATTATTAATTGAAATTTTACTTTTTAAACACGTAATTCATGTGTTAATTTTGTATTGAATGATATAAATTACTTTATTTGCTTTAGAAACTGAATTATATTTTTAAACTTGAAAAGATGTGACTAAACATATAAGAATTTGTTACTATTAAAAATACTTAGATTTTCTTTATCCAGTTTCTAGGTTGGTGTTGCATCTTTTGCAACGTTTCATGAACATTCCAGTTGACTTCTTCAGAGAGAGGAATAACCTGATTTATTTTCTTTTTTATTTTTTTCTTAGTCATGAAAGACATGACACCAATTTGGAAGTTAGATAAAGCTAGATAAAGCTTTTTTTCCATGCTTCCTGTGGAAGCCTAAAATATCAAAATATTCTATCTATGTATTTAGATATTCTAATTTCCTTTGTCTTTGACTTCTATTATTTAAGTATAGTATGCTAATATTTAGTATGTGGATTATTTGATATTTTATCCTTTTTTTTACAGATTGCTGCAATGAAATATGTTAAATGTATACAAATGACAATGGGCTGAAATATCTGAATGATCAGCATCTACATATAACTGTTACATACTTTTTTTCAATCACAGGTAAAACATTATAAAATAAGATTAGATGCATTATAAATTATAAAATAGTTGAAAATATATTAAATGTTTTGTTTTTTTGCATAAGCTTGTGCTAGACATGGCAACGGTAGAAGAGAAAAAACGAGTAGGTGGTTCCAAGGTGTCAGCCATTGCGAACATTTTCCAATCCAAGCCGCAGTTAGATAATCTGGGCCATAGGACAAATAATATCCTATCAGATAGTTTCAAGGAACCAGCTGTTCCATTGAAGGAATCTCCTACGCAGGTGACGGTAGTCAGAACTGAAAGTCATGTGGCACGCTTCAACAATGCGCGCGCTCTCTTTGAGAAGCTTGGTGAAGAAAATAAATCGAACAGACCGTAAGAATTTAATTTTATAATTTATATCATATTTTTGAATTTTTTATAATTTATAAATAATTGTTACTTTAATTAAGATTTTACCAATTACATTGTTTTATAATATCACTTTTTTTGCTATTGATCAATCATTATGTTACCTAAAACTTTGCCAATTATACATTTGTTTAAAAAAATACCAGTTTATTGTCCGATGTTCTAGATTTATTTAAAAATTATACTCATAAGTCGAATTTTTTAATCCACAGCGTGGAACGAGTCACGAAACCGAACAATTTGCACGGTCTTCGATCTCGCTCCAGCTCAGCAAACTCAGGTTCTGGCTGCACCTCTCCAGCGAGATCACCGCGTCCGCGCTCGCCGTCTCCACCGGGCAGTCGCGAACACTTAAGCACGTGGAGCGCCAGCGTGCCAGCTTTAAACACAGAACGGCACTTCGAAAATGGTCATTGCAACATGCCGGATCAGCGGCGCGCTGCGGTCACTGGATTAATAAGCGGTAAGATCGAACGAACATTGGGCAAGGAAAATGATCGTCCCGAGCGACCTGAGAAACCGGAGCGTCGACCGAATTCGAAGGAGCTGATTGAGAAGCAGCGCAACTGGACCAGCCACTTCTCTAAAACTAGACCGAGCCGTTACAACTCCGACCCGAATCGCTCGCTAGTGCAGACATCTCTCAACTCACAGAATGCAACTCATAATGCGACCCAACAGCAACAATCGTCTGTCGACACTGTGCACCAGAGCTCGAGTGCGACAAGTGCGGCCAATGATATCGTTAGTCCGGCTAGATCGGCGAGTTTTTGTTCTGCACGATCGCCTCCACCGCCGTTGCCACCTGTTAGAAATTCATCGGCGGTCGGTAGGAGAGAACGACCGGCTAGTATCGCTGCGCTCAGTCCATCAGACCTACCGGAGAGTCCAGAATATGCAACGATAGAGAAATTCGACGACATCTCGCCGACGATTCCGGAATATGCTGTCGTACAAAAAACGAAGAAGTTGCAAGAGGGTCCAAAAGAAAGCCAAAATGATAGTGGTTCCGAGAAGATTCAGGATGCCGCTATGCCAGAGTACGCTGTGGTACAAAAAAACAACTCGAAGTCCGTCTCCAGATCGGCTGACGGTCAGAAAGAAGTTTCCAAGACCGTGCAGAATTTCAAAACCTCGCTAGCTACGGAAGTAGCTCCAGCGTGCAAACCTATAGTTTCGAGGTCGTCGGAGAGCTCGAAAGATGTATCGAAGGTATCTACTGCACAGAACTCAAAAAGTTCAACGACTGCAGAAATAGCTCCAACATGCAAGAATACATTTCCGAAATCAGCAGACGTTTCTAAAGATATTTTAAAAGGCTCCGCAACTGTGGAGGAAACGGCAAGTTTGAAGACTATAATTTCCAGGCCAATGGAAAGCCCAAAAGAGACTGTAGACTACTCGATGGAAATTTCGAGAAGTCCAATAGCCACGGAGATGGTCGCAGAGACAAAAATTGCGATCACGAAAGAATACAATGACCTGCCGGAGCAAACGAAAACATCGTTAATGCTCCACTACGAGCTTTCTAGTCCGATTCGAAGTAGCACTTCGATGGACAGTGCCCAGTTAACAAGGAGGGAGAGCGACCTATTGGAAGCACCGGAGTACCTGAATTGCCCTCCGAGTCCTATTCACTCACCAGCGAAAACATCCGAGTGGCGGAACGAGTGGCTGGCGAAAAACGACGAGATCTTGAAAAGAACCGTGGACATAAGGGATCTAAAGGCTTCTTCGAGGGAAGCGTTGGAAGCGGAAATGATACGCGGCGAGGTGATGACGAGGCCAGATCCTAGACCCGACTGGGCCAGGCCTAGCGCAAACGCAAAGAGGAAAGAAACGACAAGCGACGACAAGAAGACCGAGGTGATACGTTCACCGGAATCCGAACTAGGCTTGCCCTCCTCTGTAGGCACCGACAGTGCTTCGTCTAGCATGAGTTCGCCCAGTTCACCCTCCAAAGATAGCAAGGAAGAGAAAGCGGAGAAGGAGATGTCGGAAAAGCATCAAACAGGTGAGTTCCTAAAGCTCTGTACAAAAGTTGTTTACATTGTTTTCCCAGTCAGATGCTGATTTTTTAATAGAATTTCTGATTTGAATTTTTCGAAAAGAGAATCATAAAATTTTCTCCATAAAACAAGTAAATCAACATAAAACAACTAAATTTGAGAACAATTATTTCAATCAGTAAAAGTTCAAGACTATTTTGTTTTAGATAATTTTGCTTCTAATATCATTTTCGAAATCTAAGAGTAAAAAGGAACGTTTATTAATAACTAACTTCAGTTAGAAATAAATTTGTGCATTTTTGCGAACTATTAGCAGTGCCAGGTGACTTCCGCTGCCGTAGACTGGCAGTGTGCCAAAGTGCCAAAAAGTAAAAGTAAAAGTACTAAGACGCGATCTCCCTTCTCTTCCCTTTTCTCCTTCTCACGCTGTTCCTCCTACCAGTGTGCCACAATATTATTTATAGAAATCACTGTGTGGCTTGTTCAGCAGCCAAAACGATCGTGCCTCGCCACGTTTACTTTGCAAAAGTGTTTCTGAAACTTTTAACGAATTTTTGGAATTTGGAAATTATCAATGTTGTGCTCTGAACACATTTCTAATCGTTATAGTGACTTTCCTGATAATAAAATAAAGATAACAGAAACTAGAAAGTTTGTAAACACTATTATAGATAAAATCTAATACAAGTAAACAAGTTTTTCGATGAATTAACGGTTTCTTGAGAAAGGAATGTATAGTTTTACAACAGTTTTTTTAGTTTAAATATATTCTTTCATATTTTAAGTTAACAAATTAATAAAAACTAAAAAAATTAAATTAAAAATTTAAATAAAACAAAAATAATTTATTAAAGGAATTAAATAAAAAGATTAAATAAAACAATTTATTATTAATTAATAATTTATTGTGCAATTGTGTAAAAAATTGAATGTGTATTTACAACTAAGCGACAAAAAGTAACAAATTAAATAATTTAATAGTATTAAATCTTTTAGTTAAAAAATTTAGTAGTATTAAATCTAATTACTTCAATTAATGGTTATATTTTGTAAGCACTTCGTTTGTGATAGAATATAAGAGCAAAAACTATAATAGTGTTTATATATATATATATATATATATATATATGTATGTATGTGTGTGTGTGTGTGTGTGTGTGTGTGTGTGTGTGTGTGTGTGTGTGTGTGTGTGTGTATGTATGTATGTATGTGCATATATATATATATATAAAGAATCCATTTCATACATATATATATATATATATATGTGTGTGTGTGTGTATATGTATATGAAATGGATTCTTTTTTTATTTTATACGAAATTCTTATATTTTGCCGGAGCTCCGTCTATTCCAGAAAGACTTAAAATTATGTGTCTACGATTACTTTGCATTGATTGTGGAGGTATTGCTGAGATGCATTCAATAAATATCTTTCAAGTGTTTAAATTAAGAAAATTAAATGTTGAGAAAAAATAATATAAGTTAATTTTATTTAAGATTTTTTGAAACATACTATTTCTATTATCTATTCAGAGAAACACGATATTTTTATTTGTATTACAATAAATACGGACTTTAGAAAATGTTGCATCACTTTTTGCACTTTTAATTATCAAAAAACAAAATTTTTTATTTTTTTACTAAATCTATTGTAACATATATGTATATACTATACGCTCCATTATTAATATTATAATATTAATATAAAAGTTTTATTCATTAATAAAATGAGATATGTGCGAATAATATTTTATTCATTAAAATTATTGATAGATTTATAATCATTTTGTCGAAATCTTTTTAATATTTTAATCACTTTCTGTTATTAGATTCATTGATTAAAAAGATTAATTTCAATCTTTTCGATATTTTTATTATATTTTTATTATATTTTCCAAACTCAGGTCGTAACAGCTATGACTTGGAAACGGAGGATCAAGAAAAACCAGCGACGTATCAGAGCTGCACCTCAGAAATGGATAGTCTCTCGGAGAAGGATCAATTCAAATTCAATGAAACGGATACAACCACAGTCATTCGACGTTCTCACGTGCGCCTTGATCTTCAGGCTGCGGGTCTGGGCCCACGTCCACCTTCTGTCATTAGTTCCGATCAGGAATATCCTCCACTGGAACATAAGGATATCCCAGTACCTTCACCGTACGCGAAAAAAGTACAAAGTGAAGACGCTGTTTCACCAAGTAACGCCGAGTGCAAAACTCCAACGAAAGTACCGAGCACGGAGCAAGCAAAACATCATAGCAGCAACGCTGTGGAAACAATAAAAATCAATTCCGTACCTGTTACGGAAGCAATATCAGAGGCAAAAGTGAAACCTATCGGCGACGGAATATGCCAGAAGACAATGTCTAACGCGAAGAACGATCAAATCAAAATAAGCGTTAGAGAAAAAATCGCGAAAAATAGAGAAGAAGTATCTGACAAGCGTTCTAGCTTTGTCGAAGCGGAAAACAAAATTGATAATGTGGAAAAGATGACTCACGGCAGTACGAACCGTGGTCAAGAAACGAATGATTTAGGATTTACTGCGAAAGAAAGCAAAGACGAGGAGAAATACTCGACGGAAGTGTCCAAGTCCGAAATCAATAGCAATAGGAAAGAATGCATCGCAGTGGTGAACAGTGTTCTGTTGAGCAAGAAGGAAAGCGTTGAGCAGCCGCAGACTACATGGGAGCAGGAAAAGCAGAAAGCCGAGCTGGCAAAACTTAGGCTGTCGGAGAATTACATTCAGCCATCATCCCCGTTGCCAACGTCTAATATACTTTCACAAAGGCAATCCTGCAGAAAATCTAATGAGTACTTCGCGTCAGAGAGTAGTTTGATCGAGGACAGCGACTCGAGCGACACGAAGACCGTTGTCAATTCGACGGAATATGCGGCAACAGAAGCACAAAATAATTCCGCTGCGTTGGAAACTCCTTCGAAGGCTAACGCCAATCATATTACTCCTGTGACACCTGATACTATGACTCCGGATGAGGCTGAGAATTTGTTGAGTTCTCGGTGAGTATCCCGGTAGGATACAGAAATTTGTTATGTGTTAGCTTTTGAATATCGCACATCTGAAATTGTGTAGGAAAAGGCGAAGAAAATTTTTCACGAGGGAATACAGTCTTGAGACAATTAATCTCCTTCATATTGATATTTATACGAGTAAGAAGTGTCTTTAGAATAGTGCTGGAATTTTTTAAACTGCTTCTAGGATGTATAGACTGAAATTTTTGCACTTTTGAAATTGATTGCATTTTTAAGCGTGTCGATATCTAATGGCACGATATATTTCTTTCGCTGCAGCTTCGCAGCATGTGATATCTGTAGCTCTTATTTTAAAAGCTTAATATTAATAACTTTTGTTTCTTTTCAATTCTAATACGTTTGTGTTTATCGGTATGTGAATCTGCTGATTTCCTTGGTCCATATAGTATCCTGGAGAAGAAGATCAGGTGAATACATTTGCAATTGCAATTGCACAAGTGGATAACAGAAACAGATATGTCATTTCACAATTATTACATAGCATCATATTGACATATTAACATATAGACTTTGTTACTTAACTAGTAAATAATTTATTGCACGAATATTAAATGATACTAAAAGTAAGAGATTTAATATTGAGTTTGCAAAGTCTTATTTAACGAAAAATTATTTTATATTTTATATAATTGAATATTTTCCTATATATAACTGATAATTGAGTTTCACACACATAAATTTCGAACAGTAATTTTAATTTAACATTAATTTAATATAATTTAATTTAATTTAACGTTAATTTCATTTTAACATTCAAACTTTACGAGTGTCGAGTGTGAAAATATTTCATAAGTCGGATGTCGATAAAATATTTAACGTAGAGATATATTCTACACATGAAAAACTGATTAGATCGACATAACTGCTTCTGCCATTTAATAATAAAATTGATTCATTATCAACGATCACGTAATTCGATTCGCAATACCAAGTGAATGACTTCAAACATAAATTAGACAAGGTTCGGCGCTGCTATCGGATGAGGAAGCGCAAGAGATAGCAAGGCTGTTGTCTCCTACCGGTGCAGATGATGCAGTAGGTGATGGGGTTTCTAATGACAAGGATAAGGAAGGACAGGACAGGGATAGAGACGACCAGGACAACACACCCGACTGGCTGTCCGATGTCCTGTCTGCTCCTGATTCCAGTCTTATCAATAGCGCCACTCACGATTATAGGTGAACGAGTTTATTTTCAATGTCTTTTTGTTGCTTGTTCCTTTTTTGCACCATGCTGTTTCATTCTTATTCTCCCTTCGTTAACGATCTTAAGCATATTTCTCATATAATAGCTATACAATTAATAGCTATACAATTAATTATGGATTGATAAGATAGTATATAAGAATCGAAGAATCCATGCTATTAATTTTAACCGTATTTTTAATATAATATATATTTATATAATATACATTTTCTTACATAAATATATAATTCTTGAATCTTTGTTGATTTTTTAAACAATTAGAATTCTTAAGATTCTTGAATTTTTAGGATGTATGTTGGGATTATAGCTAGGACCTTTGAACTCAAGCGATTAAATTCTATCATTTATCATATCTATCATGATTAAATTTTTATTTCAGTCTAACTCATAGATCCCGTAGTGACCTGACAATAGATTCGTTGACGGAGAGTCAAGTGGGATCAGTGACAGGAAGTGAGAGTGGACTGCTAGGTTCTGTAAGCAGCTTGAACGACACTCACGAAACTAACGATGACACTGAAACTGAGCATCAAGACGATTACATTCCGACTCCAGGAAAAATTGTAATATATAATGCAGTAAAATTTTTTGCTGGTTAAGTTATTGATTGAGTTAAAAGTATAGATAAAGAACATTATTGTAACAGTATTGTTAGAGAACAAATTTAAATTTATCTTTTAGAGAAGAAACATTACAATTTTATAACTTTGCTTAATATTAGTCTTCCTTGAATGTAGAAATTGTCGTCTTACCAGTATTACATCTTATGAACAAAGAAATCGAAGCAGGTTACCGATGTTAAATTATTAATATTGTACTTTAAATGCACAATTATATAGGTTCTTGTGGAGAATGGCGTACATTATTTCGAAGATGGCCATTTTTGGATGGAAGTTGCTGGTATTCCGGAATCGGACGATGATGACGAGGATTATCCGTGCAGCGTATCTGTCAAGAAAACGTCTAAGGTATCTTTCGATACGGGTCCTATGCGCGTTTACTCCACACATTCCGTTAACGAATATGATCGCCGCAACGAAGACGTAGATCCGGTGGCGGCAAGCGCTGAGTATGAATTGGAAAAGCGCGTCGAGAAGATGGAGGTAATTTTGAGTAATACTCCGATTTTTCTTTTGGCTTTCATTTAATTTTAGACACGTAAAAATTATAATTTAAGGATAAATCTGATTTTTTAAATTAGAATTTGTTAAACTCAATATTGCAACAGAGTATGTTCTAACAGTAAAGATACTGTGTTGTAATATTAAAGAAAAAATATTTTGTAACTTAGGTATTCCCAGTGGAGTTAATGAAAGGGCCGGAGGGATTGGGCCTTAGCATAATCGGGATGGGCGTAGGTGCAGACGCAGGCTTAGAGAAGCTAGGTATCTTCGTGAAGACTATCACTGAAAAAGGTGCAGCTGCGCGTGAAGGTCGTATTCAGGTGAATGACCAAATTGTCGAGGTAGATGGCAAGAGCTTAGTCGGTGTAACACAAGCGTACGCCGCTAGCGTGTTGAGAAATACTTCCGGACTAGTACGATTTGTCATCGGTAGAGAAAAGGATCCCAAGAATTCGGAAGTGGCGATGCTAATCAAGCAAAGTCTTCAAGCGGATAGGGAACGGGAACAGGCAAATGCTGCTAAGTGAGTAATCAATTTGTACGAGTTAATAAGAAAAAGATCTGCGTTCCCAATGATGGTATATCCTTGCTCGCAAATCTTCTGTGACGATACTTTTTGGCCACTCCAATGAGTGCCTGAGGCATCTTGGAGTACTGAGGGAATTACGATTTTTTAAGCATATATAACATAACAAATTTCTACAGTTTATTCACATGTTTAAGAAGTCTTTATGTATCTACAACTAGGAAATTGAACTTCTCTGATGCTTCCCCCGACGGTCAACGAGGAAGCGAGGATATTTCTATTGGTAGCGGGATGAGCGGAATTCCTGGTTCACCGGTGCTGTCGTCCTGTTCGGAAGGAGAACCGCCTCACAGTCCAATCGAAAATTATCTATCGCCTTCTAGTCGCAGTCGATCTCCGATACTCAGCTCGTCTCTGCCTCCGCACACTACCACCACACAAAATGATGTTGACAGTCTGAGATTACTCCTGCAGGAGGTATTTTATTCACTTTTGTATCTCTATTATGTGGTATATTAGTGGAAACATGAATTTGATCTGCAAATATTGCTTATAACACTTTTTTAATTCACTATATGTTTTGTCTATTTGATTGTATTTTGAATACAATCAAATTGTATTTTGAATTGTGCCATGACTTGAATTATGCCATGTTTGTTCAAAAATAATACATAGTTTTTTTTTATGTATATGTAAATCAGAAATCCAGTATATGCAGTGCACGTAAACGTACTTGCGAGTGTTGTGTGTGTGTGTGCGTGCGTGCGTGCGTGCGTGCGTGCGTGCGTGCGTGCGTGCGTGCGTGCGTGCGTGCGTGCGTGCGTGCGTGCGTGCGTGCGTGCGTGCACTTATGTATACATGTATATACGTATATATGTTATATGTTTGTATGTTTACTACATCACACAGTGTACATTTGTAGCTATTATTTTTGTTTTGCTTATGCGCTATGTGTGTATTGGTTACTTGCAGAGTCAATATAAACTTGCAATAGCGGACGAGGAAGTTGAAAATCTCAAAGCAAAGGTAATATTACAACAATCATTTAAATATTCTTCAACCAAATTCTTACATAATAAAGATGCATAGTTGTTTCAGCAATTAATTGCTTTAATTAATTGACATTTTAATTCGAATTAACGCCAAGTGAGAAATTAATATAAAGTGTAAAATACATTTTTGAAGAATTTGTGGGATTTTACTTAATTTTGCCTAATTTTGCTTATCTTTTTTTTTTTGCTCTTGTATGCTTATTATATGATGTTTGCAGACGTTTTTCACATGGTATCCTTTTTTCTGTATACAACATATATATTTATAATTTAAACTGTATATGTATATATCGATATGTATGTATGCATACATATATGTGCGTGCGAATACATGCATGCATATATATTTATATTTATCATCGTAGGTCAAATGACATAGAATTAGAATTAGTATAGTATAGAATAAAATTTCACTCATTATTTGATATTGGAAGATTATTTCTTATTTTTCATTTGTATCTATTTCGATCAAAGAATCTCAATTTATATAAAATCTTAATATTTTTACATTCCTAGTTTATATACAATTTTATAATGACAAGTTTATAATTCGGATAAATATAATTTCGTAATTCTAACTTATTTTATATAATTTTGTAATTTTTTTACTTTACGTTTCTAACAGCTAGTGGAGTTGGAAAACAGCGGTGCAGGCAGTGAAGAGTATGCAGCAAAATTACGAGAATCAGGATTACGTCTTCACGAGTCGGAGAGAGCCTTGGGTACTGCGCGCCAAGATTTGTCGACGACAAGGGAAATGTTGTCTCAGGCAACAGCACAAAATGCAGCTCTACAGCAGAAATATGCCAGAGCAAGAAGGGCTGCCAGAGAATTGCGAACGGATATCGCAGCCAGAGATGAGTTCTATCAACAATTGTTGCAAGAAAAGGATACGGAATATAATGCATTGGTGAAAAGTCTGAAAGACAGAGTATGTAAACCAAATTCAAGATTTAAATAATTAGATTTTTGCACAATACAATTGTTTATTTAGACATAAATTAATTTTATTTCTGATGTCAAGATAAAAAGTAGGAATTATTCTTTGAAGTTTTATAATAATAATCATGGAATGGAAAACTATTTCAGGTAATCACATTGGAAGTGGAGCTGACTGAAACTCAGAGGCGGTTTGGTTTGCCAGTACGATTGCCCTATGATAATACCACTGCCAGAATAGTGACGCCACAACTTTCTCGCAGACAACTACCACCGCCACCCTCGTCGACTAGTTGTCAGCTTTCAGACACAGAGACTTCTGATCTCAGCAGCCCGGACGATGGTGATAAAACCGCAACAGTGGAGAGAAAGCTGCCTTTACCGTTGCCAGTGAAAGAAGAATTGGATCGTGCAGTGCCGGCACATCGTTTACTGGATAATTCTGCTGGCAAGAGCAAGGCAGAACTTGCTAGTAGGGGTGGCTTGGCTAATCGTCAGCTACCTAAGCGATCTGGAGGTCTCAGCAATAGTAGTTCGGTACGTTATATTTCTTAATCTATTATTTATAAATTACGATTATATAAATTAATAATAAAAATATAAAAAAATCGAAGATAAAAATGAGTAAATGACTAAATACAAGTGGTAGATTATTCAATATTCTAAGATTTTTAATTTATAATGGTGTTACACACACATGTGTGCATATGTTAATAATTAATGAATTTGATAATTTCAGGATTATGGATTAGACGAGTCGGGTGACAACACAGACGACGATTCCTCTTCGAAACTTACTTCGCAGGATAATAGCAGCAGATCGCCAAACGATTTGACGTCCAAGCAGTCGAACTTGAGTTCCTATTCTAGTACTTCATCTATCAGCTCGCTAAAGGGAAAGCACATAGATCCCATACATTCTACAGCGATTCGACAGCACAGCACCATCAGCTCGCAAGTCAGAGCAATGACTGAGCAGAGCTGGCCTCAATCACAAAAGAGTATGTTATCATGTTTGTTTATCGTTTGTTTAACGTATTGACTGCTATCATCGATCATAAAATTTAGGATGAAAAATTAATAAAAAGTATTTTATAAAAAATATTACGTTCGTCTTGGTCTTGATAAATAAAGTAACTATAAAAAGTTAAGAAATATCAAGGAATAAAAATAACATTGGACGAACAGCTTTGTTTTTTCTTTTAAATCACACATTTATTTTTTTGGACATTATTTATGTGTCAACAATGTATATAGAAGCAAATATATTAAATAAGGTATGACATAGTAAGATAATTAAATATAATAAATAATATTTAGTATATAATAAAAAATCAATATTCTCTTCTATATAGCTTTAACCGGGCCCCCCGCATCATTGGCAGAACAGCTAAAGCAAGTTTTGGCCGAAAGAGAAAAGCGGCTTGGCGGGAATGACTCTTCGAGAGAAAGCTCCGGTGATTTCAGTGATCTCAACAATCCTCATAATAATGATCCAACTATAGTCACACATCATCTTGTAGAGGAGATACGACAAGCTGTTAACGAGGCTAATCAAAGAGGTAGATAAAAATATATTATTATTCTCTCTCTCTCTCTCTCTCTTTCTCATGCATAAATTTAAAAATCAAATAAACATTAAGAAATTGTGAAAACTAAATAAAATTTTGAATTTTAATTAAATACCAATATTATTTCATCGATTGAAGTAATTTGGAATCAATCCAGTGTAGCTAAACTTGTGCTTTCAGTGAAGAAAGTGTCGATTCCTCCGTCAAATTTAATTGGAAGTGGGGGAGCTCCTTGGCACCACCCAGGAAGTTCTCCTTCGAGTTTATCCTCTGGCGGCTCCGTGAGTCCTCCTGCCGTTGATCCTAGTCCTTCGAAAGCTGGCAGCATTGCAGGTACTTCAAACCTTCTGTGTATATTAATGTAATCCTAGCACTAACTTTTCGATCGCTCAATCAGGCATTGAAACTAAAGAGTTCAAATTAAGTTTCTAAAATTAAAATGAGAAAGATTTGAAATTAAATTCTTGTTAATCTCTTCTTTAACTCTCGCCTGCATAATCAATAACGCTTTATTTAAATATAATTTTGCTGTGTTGGCTTAGCAATTTTTATCTTATATTTTTAAATAAACGATTTTTCTGACTCGAAGCAAGTAATATTTTTTTAGTAAGAATTTATCTTTATTTAATGCATTTAATAATAAAATATAATAAAACAGCTGTCAATAAAATGAAAAAATGCGAATATATTGCAGAATTTGAGTAGTGATTAATTGTTTATAGAGTGTCTAGAGTGACTAGCATAATAAGATCTTGCCACACGCACTTTCCATCATGCATGCATTATCAATGTAGATTCGAGTGCAGTTTGGTTGCCCGCTCAACTGAGCGACTTTGGTTTAGGTGACAAGAAATCCCACTTTTGGCAGAACGCGCCGGTCACGGATTGGTCCAAAGAACAAGTAAGTATACAATTGATTTCTCAAAAAAAAAAATAATGACGCAATAAGATAATTTATTTTTATAAACAATAAATATAAATTTAAAGAATAAATTATATATATATATATACACAGGGTGTTCCGTAAGTCGAGGTCAATCGCTCGAGAGATGAATGGGGAACCACAAACAAGAAAGAAAGTTGATACAAACATAGGTCCAAAAATGCGTTGTTTTCGAGTTATCGCCATTTTTATGTTAAAATTTGAAATTACTTTGCTTTCGAATTTTTTTGGTTTTGGAATTTCGATGGTTTTTATGAGTTTCAAAACACAACTAAAGTCAAATAAAAGTTGCGGGCTGCTTTAGCACTACCCAGGATGCACCGCGTGGAGGTACAGCCCGCTTAGCATCCCTTGGATTTGAAAACAGAGAAAATCCGGAAGTGCTACAAAGAGTTCGGGACTCCTTAGAAAGAAGGCTTAGAACCTTTTATTTGACTTTAGTTGTGTTTTGAAACTCATAAAAATTATCGAAATTTCAAAACCAAAAAAATTCGAAAGCAAAGCAATTTCAAATTTTAATATAAAAATGGCGATAACTCGAAAACAACGCATTTTTGGACCTATGTTTGTATCAACTTTCTTTTTTGTTTGTGATTCCCCATTCATCTCTCGAGCGATTGACCTCGACTTACGGAACACCCTGTATATATATGTCTTACTAAGATTCTGATAACATAACACATTTTTTTCTCTTTCTTTTTGTCTACAGGTTATTACTATTATGCCTATTTTGATTTAAATTTACAATTATTTATAAGCTATACTATTATGTTTACTTATTTAATGATTTAATGATTTGAATTTGTCTTACATTTATAAAAGTATACATATTTTCATATTGTACAGTCTTATTCTCAATATTGTACTTTTAAAAAGAGAAATGTACATTCAGGTTTGTCAATGGCTGACGGGAATCGGTTTGGAACGCTATTCTCCACAATTTTTAGATAGTGGCATCAACGGAAGCAACTTGTTGCGTTTGGAATCGAGAGAGTTGAAAGCTCTAGGGATCTATGGTGAAGCTAAAGCCCATTTAAAACGCAAGCTGAAAGAGTTGAGAGCTCAGGCTGATCGTGAGCGCAAAGAGCGCAAGGAAATCGAACGAATGCGACGAAAAGCAGAAAAAGCTGCACGGAAAAAATAGCTTGCAAATAAAATGGACTCATATTAACTAGATATTCGATAGAATATTATGAAACCTATGAGCGAAAGGTATATAAGGTGTCTCAAAAGAGGTGAATGAGAAAAATGGGGAACCTATCGAAATTTTTATTAAAAAATAATATTTTTATTGGAAAGAAATTAGGTAACGAATTTCCTGTGGAAAATGATAAATAAATATAAATTGAATTTATATATTTGTGTGTTAAGAACTTGAACTTTCAGACATTTTCATGAAAAATCTTTTATTATTTATTAAGATCAACCTTTGATATGATAAAAAATATGACGAAATCAATTTTTATTTAGAAGATTTTTCGGGAGAGTTTCTCATTTGAAATATTCCTGGAAATATGGAAATGAAAAATTTTTTTTTAATTTCTGCTTGCAGAATTTGAATATAGGAATTATTTCCTTTAGAAAATAATATGTTGAGAGAAATATTTTATTTAGAAACTTTCCTCGGGAAATTTACACATCAATGTAGTTATCTTCTGGAATAGATAATTACAGAATATAATGTCACTAAAATTAAATAATAGAAATAATTCTGTCATTTTTATCTATCAAATACAATGAAATAGCGAGTTTTAGAATTAAGCAATTAAAATTAAGAATTTTTTAAGAATGTGGAATTAGAAATGACGCCGTCCATTTTGTATAGGGTGTCACGTAAAAAACTGCATATATTTTAAAAATCGAGTGCCATATTCATCAAGATAATGAAAGGGTTTTATATATTCATTAATATTTAACCCTTTATATGTCATATTTTTCTTATATATATAATCATATTTTCCCATTTAATATCTCCTAAAAGAATTGATTAAGTCCTCATAATAATTTCGAATAATTTGTTTAATAATAATTGGAGTTGTAATTATATCAAATAATCCATAGATAGTAATATCAGGATAATAGTCAATTATTGATCGTGTATTGTATTAATTTAAGAAAAAAATAATTTACATCCAATTATTATTATATAAATTATTTGACATAATTCATAGTTTGATGATGACTATGACATACCTTTTAATACATAGTGATTAAATTTTGATTATTACTAGAATTTAATTTTAATTAATTTTAATTAAAAGGATTATCTTAAAAATTAATTGTTAACTTCCAATAATCTTTTTAATTTAAATTGGTTTTAATTCAAATAGAAATATTATATATATTTCATTAGATTTTATTTATCTTTGATTTTATAATTTTCTAGTAATCGAGATCGAAATTATCCTAAATAATTCCTGATGGCTGAAATTATCATTATCATTAATTACTATTAATCATTTCAATTGCCTCTTTGAGACACCTATATATTCCAGCGTTTTTTTTTTTTCGAGATCCTTTATTTCTATTCAAATACAATCCGTTTCCTTAACGAGGACCACATGTTGCGCCTCTGCATTTACTTGTTATCGCCATATTTACTAAACTTTCGCTATTAAGTATTTTTTTCCAGTTTTAATACTATTTAAAAGCGAGCGTGTATGCGTGTATGCGTGTGAATATGTGTAAAAACCTGAATAGTTTAGTTAATTATTACCGCGTTCTAGTCGTGCACGTTTAACTTTAAATGCGCTTGCTCGATCTTCGGTTTAATAAACACTTTAATAAATAATCTCTTATGAGAAAAATAAATTGCGAGTCGCGTTCAGCATTAATCGCGTCGTCTAGAACGCGGGAAATATGTAACAAAACATCGTGTCACTTAAAAATACGCTCTTTTATAATACTATACATACATGTTATATATATATATATATACTATACATACATGTTATATATATATATATATATACATACATACATACATATATATATATAAAACCACGTAAACATTGTTCTCGTATTTATTTTTACAATCATGTTTAACGACGCTTTTTTCATGACTAAGAATCGATTTTTCAAGTAATCGTTTAAACATAATTTTCAATTTTATACAAATGCGTCGTCAACGAATTATTAATTAACTATTAATTACTTATTAAAGGGACGCATTCCTGATCAATGTTGGATTTTTAAATCTTTGTAAATCTTCGAGTTAAAGTTTTTATAATTATCTTGAATATAATGTAATTATGAAAAACTTTTAGTTGAGTAATTACTATATATTTTATAGTTATTTTTCAGTGTCATCTTCTCAATATTAATAGCTTTCATAAGGAATGTTTTGTCACGATATTTTGTCATTTCACTGCAAAATACAAACATTTTCTGAAAGAGCAATTGATCAGGGATGTTTTATATACATCACAGACTTTTCTGTAATTACTTTGTAACTAAGAGAGAGAGAGAGAGAGAGAGGGGAGAGAGGGGAAGAAAAAGAGAGAGAGAGAGAGAGAGAGAAGACATGTCTTTCTAATTTATATTTATTTGTTTCAAATTTGCTCAAGGCAATCTATGTCATATTAAGACAAATGTCATCAGCAAATTCATATTATCCTTTGCACGATTATTCACCACAGATTTGTCAAATGCTCGCAAGAGAGGCTTCAAAACGATTTTCTTCGTTGTCGTGCCACTGTGAGTAGAGTCGTTGTAAATTCTAGGGCACTTAGTGTCGAACATTCCACACGAATCGCGAAAGTCTCTGACAAATAGTAGAACAAAATCAAACGGCCGGACTACTAATGTGCGGAGTTCTCCCGAATAATAGTGAGAGGCTGTTTAAAGATGGATGTTGCTCTATTGACGCAGAACCTCACTGGAGGAAAAGAGAAAAAAAGAGGGAGAGAAAGAGAGAGAGAGAGAGAGAGAGAGAGAGAGAGAGAGAGAGAGACGAGACGAGCGTACCATTGTACGCGTACTTATTTATAGTAGCGTTCAAGTTTTTATGCTCCGTCTTGAACATTTCAAAGCGCTTCACCGTGAGTGGTCAGAGAAGAAATGTTGAATTCTGGGCATATTGTGTAAATATACGTATATACTGAGCGACGATTAATAATGATGATTATAATTGGTGAAACGATTAATACGTATGTATGTTATATGGATGCGCGATTATGCAAGAGTGTACGTGAGTGTGCGGAAATGTGCGTCAGATCGCAAAGCGAATAATAGCGACTATTAGTGTCATAATGCTACTCTCTACGAGGCATAATTCTGAATTTTCATGGTCGTAAGTCCTTATTGAAGTCCTCCATTATTTAGCAACTGCGACGCGTACTTGTTGTTTTTGTTGTTATACTCACAACGAACCGCGAAAACGAATGTGTTGTCCGCGTCTCTTTATGAGAATTGTAATACATTAGTTGCTGACAAAATATCAAAGGTACTCAGATCCTCCTGCACTTCGATTATCTGTAGTGAAATTTTGCTTTTACTTTCCTAGATATTTCCTTGATTACATTCACTTAGTATTTATGAATACCTAAGAGTATTGAGAATTTTTTAGAGTTTTGGGGTTTGAGATTCTGGAATGTTTTCAACTAAGTCTAATTAGAAGCTTCCATTTTCCAGATTTATGATTTCTGTAGTGTGCTTTCAAAAAACTGAATATTTTAATCGATCAATCACACATCAGATCAACCTGTTTTATTCTTATCTTCATAGATTTATTGTTTTTTTCAGCTAGATCTAGTTTTTTGTGTTTGATTTTTAAATTGTTTAACTTTTTAGATTATCAAATTCTGGATCCTCGTTTATTTCCATTTTTTTATGTTTTTTAAAGAACAGATTTCGCAAAACCGACTGATTTATCATAAGTTTTGTAGCCCATTTTCGAATTACTTGATCACGTAATTTCGAGGAACGCTTCATACACGATCTAACTAATTACAAAATATACGTGATTAGCAAAATGTCTTAAAATTTATTATATGCAGGTACTTTAATATAATTAGCAACTATAATTATATCATAAAATAACTGTGCAACAACACATACTGAACCGACATTTGTTGATAAATGTTTACTAAATAACGATACAGCTGTCATGTTGCATGATTCTTTTTTGGTAATGATAATGAATTTACAAAGTTTGTAGAAACAAAGGAATGTTCCTTAAAATCTGATGATTTGTAAATACATAGTGTGACTAAATTAATTACTAATAATTAATGTATTTGAATTTGTATTACAAACATTTCGTAAGAGGGCTTTGTAAGAGTGCGTTAATAACGTTTCTTTCTCTTTTAACGTTTTTTTTCTCAAGAAATATTGCCGCACCTTTTTTTGCTTAGATCGTGTATGATTTGAATTGTATATATGTCCCCCATTGATTTAAGATTGTTGCTCATAAATGGAATGATAATTAGAATGACGAAGGAATGATTTGAAGATGATGGTGATGATGATAATGACATTGACGAGGATAATGATGACAATGATAATGAAGATGTTAATGCGAAACGGCAGCTTTTTAATATGTCTACGAAAAATACTGTCAACAAATACTCTTGAACGTTTTAATTAAAAGTAATTCATACAATAGATAAAACTGGAGTTTCGTTATTTTTCGACCTGAATATTTAACGTGTAGCACACATTTGTAATGTTTAGTTATAATAAAATTCATATTTGCTTTGTGTAGTTGCCTAGATACACTTGTTTGATCAATATAGCGTTTATAGAGCGAACAGAAAAGGGAATTGTATATCGAATCACATATATTATCCATCAAAATTTAAAATCAGTCATGCCGGCAATAATTATCAAGGATTACCAATGGCGCCAGACAGAAAAGAAGATAATAATTCACATGTCTCTAAAAAGACGACCCAAAAATGTGAATTTATTCGTTATCGACAATTATGTAAAGGTACTGTTAATTCTATTTTTAAAACAAATTGTCTACCTCAGATAATTCGAAAATTGTTCTTTGTTTTCTTTTTGTATACTATAAAAACAATTTTTGTATATTATAAAAACAATTTCAAATGAAAAATTTTTATTTGCTGAGCTAACATGACTAATTTTTATTGCAGATTAGTTCCCCTCCCTTTATCTTGGAGTTATTTTTATGGGAAAATGTGCTCGAACAAGAGAGTGAATGCGTTTTTACGGATAACGGAGCAATTTTTTCTTTACAAAAAGCAAACATAGCTCGTGTTTGGCCGTGTCTCGAACTGGAAAATCTCAGCAAAGAAGAAAAACGTGATTTTAGAAGTAAAATTTTAGAAAAAGCACAAAACATTGCAGAGAGTCGTGCAAAATCTAAAAGCGGTAAGCTCCTTGTAATAAAAATATAATTTGTCAAAATTTTAACGCATAAAGAAATAATTAAATTAACATATGAAAATATGTTCTTATTTTCATAAAATTAATTCTCAAATTTTTCAAGAAATATAAATGTTTATTCAAATTGTAATCTTCTAAAAAGAGAAAAGGAGAAAGAAGTAATCTTTTTTTGTTTAATTGCTATTCAGTTAATTAATAACAATATATTTTTGCGCTTTTGACGTACAGAGAAACGTCAATATCTCCAAAAAGAAGCAGTTAAAGCGCAGATTAATTTGGATACTCGAACGTTAAATAAAATAGAATTCTTAAAAAATTCTCATCGGAAAGCTGCGATGCAGGAATTTGAAGACTGGCGATGTAATGCAGAAATACCAATTCTGCAGAATATTCCTGGCAAAGTGCAAAAGAATAGAAAAAAATATAGGTATATTAATATTTTATATGAATGTTAAAAATATGTCAGAATTTAATTTAATTAATTAATTTAATTTTAATTTTCCTAAGTCCACCACTTCGGTGGTTTAAAGATGATTTCGATACTGTGCGATTTGTAGAAGTAAATGAAAAAGAAGAAACGAAAGAAGAAATAAATATGGTAGAGAAACAGCGAGGCGAACCTATTATTATAGAAGAATTGAAAGAAAAACTAATTATTGAAGAAGGTACGAGCAAAGAATCAATTGCTAAAGAATGTCTAAAAAGAAATTCACTTGTTGAAGGATTATCTATTGAAGAAAATCAAATAAGAAAATCAACCAATAAAACAAAGATGAAAAAAGAAATAATTTCGAGTGAAAATTTAAAAAAAGAAACAGATAACATACAAATGAAAAAATCAACAACTTTAAGCGAAAATTTTAATTTTGACGAGAGTTCTAACGATTGTAAAATAACGACTTTCAAATCTTCGCCAACAATGCCTTTAGTCAAGGAAATGGACAAAAAGTCTTTGCAAAAATTCTACGTAAGAACGAAAAAACAAAGACCAGGTCATGATTTAATCGACAAGATATTGCAAAGTCAATATTTCAACACGAACCACATATTTCACGAACCATCCAAGGCAACTCCACTTCCTAGAAAAAGTGGAATCATTAACGTAACTTTTTCTGAAAGAGCTTTTCCTACTCCGGCCAGAGAGAGTTCTCACATTGAAGAACAAGAGGTATGTTAACATATTTGCAGCTATTATAAATAATAGCATCTGCAACTATTACAATATGATAGAGGTACATATCTAAAAAAAGAGAGCAATAACGAAAAGTATTAAAGTTTTCTCGACAGATAAATAAAAGTTAATTTCTTTGTAATAAAAGTTTTAATGAGAATTTTACACAAAGTTTTTATTAAATATAATCTTTCCTCCTTTGCCATTAAATATATAGATATATAGAAATATATGTGTTTTGTATATAATTTTTTAGTGGCTTGCTAAGCAAGCAGAAGCTAGAAGAAAGACTGGATTTGTTATAGAAGATCTCCGTCCTGAAGAACAAGATCCTCAGTGGTTGAAAGATAAGGGAGAGTATGTTGAGAATAATTTACTTCGTTATATATTATCTAATTCAACATTTGCTGCAATGTTATGAAAATGTCTAACATTTCTTGATGCAGATTCTAAATTATCAGTGTTTATGTCTTATGTTAGCTTGATGACTAATATTAACAACAAATATTACTTCTCTAATTTGACTTCTAGATTATAATTTCCATTTTTTTTTATATTATTCGACAATTTTTATCATTGATAAAAATTTATCAAATATATATTGTGATCTCACTGAAAAGGGCCCAAAACGATAAGACCTAAACGTACATAATTTATTGTCGTCAAATTATTGTATTAATTTACGCTTGTACGACAGCGCTGGCTCTCATTTACATATTATTATTGTATTATTTAATATAACTAATTTTTGGTATATTGCAGTGATTTTTTCAAAGTGGGAAATTACTTAGCTGCTATTAACGCGTACACGTATGGAATTAAGATCAGTAATAAAATGACTGCACTCTACGTGAATAGATCCGCTGCACATTATGCTCTTGGAAATTATTATAGATGTATCGATGACTGTTCCACGGTGAAATGAAAATTTTTTTAATTCATGTTCAACAAATAGGAATAAGTATGGTTAAAAAGAAAATCTATTAACAGGTATTGGAATTGATGGAACCAAAATGCGAGCGTAACAGAATATCGCGAGCAAAATGTCACGCTCGTCGGGGTGCAGCTCTTTGCAAATTATCTGCACCGCAACATGGAATCCCCGAACTGGAAACTGCCTTAAAATTAGACCCAAATAATGAAAGTATTAAATACGATCTTCGTGCTGCTAGACAATATTTTAACATAAAAGAATGATAAAGGCTAGATTTTGATATTTCAAGACTTTCTCAGTAGAAATCATTAATTTATTTATTTATATTATCGATATATAAGACAATGAACACAAAGTAGTTAAAAAATACTTACAAATAGTTAATGTGTAAAAATATGCAAAGCATTTGTAAACTTTATATCATGATTTCTTTACTATTTTCCAGTGATTCGATATCAAGCGATATAAGTTTGCTGTAATATAAGTTTATTAGAAAAAAATGAAATACAAAACAATGAAAATATCACAGAAACAAAGCCTTCGTTCTCGATCTTTGTAAATTCAAAAAGTAATCTCAATTAATCTGATTTTAGGTTACGAATTTTTTTTTCAGGACTATCATTCACATTTAAAGCGTGGAATTTTTTGCGGCTAGGATTTCATCTATACAGGCACACTTAGTATGTTCCAGGGCATGAATAATTTCATGATGACGATCTCGTTGCTGATCGATGCGATGCTTAACCATGAAAACGAGACTAACGTTTCTGGTCTCGACCGGAGCGCAAACTTGTCTAGAATCAGGACAACATCCTGACCCGGCGCAACGTGTTAGAACCGTGGATGCAGGATAAAAGATCTCGTCCGGCTCTGGACCTATGTTGAGAAGATCTTCTACTGGAACAGCTCTCAGTTGAGGCAGAGAACATCGGAACTGATGCACCAACTGCACGTGATTTAAGAAACCACTGTCTCTGAGAAAGCAGATATGTATGTCATCATTATAAGAAACAAAATAAAGAGAAAAAAGGTGACATGAGGGAGATATTAACGAAAAGAAGTGCGATAGGTACAAGATACAGATAAGAAAATAATAAATAAAAAGTAGAAGAAATAAAAAGAAAACAAAGAAAAGAAACATAATAAATGATTTTCTCTTAAAAGAAGCCGAAATAGATTTAATTACTTAAAAATCAACTGATTACATCATTTTCTTACCTGTGATGCCTGCCAAGGACGGTTAATATAAATTGAATGTAGATTATAAGCAAAAATGTCTTCATCTTCAAAATTATTCACGAAGCGAACTCTTACAAGTTTTGAAATCACCGTAATGTTCTTTAACAGCACTAAATCCAACGATTACTCCGTTAAACACGAATCAAAATCGGATTCTTAAAGTTTGATTTCACATTCACACAAGTTTCTTTTGTTAAACTTTGAAGATCTTCAATTGATCCCTCCAAAATCCAGTTACATTTAATGTCTTCCGGAATCTTCCTTAAGTTCGTGCCGAAGACGCTCGCTGTGAATGCCGTCAACTTCTGCGATCAGAATTCTTTCGTCCTGTGTATATACGTAAGTTTCATCCAGGCTGTTCCCTCATTCTCATTCTTTCCCCTCCGATTTCTTCTCTCGTTCTCGCTTGCTCTTCGATTTCTCTTCGCTCGAGGCGTTTCCCTACGGATTCTCAGTAAGAGCAGGAGGTTCAAGGAGGGGTTCGCCTAACCGTTCTAAGAAACTCGAGAAGATAACTATAATTATCAAGAGCAGCGAGAGCGCGATGTTACGTCGCGTGACTTCTCTTCTTCTCGCTTCGCTTCCTTCGTCCTCTGCATGTTTTCTTCCTTTCTCTTTCTCATCCATTTCTTTGACCACTTGCTTCAGAATCTACGAAATCCACGGTGAAACAAATTGAAGATCTCACCTTTTTAAACTACTGGTTAGTTGAAGAGTTTGACAACTTCAAAACTGGTACATTGATATCTGCATTTTCAGAATTATAAGTTTTATTTAACGTAACAAAATGATGCATATGCCGTTGATATATCGTGGTATAAAATAAATAAAATATAATAAAAATGAAGATTATTTTCCAGTGAGTAATGTGAGTCATTTTAAATTATTGTTTATATTGTATAGAAAGAATTTTATCTTAGTTATTGTATACAATTCGAAGTTGAAATGATTCAAGATACTTATCAATCATAAGCACTTCTATGAATGAAATTCATCTAAATGGATATTATTATTATTATCTGGCGTAATGTGATGTGTTGATACGATTTAGTATAGTGATGAATTTAATCGTAGGAACTATTCCGTAGTATATATCCTAATTTTTCTTTTTTGTTTTTGCAGAAATCATGGATCCTGCTGTATACCTGTTTTAATAGATGACAAATAAATAGCTACAAAAGAAAATATCTCGTAAATAATTACAGCGCTTCTAATCATAATTTATTCACTTCCGCATTACGAGTACGTTTCATAAGACCTTAGAGAATAACGGATAAACGATAAACGTAGGTATAAATAATTATTACAAAAAATATCAGGTGATAGATATAAGAAATTGCGAAGTTACGTACGAGTATATTAACGAATTCGTTGTTGTAAAAGAAGCGGAATTTTGGAAATCTTACACAATTTGAAAACTTATATTAACATATATATTGTTATGTGTCTTTAATTATTAGCCGCTTAAAAACCTACAATTTCGGTACAACGTATTGATCTTAACAACATGGACTACGTGATGTACTGCATGAAGGAAACTAATTGAAATTCCTCACGCAGATGAGGTGAGAGTGGGTCATCGAGATTCATAACGGAATTCGCACCTTTTTGAAAGTCCAGCATTTCATCCAATTGAGTCATCGCCAAATGACTCATAGAATAAAAGTTTCGTATCTCTATAATATAAATCGATACACTTTTATTTCTTATTCATTCATCATCCGAAAGGCTCACCGTGTTATTAATTTCGAGGATAGTATGAATTATCGATACCATTATTAAAACTAATTGTAAATTTATAATATAAGTTCATTGAACTGCGAGTTGCATTATACGATCGTATTGTAATTGTAAATTTTCGCGGACATCATACTTCTATTTCTAGAAACGGAAACCTCAATGAGTTGCATAAAAACAGGAAAAGCAATCCTGTATATAAGGTGAGTGTTGTTCGGAAATAGTGGGAGTATTAAGGATATCCCAGTACCTACGTCAGCAACTATCTCATTACGTGATCATAAGAATGATTCAGGTACTTGGGAAATCGGGGCACTGTAACGTTCTTAATGCAAAAAAACGTGAATATCTCTCTCAGAATTTAAAAAATTACTAAACAGGAAAAATTACTAAACATATGGCGATGGGACATTCAAAAAATGTCTAAAACACATTGAAAAATTAAAATATTATTGAAACGACTTCGCAGTATTTTTAGGAAAGAAATATTTACGTAAGATTTTTATGAAAAAACCGCTTTGATCAAATTCAGAACGTTGTTTCTCGAAATTGTTTGATGTTGAAATGACTTCTATTTTTAGTATCAAACAAGCGATATGATGCAGGTTGTTTCGAGAATTAATGTATTTTATTTACGTACGTTTACCGGGATCTCCGGTAGATACATACATAATAAAAGGATGCGTCAGCAATAAGGAAACCCCGCGAAAAGAAAGGAAATACCCTTGGTTAGGTGTGCACATTGCGTCACTACACGAAGTGTTCGATCTTCAATTCGATCTGCAATTACCGTTAAAATCGCTACTATTAAAATTTATCGTATTTTACCACGCGATTGTTGATCATGCATTAATTTATGTAAAAAGTAAAAATTTTTACAGATTGATATCAGTATCGATAATATAAAAAATTATAATTAAAATATATGATAACACAGTTATGACTGATGTAACTTGTTTGAATAGATCGCATATTTGTAGGCGAGCTGTAAGAGTGTAAACATTGTCAAGTGCTTTATATCAATACAAGTTATAAATTGCAACAAACTTTTATTATCTTTAATCGAACGATCATAAATGTTAATGATGGAGAAATATGTATGATTAGCGAGAAAATTCGGCTTGTATTTTATCCAAAAATTTTTGAAAAAATAATCGTGAATGTTTTACGGGCTTAAAATAGTCAATTACGATATGATATGCACATGGCCGAACACGTGGTTCTACATTCTATTACTAACGAAGGGTCGCTTCATCAAAGAGAAACTTTCCAAACTATATTGTATGTATAATTAACTTAGCAATAGAAGATTAGTGAGAAACTTGACCGCGTTGACCAGAAATATCGGATTTGCTAAAAATACGCTATTCTTTTTATTCCGCCTGAATCATCTGGCCAATTGTGGGTGCCTAAGAGAAAGAAAAAGAAAAAGAAATTTTTCACTTTATGCTGATATAAACTCGGAAGATTAAGTATAAAAGGGATTCTCATTAAAGAGAGAAAGGGAAGTTTAGAAAAAAAACTTCAATCTACATATACATATATATATATAATGTTATACGATACATATAAACGTGCATTGTATATAAAGATACGTATAAAATATGTCTGTCTCTCTCTCTCTCTCTCTCTCTCTCTCTCTCTCTCTCTCTCTCTCTCTCTCTCTCTCTCTCTCTCTCTCTCTCTCTCTCTCAATACAAAATACTGTACGTACGAAATATTTATATTTATATCAGACTCACTTATATTTCGTATATTTTAAATTATCATTTTATAATCGACTGTCAATAATGGAATGCCGTCATTATCATAACAAATCAGATAGCAGATATAAATTTTGTAATTACGTGAGTCTGTGTGTGATCAAAATGTTTGTATAATAATTTAGTCGAGCCTAGCTGAATGTTTTATGTAGAAGACGTTTGCTTATTTCAGTACGATTCAAACTGCTTCTACAATGTGACCTTGACGAAATCGAGAATACGAAAACTACGTCGTCGTTGATAATGACTATTTAATTATACGTGGATAGTCCGGTTTGTGCAAAAAAATCTTTAAGATGCAAATGTACTCAGCACGTTCTAATGCGTGTTAGCTTAATCTGTACCAAGAGGAGGGACATGATTATCCCGGATATCAGTCTCTCTGCATTTAGTTATTTATCTATTAATCGACTGATATGCACGTAGTCATACTGATATAACATAATTTATTAACAGCTACCGATTTCTTGGAAAATTTCCGTTTTCCTTGTGAAACGCATTAGTCCGTCATTAATCAAAGGAAATCAAGGAAGATAAGAACTCGATGTTTAAGTGATTTCAACGTTTTCTGAATCCCAAGATTCTAGAAACCAAGAAAATGATGAATTAAAATGCACAACTTCCTTATAAAGTAAAACCAGTTACCCCGATGAAATGACTACGTAAATGATGATTCAAGTTATAATTAACATGAAGGATATAATATAAGATTGGGAGATTTCCTTGATCTAAATATTTTCGTCTATCTAGAATTATATATTTATGTGTGAATATCGTAAAATCAAATATGTTTCTGCCTCATGAATTACTCTTTATTGAAATAAGATTAAAAACCACAATTTTTAATTATATAGCTGGAGAAATTATGGATGTCACTTATGACAATTTTATGAACCATACTATACTATACTAGCTGTACATTATTTACATGTGACTATATATACATGACAATTATATAATAATTGTAGACAACCTAAGAATCTGCTGAAAACTTGGATGAAGTCTGAAGTCTTGAAATTTAATATAATATAAATCTTATATACTAATTCTCTCACACACACACACACACATACGCGCGCGCGCGACATACACATACACACAACTCAAAGTATATGACATTTTTCTTATTTTACTAGTGTTCTATTCCAACATTTTGTATGTATTATTTATAGCAGCGGGAAAGAAGTTAATGATAACAAAATTCCTGCGAAAAAAAGAAAAAGTAATATTGCTTTTTTTGCGTGCGAGCATTAAGGGCAACAAACACTTTACGATTCGCGGAAATTCGCAGTATGATCGCGGAATACCCGAAGTAATTATTTGCAGGTTGATGACTTCGCTCTCGTCGCTAAGACCGTTCGGCAGCGAAAGGTGATTTTTAGCGTGACTATTCATACAATAATACCACTGTTCAAGCGAGTTAATGCGCAAACATTTCGAATTGGATGAATTTCCACCACATCTTCGTGAAGATAGAAGAGAATTTCATCTTAACATAGCTTGACCGTTCTACTCATACATGGCAATCTATTGTCACCCGTCACGGCCTCAACGCCTTAACTCCCATCAGTTTCTAGTACAACGGCACCGATACTATTGATACTTGTTAATTCCCATCGCTGCTAACTATGACAATCATTATTCCGAGTGCAAGGGGTTAAGCAGCACCGGCGCGACAACGCATTAAATGCGGGCAACGGTTGCACAACAAAGTGGAATCATCGCAGAAGGCATGCACGATCTGGTCTTTACGCGTGCTCTCGTGTGAGGCATGCGTGCAAGCTCTTCCATATATAAATACTCGTGTGCCAGTAGGAAAATCTCAGTCGACCGATACGTGGTGCCTGTAGTTCTCGTCGCTCATCATCAAGTCATCTTCCTCCAGAGGAGAGCGAACCCACCAGGCTCACCACGTGATTCCTTCGTATTACTTCCTTAAAAAGACAAGGGCCTAGAATACGGATAAAGGAAGACAAGAAGAAGTAGAAAAAGAACTTCATCTTGAAAGCGATCAACCATCTTCTTTTCTTGAAAGAATAGCTTTTTGCAGAAAGAAGCAGAAGAAAAAGAAAAGGAAAGCGGAAAGAGGAGGCGTAGCGACTGTGATGTTAAAAAAACGAAATGTTGAGAGAAAGAAGCAGCTACGGAGGATAAATAAAACGAAGTAGAAAAAGAAGAATTCTTCATTTTTCTAACGTCCTTACTGCAATTTCAAGCTACAGCTACAACTTTAATTTAGTGATCGTTTCCAAGCTAGTGGTCATTCGTGATCAATATCATTAGTGATCTATTACGATTTACTTTTTGCATATTAATAACCCATTGTGATTAATATGTTGCATCGAAAGACTTAAGACTTTGGGTCAGTTTTCGAGTCAACGATACAAGTCTCCCAATCGAAGTTTTGAGTTATTTTTGTTTTTATCAATTTCTTTTACTGGCGAACCAGCCAGTAATCAACAGAACCAACGATGGGAAGAAGACTAACGAGAGGATTGTTTTTAATGCTAATCTTGACGATCAATCAGATGATGCTGGCACCAGCAAGTCATCCTAGCGATCAGCAGCACTCCGCAGCGAGAAGGATTCATTTAATGACCGCTTTGGAAGCCAGCAGAAATTTTACTTGTAAGACACCTCAGTTAAGGGCTTACAACCTGAGGGACCTGATGCAGCATTTACCAAGCGAAAGCGTGAGGCAGCCGGTATATATTGTGTTGAAGAGATGTGACAGTCATTCAGGCTGTTGCCTTAGTCCTGATCTCAGTTGTGCACCAGTGGACTCATCGATCTACTACGAAGAGCTGGAGATCGAGGTGCGGAGTTTGATAACAAACAGTAGAAGGAAAGTGTGGATTAAAGTCGAGCAGCATGGCAAATGTAGTTGCAAACTTAATACCAGTCAGAGAGACAATGAGCCACCCAGTATAGAGATTCTTTGATTTTTCAGAGGTCCTTGGGACCTTTCGATTCAGTATTGAACCAAGATGGAAGATTCAGGAGTGCGACAATATCCCCAGAGCTCAGCTGGTTTTTCTAGTTATTGTCTGTGAATAGTACTGTGACTCAGTGAAAGACCGAATGTTAATTGAAATTAATTAACTTGGACAAAAGCTGTTTGTTGTTCTCATGTTATTGATTAACGCGTTCAAGGAAAATATAGACACGAGATACATTAGTTAATTTAGAATCGGTATAATGCCTTAAACTTCTAACAGTGGACAGTGTTGTAGGCAATGTTTCGATGTAAAATAGTTTAACACAAAGTATGAAGGAACTTTTCCGGTTGTAACTAACGAAAAATTGACATTGACTAGATTGGGATTCAATTTTTCAGGTCAGTTAATACTGGCTTGGCATCTCCCGTCTTTAACTGCAACTGCAACGAAGAAAAAATGTTGATATAAAGTTAATTAGCAAATTACTACGCTACATATTTGGATGTTCAGAATTGGGAAGAATTAATGGAGAACATAGATTATTAAGATATGAAAGAGTTCAATAGATAATGAATAATTGTGAACAAATATAATCTAGAAAATACTTCAAAGGCTGAATATAAAGTGAAGTAGAAGTTGTTGCTTGTATAACGGATGAAAAGTGAAAAAGAATATTCCACTAGATAAAGATTTAAGTACATTAACTTTGTATATACGTGTAGGTAATTTCTTCTTTCTTAAGAGATAATCTCGATTTTCCATTCGTTGGAAATATGTCGTAAGATATCTCATCGTGATATCTTTATTGAAAGGGTGGGAGAGAGAAAGAGAGATTTTTATTGTACATATATTTATCTCATAAGTGATATCTTTCAACACGTTTAATAGGCTTTTTCAATCGTGCCATTCTTTTTTACGTATCATAAATTTAAGGGAAAAAATGTGAAAGTAATATTATAGAATAGAGGAAAGAGAGATTTGTGAAGCATCCACGCAGAGGAAAATGTTGAAAGAGACTAAATACGTCAGCTCTTCCTACTTTATGCCCCGTATATACTTCGGAAATGAAGTATTCTACAATAAATATAATCAAACATAATAACGTAAAGGCACATTCAGTAAATGCAATCATAATTTATCTGCCTCATGAAATGTGATCGTGAACATTTTAAGGCATTTATGAATATCTTTTTACCAAAAACTATTGTGATAATGAGATTATATTAATTTGTGATTATAACACGACGCTTTTCAAAATGCGATCCATATGAAGCGGCGAATTTAACGCTAAACGCTTGTCAGATTCGCGGTTTATTTCTAACGTGATCTTTATATTAAACTTATAGCACCAAACTGCGAAACTGACTGCCACGTTTAGAGCTAAATATAACATCACCGTTGTATTAGCTAGTAAATGCGAATGCTGTTCGTGCGTTAAACATAAAGTTTATAGTAGTTAAACGAATTCCAGGCGCGGTAAAAATAACGCGCTATGCGATTACATATAAATGATTCTCTATATATACAGTGTCACAAAGTTATAAATGTATATTTTCAGTTATATTTGAAGTTAGAAAGAACTTACACTTATATAAGTGAAGTAAAATAATCATCTTATTAAGTTGATTAACATTTCTTGACATTATAGCTGATATGAAAAGGATCATTCTACGATTTAGCGTAGCAGTATCCTGATATCAGTTATAAATTAAACGCATTTTGTAATCATTGTGTGCTGTAATTAACTTATTTATTAAACGAGTAAACTTTCATTGAAAAGTAGTAGGATAAGTTACTACAAGTAAATCAATATGTGATCAAAATCAATCAAGATGTCGAAAGAATTCTCAACAGTATTCCCGTAGTGTCAAATTAGCATTGTTTAGTTAATCAAATGTTATCTAATTTTTATACTAATTAATTTATGTATTGACTAATTTATATTAAGTGTGAAAAAAGTGACAGAAATACTTATAAAAATAAATCGCAACTTTGGCTATTTTTATACCAATTCAGTGCAATTTATTTTTGTACATCTATTGTTTAATATCAGTTTCTAATTTTTAAATGATTTCTTGATTAGATAATTAATTTATCTTTGTTCAATTTCCCTATTAATGTTTTACATACTTTGACAAATATTTGTTAATTTGAAAAAAAATTTATTAATCCATCAGTTCTCTTTTCTATGAATACGCGAAACTCTATGAATATATCATAATTATCCACGACGATAATTTTTACTACTAGAAAAATATTTATCTATTTGCCGAATAGAAATAGCACAACGGTGCGAAATCTCGATTTAGCATACATGTCAACGGAACTGGGTCGATGTCCAGTGATTAGAGAACCAGTAAAACGGAGATATCGGTACTCATGGATATTTGTCAGCATTATCAAAAAAAGAAAAAATGTAAGAGCTCAAATCGCACACTCTCATAAATGATTCAAAAGTATTTTATTAAATATTGTATGAAACTCTTGTCAAACTTGATTTTATATTACTTCAGTTACTACAACCAATACATTCTCGAAATTATGTTTATACTTAATTATAATTACTATATCTATCGATATAAATTGGCTAATTGTATTTTATTCATTAATTAAATGATCACACAACTAAAAAGAAATGGAAAAAATGTTTTCGAAGTTAGAATTTGGTAGGATTTACTTTTTTACTTGCTTTTCAGCATATGATTTTAAAACTTTATAAACATTATAAGAATTTTAACGGCCAAATTTACAATTTTTTATATCAGGAATTTATTTAAAAAAAGTGAAATATAATTAATATAAAAATAATTGTGTAGTTGATAACTTTCAAAAAGAAAAAAAAAGAAAAAGAACATTAAAGTACTTATTTCATAATATAATAAACAAATGAACTATGTATCTGGCTGAAGCTTCCTTTACTTATTTTTCTTCGCTTATTTAACTTAAGTCGATGATATAAACTATGCAGAATATGTACTGAATAAAAAGAGTATACACGATACAGGAGGTCGCAGTGTGATATTATGAATATCGGGCGTAAGGATATTTCGAACGCATTCTTCGTCCTCGTGCTCCTCGCCCTCGTCCTCCTCCCTCATTAGGTCCACCTCTCGCAGCGTGTTGCCCACGTAGCACAGCTTGTCCTTCAAAAAGAGATATCACACATTAATATTCATTATCATACAGTATCACTCAATTAGAGGAAAGTTAAAAGTAAGCTGATTAATTGCGCGAATCTGAGGTGAAATATCTTGACATTCATAACCGATTAATCTGCTTACCTCTACCTGACTGACTTTCACTCCATACAATCGGTGTAGGCCTCGCACCTCTCGCTGCTCTGAAGGATGATCTTGGTGATCTTCTCACAGTCACTCCTCTGTTACCATTAGAAGCGCTCGCTGTTGCCAAGCTAGCCGCCAACGTCCTCTGGCGAGTATTACTAGACGGTGACGCCTCTGCTTCGCGACTCTCCTCTTCGACATCATCCTCGACAAGTTCACTTGCGGTTTCTTCTGTCACTTCCGCCGTGTCTACGGCATCGTCATCCCCGGATGCCAGAGCCACCGGTTCTTCCGATCGCTTTTCAATATCTGAACTTACTCCTGTGAGAAAGAAAAAGGATATTGTATAAAATTAAATATATGGATTATTTAAAGTCGTCGTCCATTACAACCAATGAAGTTAAAAATTTTTTTAATAATTTAACTTTGAAAATTAATGAGTAGAAAAGAATTAATTGTAGATTAAACATAACCAAGTATGCATACCTTCGCTTGGCATTACATTAGATTCTGTAGCTTCTGTAGAACCACGTTGTTGATCATCAGCACCGACGATGCGAATGCTAGGAATGTTGGGTTCCTCGGCATTGTCACCTGAAGTAGCCGTTGCGGAAATAGGCGTCACAATGGTTTCTTGTTCCTCAGATTGACCACTACTAGTCTGTTGCAATAATTAAAGGAAACAAATTAACACTACTGCTACTTGTTATAAGGATTATTATGGTAGAATATGTTATAAAAATATGTGCTGAATTTATTAGAAATAATAGATTATTATAAATACTTTTTAAATACTTTCAATATGACTTAAATCTATGAACAAAAGCTTCTTTACCGAAGGTGGCAAATCAGCAGCTGGTGACACTTGTAATGGCGTAGTAGGTACGCTACGTCCAGTCCCACCATCCTCTAACTGTGTTAGATCCATTCTGCTATCGTCAAGACTTTCTTGTACGACCTGAGCTACCGTAGAGCTAGACGAACCAAAGATAGTCCTTGTGGTAGAACCTGTAGGTGTCGTTAGGGACGGCGTGGAAGAAGCTGTAGTAGGCGCTGAAGAGTCTCCAAACGTGAAACGACCTTGAGGTACTTGTGGAGAACTCACTGCTTCTCCAAAGCCATCGCCACGACGCGGAACGAACAAAGTAGGTGTACTTGGTACGATACAATCATCACCACCATCTTCGTAGCCCTGTTGCGGCTTTTGGAAAAAATAATATAAAAATAATTCAGTTACAAATTTTATAAAATTTCCAAATTTTCTAAATACAGAAGTATCTTTGCACGTATCTTCTCATTTAGTATAAAAATATTCTTAAATATTAACCAGAAGAAGGTGTTGTTGTTGTTGTTGTCTAGGCATAGGCGCGATTCCCCTAGATGACCTTGCTGTGAACGATGTCGGAGGTTCTCCGGTCGGTCCGGCACTACTGATAGCCTCAGATTGTTGCTGATTGGTAGGAATGATTGCTTGAGCCTGTCTGGGAACCTCGACACTAGTGGAATCTTCTTCCATGATGATCTCCACTTCGTTATTGTCTCGTTCGACCTCAACTTCGACTTCGTAAGGCATTTCTTCTTCCTCCTCCATTTCTTCGTAAGGATCATTATCGAATTCTTCTTCCTCTTGAGCTTGATGGTTACCGCCACCTTCGCCTTCATCACAATCTACTACTACTACACAGCCTTCTTCTACTTCCTCATCTTGATCCCTTTGGCTTGATGTAGGCACCTGGTAATACCAATATTATTATTTAAATTTACTTGTGTGTGCATTTATTTCTTTCAGTTTAACTTGATCCATTAATTATCTAGTCTCAATTTGTCTCTGTCTTGTTACCTTCCCCTTTTATATATATTTCGTATATATTTATCATTTCCTCATTACTAACTCTCGCTATTTTTACCTGGTACTCCACTTCCGAAGCACTGGCACTCGCTGTCGCACTCATATCTTGCCTGCTTCGTTTAGTCTTCGGACTTTGCGCTTGTTCCTGGCGTCCGTGATCTACTCCTTCGACAATTCCAGAACCAGAGGCCGTCGAGTCGAGGACACGGGGTCTCTTGAGTCCTGTAGTAGCTTGTGACGTGCTGACTGACTGCGTAGAACTGCTTGCAACAGTTTGTTGTTGATCGCTGACAACGACTTGTTGTTGCTGTTGTTGCTGTTGCTGCTGCTCCACTCTTGGACTAACTAATGCCACCGTTTGCTGTTGCTGTTGTTGTTGCTGCTGACATTGCTGCTGCTGCGGCTGCACGCTTAGTGTCTCTACACTCTCCGGATCTTCTCTTTGCGTAGATTCGGCAGATTCGCTAAGTTGTGGCTGTACCACTAGTTGACGAAGACTACTAGTTTGCGCACCCTGTGAGGAACTACTGGTGCTCGCCGGCTGGAAGTCTGTCAGACTGCTAGTTGGCGAGCTCGTTTCCGTAGTGTGCACTACCTGCTGCTTTTAAATCACGATTTTGTAGTTCCATCAAATTCTATAAAATCCTACGGCAGATACTTATCTCCTAATTATTGCTAGATCGTTACCTGTTGTTGCTGTTGTTGCTGCATCTGATGCGGTGCGACCATTACCGGTGCACTAGCTGTAGTCGGAAGCACCGCTGCTGTTCTAGATTGTACTACGCTCATCGGCCTAATACTAGCTAGAGGAGTCTCCGCTCTAGCGGACATCGGTTTGATGTTTGCAGTGGGTGGCTCGGTAGTCGCGCTAACTCCACTCACACCCGATAATTGCCTCTGGAGTTGAGTAACTCGTTGCAACAGAGCTTCTTTCTCTGCTTGTATTTCCGCTTTCTCGTGCTCTAATCGAGAAATACGGCTATCCATTTGTGATTTCAGTGCCGTCAATCGATTGTCGTGCTCCGCCTCGGCATCGCTTTGACCACCTGCATTGCCACCCGCGGATTCTACCCTGGACTTTAAGTCTAATAATTCCTTCTCGCATATTTTTTTCGACTCGGTTAGCTGCATGATCTTCGTCCTGGCACCTTTAAGCACTTGCTTTGCTCTCTCCTCTTTCTCTACGATGTTGCGTTTCAAGCCATCGATCTCCGCCCTCAAGTTGTCAGCTTCGCCCTCAGCAGTCGTTATTTGGCGAGTTAATTCGTCGACTTTCGTAGTGAGTTCAATGTTCGTCTGACGAAGTTCTTGACGGCCTTCTTCTCTCAATTGATCTTCGCGCTCTTGCATGTTCGCGTTAGAAATCTCATCGTTCCTAGCTTCCTCACTGCGATTCTTCTCCTCGACGTTCTTTATGAGCTCCTCATATTGCGTTTTATACTTCTTAGCTATTTTGCGAATCTGGATCTCTTTATTCCTGATATCATTAAGAATTGTTTCTTTATCGCTCAACTCTTTTTTAACAGAGGTCAAGTCCTTAACTTTCGAGGCAGAATCAGCCAGAGCCTCGTTTAGGTCCTGGCTTAATTTGCGAGCTTCTTCAGATGTTCGAGATATCTCTTCGCCTTGCGCTTGTACCTGTTTCTGTAGCTGCGCTATTTGTTCTTCAAGTTTCGCCTTCTCTACCTTCATTTGATTAAATTCGTCGGTTCTCTTCGTGTGAGTCTCTCTTTCCGACGTCAGTAATTTGCTCAGATTCTCTCTCTCTGTTTGTAATCGTCTCCAGTCTTCAGGACTAGCCTTGTTCGCTCTCTCCAGCAACGTGTTCGCTCTCTGCCTCCACCTAGTCGCTTCGCCCTTCAAGCTTGTGTTTTCTTCTATCAAAGCTTCGGTTTTAGCTGTCAGATCTCGAGACGTATCTCGAAGAGGCACTACTTCTTCCGATAAAGCATTCACTTTAGCCGTAAGTTCGTTTACTTTCGCGCTTAAACTATCTCTCTCTTCCCTGAGGATTCGATTAGAATCCGTAATGGCATTCAAAGTCTCTACCTTGCGCAGTAATTCCGAATGTTTAGACATAGTCACCACGTCGATCTCCGACTTTTCTCGCTCAGAGTTCAATAAAGTCTCGGTCTCTTTAAGCCGCTTCTCTAGCACATCAGTCTGTGACTTCAACCTAAGATTTTCCGCTTTAAGAACATCAGATTTTGCTAGTGCCAGATCTTTCTCTCTTCTTAGATACTTCATAACTCTTAATAACTGATCGACCGAGTTAGAATCTTCGTCCAAAGAACTGAAACTCTTATTTATAGCTTCCAAGCTAGTATCAGGACTCTCCCGTCCGCTTATCTTGGTCTGTTGACTTTGCAAAATGGCTGCTCGATTGCCCAACTCCTGAATCTGATTATGCAGAAGCGCATTTTGTGTATCCAAGTCATCAATTCTCTTTTGGTACTCGCTGATTTCGCTCAACAATTTCTGTTCCATTTTTTTGAAAGATAACTTTTCGGTATTCAAAGCTTCTATCGCTATATTTCGCTCCTGGGTTAAAGTATTGAACTGCTGTTGGGTTTGCTGAGCTTCTTCCTTCAGCTTAGCCAGAACCTGCAAATCAGCTGAATGCAGCACCATCTCCCTTGCATATTTTTCTTCCGCCTCTTTGGCCGCGATTGCTATAGATTTCAGGTCACTTTTCAATAATTCTAATTCACCTTTTAGCTCATCCAGCTCCTCGATCTTGTTCTCAGCATTAGCTAGTTTCTCTCTCAATTCCGAATCGGTCTCTTGTTTGCCATTCGATATTTTCGCCAGATCAGCATTAAGTTCTTTCACTTTCTTCTGCAACGAGACGATCTCTAAGCGTGAATCACTCAAAGCTTTCTCCAGCTCCTCCTTGCATTTTGTATGCTCGGCTGTTAACTCTCGTAGCTGCGTTTCAGCGCTCTCGGCAATGTCGCAGTACTGCTGACTTTGTTGTCTAGCAGTCTTCAGTTGTTCCGAAAGAGACTTTATTTCGGTTTGGCAAGCATCCAGTTGCGTCTCCAGTTCCTTTACTCTCTTAACTAGGTTTTCATCTCCTGTCAAAGGCTTCTCGATATAATGAGCAGCCATCTGTTTCAATTTGTTTCCTAATTCCTCGATCTTTTGGCTGCTTTCAGATTCAGTCTTCTTTGACTGATCCATTTCCGCTCTTAATCTTTCATTTAGTTCACGTTCTTCTTTTAACCTTTCCTGATTAGTCATCAATTTCCTTTCCAGATGTGCTGTTAAGTCTCTGAAACGATCTTGCTCTTCTTGTAGACGACGTCGAAGAGCAGCACACTCTCTGTTAGCGTCATCGAATCTCTGTTCCGCTCTAAGCTGTCCTTCGGCTTGAACTCGTTCTAAACTGGCCTTAATGGACTCCATATCCGCTTTGAGCAGAGCTTGTGTTTGTCTTTCTCTCTGGTAGACTTCTCGCTCCTTCAGTAGTCGTCCTTCAGAATCTCGGAGAAGTTGGCGTTCGTGGCGAAGGTTTTCCAATTGAACTTCGGCCCGGGATAAATTAGATTGAGCGGCAAGCGTTTCGTCTTTCAGGATCATAATGCTCTGTTCGTGCTTACCTATGGTGATATTGTAATTGTTGCATTTCTCCTCGAGAACCTTGATTTGAGTCTTGTATGACGAAACATTACCCTGTAGAAGAGTAAATCTCTCATTTGCTGAATCTAGTTGCGCTTTCAGTCTGCAACATCTCGTTGAATTTGCTTCTGCCTCTTTCCTAAGTCTTTCCACTTCCTCGCTCAACATCTTCTCATGCGCGGTCCGTTCTTTCCGGTACATGTCATATTCGTCCGAGACCTGCTTGAATTTGTCCTCCATATCCTTCAGCTTTTTGGACCATTCCTTCTTTTCTTCATCTTTATCATCTTTCAACACCTTCGGCTCTTCCTTCGTCTTTGATTTATTCTCTTCGTCCTCCACATCTATCATCTCCTTCTTCTTCTCGTTGGAATTCTTGACACTTTGTTGATACATGTTCTTATACATATCTCTCTGCTTCAGAAGATTATCTAGCATTTTCGCCTGCCGATCTTGGGCAACCTGCATATCTGCTAATTGCTCCATATAACGGTCCAGTTTCTCTTTCATTTCACCAGAATTTATCTCGTCTGTAGCGCGTTCGATTTCTTCTTGTCTGGACGATAACGCACGGACAACAGCTAGTAGCTTCTGGTTATTCTCTTGCAATTCTTCAATGTCCTTAAAAGTCACCAGTTTCTTACTGATAATTTGTGAGGATACGATGTTGTCTGTATCAAAGGAGGTATCTCGGGAAGATGGATCTCTGCTTTCTACATGTGTGCCAGTACGGCTTTCTTGAACCTCCTTGAGAAGATAACATACTTGTCTGGCCAAGTCGCTAAGTTCAATCTTCAACTTTTGGTTTTCTTTACTATGGTGACTGGCAAGGCGTTTAGCCTCACTGGAACTTTCAAGAAGGCGTTGATTCTCAGTAAGAATTTCATCTTGTCTGCAAGTCAACATCTCTATATTTGTCATGGCTGTTTCGTAATCTTGACGTTGTTGTTGCAGTAATGGTGCCTTCTGCTGTAATTCACAGAGGATCACATCCATCTGGGATTTCAGACGGTCGTTTTCTTGTCTTTCTTGAGTTAACTGGTCAGTGACTTCAACTAATTGAGTATAAATCTGTGTGAGGCTCAAGCCTTTCCGTAACACTCGACTGGTTATAGCTGCTGTAGGTGCCAACTGTTCAACAGCTTGGTCCAATCTCTCTTGTTGGACATTTTTCAGCAGTTCGTTAGCGTGTTCCAATTCTTTCGTCAATTCCTGGATATTTTGCTCCTTGTCGTTAATATCTTGCTTATGTTGCAACAACAACTGATTGTACTTAGTCTCCAAAGTTCCATATTGTTCTGAAGCATGTTCTAGAAGTTCCTGGAGTTCCTTTACTGCATTGGAGAACTCTTCAGCTTTGGCATTAGCCTCATCTGCCATAGATTTGTACAAATCAGCTAATCTGGTTTGTGCATTGATTTCTTCGCGGTATGAACTATGCATGGAGATTTCATGAACTCGCTGATCTTCCAATTTCTGAGCTAATTCATCACAACGCTTTTGAAGAGAGGAAACCGTTTCTCGAAGCTGAGAGTTTGCTTCATTGGCTATTCGCAACTCTTCTTCACGTTGAGATAACTTAGTATCAGTTAAAAGAGCTCTAGCAGAGGCTTCAGACCTTGTTGTCTGCAGTTCAGAATTTCTTTTAGCTAGTTCTTCCTCGAGGCCTGCTATTTGTTGAGAGAGAAGTACTCGTTCTTGTTCCAGTCGCTTCTCCTTGAAATCTAATGTCATTTTTCGACTGTGAATTTCTTCTGTTTCAGCCAGGACTTGACACTTTGTTGCGATAGCAGTTTGCAACTGAGTGCCTAGAGAGGTCAATTCAGTATGCATTCTTGTAATTTCAGTGTCACGTCTTTCAACTTGTAACTGCAGCGTATTTCTATCATCTACTGCTGTATCTCTAAGCCTCCGTAGCTCGCCATTTTCCTTTTCTAACCTGTAATTTACATCGAAGTATATTATTACAAATCTAAAATATTAATAAGATTATATTAGAAACAAGCATAGTTGCTTCGATTATATTACGGAGTATAATTATCATATTATTGTTTACAATAATTATTAAAGAAATTAATATTACCGTTTAACAGATTCTTGTAACTTATATACTTCATTCTTTACTTCCTCAAGGTTGCTACTTGATTCTGCACTGTCTTTTCGTACTAACTCCAACTTTTCTTTGTATTCATTAAGATCCACCTTTTGCTCAGCAAGTTCTTTCTGTGCTTTTTCCAGATTTTGTTCTGTAAATTAACATATATATATATATATATAAAATCTTTGGTCCCATACAACATTATTCAAATAGATTTTTCAATATACTCTTTCTCGTGGCATTAATATTTCAAGTTTTTATAAAATTTAAATTAATTTCAAAAAGAAAGGACTGGAAAAATTAAGAGAAAAAATGCAAGATTTGAACAAAACTAAAGTAGCTTTTTCGTATTAAGAGAAATAAAGTCTAAACTCATGCACAAGTTACCTAAGTTCTTGCGGTTACTTTCAAAGACGGCCTTAGCAGTTATAAATTCGTCGTATTTCGCATTGAAATGTACATGAATTTTCTTTGCTAATTCTTTCGGTATCTGCGCCAGTTCCTCATCGCTCGCAATCTCTCGAAGGACGTTGAGTTCGTTCTCCTCAATAGTTTCCATGTCGATTGAACTACTTTAACGAGGTTGGGTTAAACTTTTCAGATTTTAGAACTAAACTGTCCGATTTCTCCCAATCTGACACTGCATTTGCGTCTTGTTAATTAAAATTCAGAAAGTATCACTTGAATATAAACTAAGCCACACTCATGTCACACAATTCATTATAAAAACCATGTATATTGTTCAATAATGCTTCTTCTCTGTTTCTCTCATAAATGTGTACCCGGCCAAAGTAATATCAGATAATGGCGCGTACAGTACGCTGCCGCGCTCTTCAAACGCTCAATAATGGACGATCATAAAGTATAACACCTAAGTATGACGTTCCCAACTCGAAAATACTTGCCTCTAATAAAGCCAGCGGCACACGATACTTGTTTTCGTGCTGGATGAAAATATTGCATTGTGATTGGTACATTTCCGAAGATGGATGGAAATGCACCAATCAAAACGCAGTATTTTCATCTAGCAAGCAATCCAGCACGAAAACAAGCACCGTATGCCGCTGGCTTTATTTCGAGCTACAGTTTCGTATTCCAGCCACGATATTATTGAGAGGGAGATAGCGTATAGCGAGATTTCTTTGGTACGCGAAATCGTGTGAGATCGACGGTCTTTATTAATATCTCGTCGATGACTAGGTGCGTGTAATTGGAAGTTATAATCCTTGCTGAAGAAAATTTGCGAAGATGGGTCGTATGCATTCGCATGGGTAACGAAAATTTATTGTATTGCATTAAGATCACGGTTTTCGCAATCGTGTGGTGTTTGCATTTTTATTGCTTCGTACATAACTTTATGACCAACATTAAGCGTGCCGACACGTGTACGCTCAACAACCGTATGTTAGCTGCATTATTTACCTTTTTCGTTTTAACAATCTATTGTTATTTATTTTGTCAGACATAAGAGTCGAATTTTCCAACATTTTGATATCTTTAAAGATATGAAATTTTTGAGACAAATATCATTACCATTTGGACTACATAACCTCTCTAATAAATGCTATTTCAAGATCTGTAAAAATGTTTTATATATATGATGATGTAAATCTATTCGATGATTTTTTTAATAACACATATTTATCTTTTAAACTCATATAGTTAATAAATTTAACTTAATGACAGCATACGCATATAGTTATGTCTTTCTGTTTTATCTACTTATCTGATTATATCTTAAGAGAAAATATATAAAGTTATTTGATTTAATAAATCAAAAGTAATCCATTTAATAAATCAAAAGTAATCCATTTAATAATATATTGTCTTTTTAGAAAGGGTATATCCCAATCTGCACTTCCCTATCGGCGAAGCGTACCAACTTGGCTCAAGTTGACACCGGAAGATTGTAAAGAACTAATTTATAAACTAGCAAAGAAAGGACACACACCATCTCAGATTGGTAAGATCATAAATGATAAATCTTGACAAGCAAAGAAACATGTTATATTTGTTCTCTTAAAAGAATAATTTATCAAAGTAATTTAAAGAGATTTCTTTTAAACATTAAAACATTAATAAATTTGACGAAAGAAGCAAATTACTTCAAGAGATCTTAGATTCTTCAGTCTGATCTCTTTGACAATATATACTTGCAAGAATATAAGTTGATAGTGGTGTTTGACGTGGATATGATAAATTGTCATTTCACGATAGGTTACCACTAACATTTATTGTGATTAAACTTGTTGTAGACTTTTGATTAGATGAATTCAAGTGAATATCATGATTTTAGGTGTTATACTTCGCGACTCTCATGGAGTTGCCCAAGTAAGATTCAGAACAGGAAATAAAATCCTGCGCATTGTGAAAAGCATGGGATTGGCACCAGACCTGCCTGAAGATTTATATTATTTGATTAAAAAAGCTGTTGCTGTCCGTAAGCACTTAGAACGAAATCGTAAAGATAAAGATAGTAAATTCCGTTTGATTCTAGTAGAATCGAGAATCCATAGACTGGCGCGATACTATAAAACAAAAGGATCTTTACCACCGAATTGGAAGTATGAGAGCTCTACAGCTAGTGCCCTTGTCGCTTGATATTTTTACTTGTACAACATACTGCAATAAACTTTGTTTTTTCATGTATTACTGTAAATTATATTATTAGTGATGTTAATATCATCGTTATGTGTATCTTAAAGATACTAGCTTATGATGGAACTAATCTTTGTATGACTTTGCACGGAACAAAACCAAACCCTTGTATTACCTATCGAGAAATTTCGTGCACTTCTATTATATAGTTCTACTTACGTTTCATAGAGGCGCTTTAAAATAAAATCACATTTACACGGGTTCGTAATTTGTTTTACTTCAAGATTATATATTTTTATGGAATCTTTTGACATCTTTTATATAAAAATTGCATTACAGGGCCGTATTTTGAGATTAGAGTTTTAAAAATTTCTATAAAAATATGAATTCGCAGCTCTTCGCGAGAAGCGCCATCTCTCGACCTCTAAATTACCTTCTTTGTAGTTTTAACGATCATCTATACTCTCAGCAGCAAATTCAAGTGTTAATTTGCGAGATGTACAAATAAATCGAAGGTTTGTTCGTGGAGCAGAGTAAAAAATTAACCATGTACATAGAAGATAGTTAATTTAATTATTTTTCATACTTTAAAAGTTATTTGACATTCGTCTCCTTTATATTGATTGTGCAAATTTAGATTGTTTTGTACAGAATTTTTCCTTTTCTTTTTTTCTAACCTGCACCTATCATATTTTTTTCTCCGCCGTTTTCATTTCTCCTTCTATACTGTAAGTATCTTTTTATTTATTCCTACTTTGTTATTTTCCGCAGACTTCTGAGATTCACTGTCATATTTTAGCGTGTCCAATGTGCAACGAGAAATAGCAGGCTCAGGCAGGCTTTTCCTTTCCTTCTGCAAGGCCCGATTGCAAATGCGGTTTCACTTTCTCATTCTGCCATCATTCCACGGGAGGCGAGATGCATTCTTTTCACTTCTAACGGTGCGAAATGTTCTAACTGATGTTTCGAGGACCATGCGTATCGACGTGTAATTTCGAGGGTGTTCTCAAGGATATTTCCTGCAGAACTTTTGGACATCTATCATTGATCCTTGTAACAACCGTGGCATAAATATTGAGATCTAAATATTAACGAATTTCTTACAAATGAGACATTTTTGGGAAACATTAAGATTTATGTGAGTATTCTCGGCATATTTTCTTATATCGACATATATTGGTAAAATGTATTTTTTATTATGAACATTCGAAAACGGTGACAAATCATCCGAAGATCTGTGTAAAAAGTTGTGCAGATTCAAAGTTTCAAGGTATTTGAAGATCAAGAAATTTATAGGATATAGACACGAAATTCTGCAAACTGATAAGAACGCAAATCAGAACAGAAGATTATCGATCTTAACGATTATATCATTATATCGGCCGCGTTTCTCTCGGCTCGTGCGAGGAGAGCGATTCGCTCTCGAAAGTCGTCGCCTCATTCGAGCGTGTGAGCGATCGAGCAAACGATTGAGCGAGCGAGTAAGCAAGCAAACAAGCAAGCAAGCGAGTGAGCAAGGGAGAAAGAAAGAAAGATTCGAATCGCGTTTCCGTTGCTTCGGGTTTCTTTCTTCAATCAATCAGATCGTTAATCGTAGTGCGCCCGACTTCTCGCATAATTATCTATGGTTCCGGCGACAAATATCCTTGTTAAGGAAGAAAGTCCTCCGAATCCGAATAATCCTGCGTAAACTTTGTCCATCGGCGAGACAGGAGAAAGTTTCTCACCTTCTCCCTTTTTACTTGATTCGCTTCGCCGATTTTTTGCCGCGACTCTCAACTTCGCAAGGATTTCTTTCGGCCAATTTGCATTTGGATTTACACAAGAAAGAAATCTCACTTATCTATTTATTTCTGTCGCAAAAGGATCTCAATTTCCTTATCAAAGATCTTTAGTAATCAATTTAAAGTATAAAGAATTCATGTTTCTAAGGATTCCAAGATCCTTTTACGAAAATGTCAGGTTTTAATGATGTTAAGGTCCAATAATACAGTTATTTGCGCATCTTGAATACAAAGATATAAAATTCAGAGAAGACGATATCTCAAGAATTTTAATTCTCAAATACTCAAAGTTTGGTGAATTCAGAACACAAGATGGAGAAGATCCTGGAGTACCAAATGAATGTCGTAAAGCTTTTGTATATCTTCGGAACGAAAACTCAGTTTTCTTCACATTTATTTATTCAAATAGAACATCTTCGAGATAGAAGGATCTTCATCTTCATCGAGATCCCTGGTCTCGTTCCATAAATCACAAGGAACGACCCTCGAACGCGCTTCATGTTCCTCAGCATCTACTGGACCACATCGTCACTGGCTCTTGCCCCCTCCTATGCCGTCGACACGATCACTTTCTTCGAGATAGCCTCGTGCTGAAGGATCCGCTGTTGGCGTCGCACTAATCCTACTCGAGGATCGATCGACGTCGCCAAGGCCAGTCGCAGGCTATGCAGATTCATAGATCGTGGTGATCACGGCGCGGTGATCCTCGGCGCGCGGGTATTCTCGATTTCGCTGGCGATGTGCCGTCTTCGCAGCGACTTGATCGTCCTGCTGGTAGTCGTCCTGGCAGAGGTGCCTCAGTGTGCCATGATGAGGATCGTCCGGGAGGATCATACCAGTGAGTATTTCCACGATCCTCATTCTAATTTTATTAGTTTTTAACTGTCACGATTGTTCTTTCAATGAAAACTGACGTATACCAACGTCGTAACGTGATTTGTTGCTTTTGATTTTATAATTCTCTTGCTTGTTTCCAATGTTTGGAAGTTGCAACCCCTTTTTAATATTTTAAAATATTTTCTTAATATTATTCCTATTTTTAATTCCGAGTTATAGTAAATCTTCTTGATACTCATATAGGTGATATGTTTCTTTTAACGTTTTAATCTTGAAACTTTAAATCCTTGAGACGTTTAGACTTCAGATCTTCGGGTCCTTGGACCTTCGCATGTTGATATCCACGTAGCTCACGATAAAATCTCAGCCGGCCGCGTGAAGGTACTAACGGATACAAGCGACTTTAAATAACAGAGTGCGGATGTCCGGCAGCGTCCCAGAGGCAACCACGCTCGATTGTGTCGTCGAAGGTACAGGTGCTAAAGGACACTGGAGCGTCCTCAACGACTACCACCACCACCGGACGCATCTTCAATGGCAAGCCTAGCAAAAGGGGCTCGTGGCCTTGGCAAGTGTCCCTTCAGTTGCTTCATCCGACACATGGCTTCATCGGCCACTGGTGTGGGGGTGTGCTGATAGATCCCAAGTGGGTGCTTACTGCTGCCCATTGCATTCACAAGTAAGCGAACTGCTTCTTTCGTGGACTTTCGGACTTTGACTGGCAGACAACTGTTATCTGCAATTTTAATCTGAATTTTATGATTTATCTGAAATATCATTTTCTTATACGCATTGCGTACGACAGCGATGTCGTTTCACACTTCATATATTTATTTCATATATCGTATCCTCCTAAGTGGATATTTACTTCAGTGAACTGTTCAATTTGCCCATTGGTGCGCTATGGACAGCGGTGGTCGGCGAATGGGAATTAGACGCAGGTGGACACGGATCCACTCGTTTACCTGTCGAAAAAGTCATCCTCCATGAGAGATTCAACAATTATCTGCACGACATAGGTGAGTTTGTTTATCGATCGGTGAAAACCAATTTCATCGACTGTATTGACTTTACAAATTTTGTCTATTCCTAAAAAAACTTTATATTAAAGGTCCTAAATTCCATATACCGCTTCATTACATTTATTTTTATCCTATTCGTTATATATATAAATCAATTAAAAAAATGATAAGAACCTCCAATGTGTCAAAAAGACCCTGAAAGAATATCGTTATTGCAGCTTTGATGAAACTCGCTAGACCAGCGCCGTTGTCCAAGGTTGTTCGCACAATTTGCCTTCCTGATCCTGAAGAAAATTTTGCGGAAAGGCAGTGTGTAACTTCCGGCTGGGGTCGATATGGTCCCTCGCCTTCCCTTTCCACCGCTCTTCTAGAAGCCAACGTTCCTCTACTGAATCTCGAAGAATGCCTACAGGTCTATGGTACCTTGGTGCCTATCAGGAAGGGTCATCTCTGTGCGGGTCACACTGATGGTTCCACTGGAAGCTGTGTGGTAAATGTCATTTTTTAATAGAAATTTTTTAACATTTCATTCTTCTCATAATTGTGTATTCGTGGAAAATAGCTTGTCCTTAAGCCAAGAACTTGTTTACGCTAGTTCAAGACTACATACAATCGATATCAAATATGATGCCGTTGAAAGGAAAGACGAGAAATTTCTGTTCATCTTGTGTAACTCATTGAAATAAGCGCGAATATGTTAACATACGTAGGCTGATGATCATTTGCGAACACGTTTTATTATCTGAAAGCGCTGATTTGTTAATTACGCTACAAGTACACTTTCTCGCAGTAAAATAGATCTCGTCGAACGACAGTAACGTGAAAAACGCGTCGCAAAGACTTGCGTGTCCATGATTTTCGGTCAGAATTTATTTTCGGTCAGAAAAGATGTTCAAAGATTTATTTTCGGTCAGAAAGGATGTTCAAATGCCAAATATGCGCGTATAAGCGCGTTCCTGTAATACTAAATTTCTCAATACTGAATAACTTCAATACCGTAAATCTTCAGTTGTTAAAATTGTTAACATAGTATTAATAAAACAAACATTTTAAAGCATAAAATGTGTTTGATGAACCAAAATGACTGATGATGATGAAGTTTTTGATATTAATATCGAAATTACTAAAAAAAATGACAACTATAAAGAATGTGACAATATAACATAGTGGTTGATATAAAAAATTGTTAATGTAAAAGTTTTATCTACAATATCAGAAGAGCGCCGAAAGCTTCTTATACAAACGACAAAATTAAAAAAAAAAATTAATAATATGAAAGAAAATAGGCATCAACATGTCTGATTCTTTTTGTTTCATTTATCTATTTATATTTTCAGGGTGACTCCGGAGGACCTCTGCAATGTCGTCGCGCCGACGGTGTTTGGCAGTTGGCTGGTGTCACGTCCTTTGGCTCCGGTTGTGCCAGACCGGGCTACCCGGACGTATATACCAGGATACAACATTACCTGAACTGGATCAAGAAGACGATCAGCAACGACGATGAGGAGCGACGATGAAATTCGTTCATGTAAATACTAACGATGTAAATATGTACAAAACCGTTTTCGAAAATCCCTTTTTTTTTTTTTTAAGTTTTGTCACATAAAATTTTGTTTGTATATAATGTGCATTTCATGTACATGATATAATGTACAGTATATTAAGTTAATATTAAATACCAACTATTTACACACACTCACACATACTTATAATTCTGTTTGTTTTATAATTTATGTAATATTTTTTTAATTTTTAGTTATTTATTTTATACATGTTATCTATATATTTATAGGCTGTCTCTTCTAGTACACTTTCTGTATGATAAAAATTTAATGGATTATGTACATATATATACTATTTAAAAAAAGACAACTACATATATAATACTTAAATATATATAGGTCACACTCGTTGACTCAACATTGTCAGATAATAAACGGACAGTAGAAAGCTGAGGATACTGGACGTGACGTACAGATGCTTCTTATATATACGGTTACTCATAATAATCGCTTTATTTATTTACAGGGTGTAATTATGGTTATTCATAAATGATCCGGTCGAATAAATGTTGGGATCAAAATAAAGGATAATACAGGATAAGCTTCCGAAGCTTATAAAGATTCTTTCCGGAACATTGACCGCGGCCGGTTAAAACTTTCACGGTTGTTCATTCAGCCGGAAAAGACGAGACGATCTCATTTTATAAATCGCTTAAATTACGTCGAAGAAACATGAATTTCTATTTCGCTCGAAACCATCGAAATGATTAGTCGTTCGTTTTGTACTTGGACGTAAAATTTTTAACTTAATTACGAAATGATATTTTTTTATCTTACTGTTCTCTGATTGTAAAATCGCTCGAATACTTTTCAACAAAAATATGAAATTTTACTTTCTTCGGAAACTTCGAAAAAAATTCAGGAAATTTTTGCAAAATATAATTTATCAGATATAATGACATTTCTCGATTTGAGGAGTTGTGGAATAATTATCATTCTCATACAAGTCATATTATCATAACAGAATAATAACATTGACATAATTTTAGATTTTTTCCCATTATGTAAAAAATATTTATTCATCACGATATGTGACTGCATCCACATTTAATAAGTGATAGTGAATTATAATGTTGCAGTTTGTCTCATTGGATAGGAGGATCGCTTTAATGACGCGGAGCGTGCGCTATGTGGACGATTTAGTTGAAAATATCGATTCATGAAGGGCGCACGCGATATACCGTGAGAGTACATTTGGTTCCAGAGTGAAGCCTTAATTAGCCTTAATTATTAATTACAGGTACGTAGCATTTGGCGCTCGCGCATACCGTTGCGCAGATGTTACGCACATTCTGATATTAAGCAAAGCAAATGTTCCATGTGGCAAGACCTGGATTGCATTCAGCTGAAGAACATTTGAGGATTTCCAAGAATCTAGAATTCATCGACGTATAATTTCAAGATAAATCTGGAAAACGCCAACGTTCGGCGGATATACGTTCAATATATCATTCGACATAGTTATGCAATAGCAGAAGCACACACTTCAAGATCGAGAGGGATCCTTATATAAATGTAGATATCCTCTCGGTATCCGTTCTCGTGCGGCGAATAGCTTTTCTTTCCAACTTTCAGTGCGCATCTCTCTATATGTATTTCTATTCGCTCTGATAACGCAATGACGAAACAAGGCCGCCACGTGCGTTAGGTGAGACCAGAACGTATCGGAAATGCCACTTTGCTTTTACATGTACCTTGAGAAGAGTATATAGCAAGATAATTGTAGAAAAATTACACATAAAAGTTCAATTGTTATGGTATTAATTATATATCCAAAAAGTATATTTTCAACGTACATTTTCAAGTATATTTTCAAAATAGATTCAATGGTCGAAGAAACAAAATATTGCTAATGTTTATGCAAGATATTATAAAACAAGAAAATTTGTACATGGGTAATATAATGATAGGATTATGTGATAGCATTATATTACCCGTGTACATTTTTTGAAGACCTTTTGTTGTTTTATTTGCATATACGTTCTGTATACGTTCATAACAATATGCACCTTTGTATCTCTAATGTAATTACTAATTAATAACCGTTGTCCGTAGCGATTTGCTAAGTATATTCGATTCACTTTCACGCATCAACTATGCATCTTGATAATTTCTTTTTCGCTACGCATTTTGGGATTTCTTTCGGTATTCGAACGCATTTCCATTTTCACGTTCTTTTCATTCAAATTCTTTATCGTCAAATCGTAAAATCATACAAAATAAAAAAAGAATCATCCTCTGTGAGGGATGCAACACCCTTGCGAGTGAATCATCGTCTGCGCGCGCACTTCGCCCATATTTTCTGCGTTTACTCCCGCTTCCCCTGACTTTTTCGTCATCCTATTCGGATCGGCCTACACGATTAGTAGCTTTCATCGCGTCGTGAAAAGCAAAGGAGTCTGGCCGAGTGACTAGAGAAAGAAAAAAAGACTCGGGTGACCGCCATTTCGGCCGAAAAGGTGGCGCCATTTTCGAACCGTTAAATAGAAGATTTCATGACGAGCAACTCGTCGAATCTTCTCGTCGTTGTAACATCGACTTTTAAAAATATACCATATTCTCAAGATATCATGTAAAGATATCAAATTCCCGTAATTAATTGTATTCATTTATGGAACGATAATTCATATATGCATATTTAAATTTTCGTTAAATCCATTCTATTTATTCGCATCAGAAAACGCGCGGCACGCGCTAATTTTCTTTGTCTTCTTCTGAAAAAGGTGTCGCGTCTATTGTATCCAAGTATCATAATTTAGATATCGGAGGCGAAATTAAGGAAGAAAAGATTGTAAAGAAAACCGAGTAGCCGAGAAACACGGCGGTTTTATGTAACGAAGATCGACCTTTCGGAACTGAGCGCAGCGATCGCGACACGGGCGTCATTAGTCGGCGCGACCGATACGAGGGAGGTGGAACGCGAAACTCGCTTCAAGATGGCCGCTCCTCGTGTCGCGTGCGTATCATGAAGAGACATTACGTCGCCACGTAGTCCGTTTGGCACGTTCGCGTGATTTCTGCAAGATTGAGAATCGTCGTGAGCGTAACGGTGAATTTAATACTCTCTCTGCCATCAACGTCGTATCAACCTCGGATAATCGCGCGCAAACCTCGGAGCTTGCTCGTTCACTGGAGGGTCGAGAAAAGCGCGAAGCGTTTGTGCTCGAATTTACGGCGTCAGCAAGACATCGGTGACGGTTCAACGTGACTGAGGTCTCTCCTGGTAGTCTCAACGTTTCCCTCGAGGCATAAGGTTACAGGCCACTCCTGAGCGTGCTCTTTTGTGGTTATGTGGTGAAGCCTTTCAGCATCGGTGAATCACCAGGTTACTGCGACACTACGGTGACATTTCGGTAAATATTGCATCGATACTATTCCTCTGTACGCTTCCCGTGGTCTCTCCCGCGCATCGCGTTTTCAAGCCGGTTACAAACGCGTCCTCGTGCGATCGCGCGCTCTCGAGGAAATACCTCGACGAAACATCGGCAACGTTTCCGTGACGTCCGTGATGCGTCACGAGAATGCCGTCTCAGAGTCGCGACTGGTGACGCCGATGTAATAATTTCAGCGAGTTCGCATTTCTGACGCCGTCGACTACAAGAGAGAGAGCGTACTTCACGCCAACGGTCGTTCCTTTGTTGTTCTGTAAAAAAAAAAACGTAAAGATTATTTCTTCCCTTATTCGTAGGATCAGGAAATCTGAACTCATTTAGAATTACATCGATCTCAATTCATGGCTGTTTCATTTTGTTTTCGGAATTAATGCGTCACACTGATATACGCGTGGATAGACGACCGACCATCGATCGCGGTTTGTCCTAACCCTTCCGAAACTTGCGGTGTACATACACGGTGTCTCGTAAAGACGGATCTCCCTGTATTCTGCTCAATATAATTGCAAAGTTATACTTATAATCGATTATTTGGAATCGATTGTTTTACTTTACGAATATACTTAGATAATGTGTACGTACCTATAATTAGAGATCCTTATATTGAATTATTACAGTATTATGTAACATCATTAAGATTATCAGTTGCCTTTACAACTTCAAATTTTTTTTTTTCAGATAGTTATATAGTCTTTTCTAGAAAAGTATAGTTTAACGAAGTCTGTTCTTATAATTATATATATTAGTTCTTATAATTATATATATTATGTATATCATGTACATTAATTAAATATGTGTTTTTTAACCCATCTTGTGTTTACAATCTACTAATGGAGCTTGAATTGAATAAGTTGGCATTTATATAATTAATGTATCATTACTATTCGCAATGTAATTTTTCGATTTAAACTTTTTTGTTACATATTGTTAATTCTTGAAGTTAGCAATTTATAACTACTTAATATAACAATTTATAACAAAAACAAGCATATATAATATCTATATATAGTATAGTAATAAATAATATATATAGTATACTAAATAATATATATAGTATACTAATAAATAATAATAATGTTTTCTTATTAAGTACCAACTTGGAGGACAGAATATTTTCAGGAACATGATAGTAAAGTGTAATATTATATAAATGAATGTGTACATTTATTTTAGAAAAACACAGCCATTTACCGTTTTTAATAATTTGTTTACCAGCAGAACAAGCATGAGCAGAGGCAACGAGAACAATTTATCGCTGGTGACTCCGCCGGCAATCCGCGTCGGACCCATCGTCACGCCCGGAACTAACGAGACAATCTCTATCGTGATACCGTTATCGGCACAACTGACCACAATGGCTGGTCAAAAGATCAACAAAAATCCCAAAGATTGCAGCAAGGATCCAAAACAAACAACCGCCGCCGCTAATACCACTCGAAGGTACAAGATTTACTCTCGAAGAAAATTTTCCTCGAGATATGTTAATCGTAAAACTCCCCAAAGATTCTAGATTACTCCATGTGATTTATAATTTACGTATTATTTTGCTTAGTATATATTCTGGATTAAATATATTTTCTTTTTTTTTTTTTTTTTATAATAATATTCCTGGATCGGGCGAGATCTTGTATTCACCGTGATTGTAGATCTTTGAATAATTAGGATTTTCTTAATGTTGATATTTCAAGATTATCAATACTTTAGTAGTTTCCAATATAGCAATCTTTCATTAAGTTTAATCTTCTCTTTCCATTTTTTCCAGTGATTTTGCCTAAGATTGTTTTTATTTGATTTTAGTGATGTTCAAGAATATAGAAAGTTAAATTTTAATGATTCTTTTTCTTCCTTAGTCCGAGAAACGATAGAACAAAGGGCTGTCCCTATCCTACATGCTCGCGATATGGGCGAGCGTTCTCAAGAGCGCACGATCTGAAACGGCACATTATCCGACATGCAATGCGCAAAGAAAAGCTACAGCAGACGGATGAGCACAAAATTGACGTGGAAAACATTACAAACGACGCTACCCTTCGAAGTGCTCTTTTACGCGGTATAGACGACAAGAGCGGCTATCCCTGCCCACGTTGCAAGAGGAGATACAACGACGAAGATAAACTCAGGGCACATTTGGCCTCGCACTATAAGGTGTGATTTATTTGATATCATATATTTGATAGTATGTTTTACTCCGAAGTTATATAAATAAAATAAGCTCTTTATTTATATTTGAGGTAATAGAAATGGAACATTACAATATTAAGAGAAATGAAATTTAAATATTATATTTTTATTTTATTTTCTATCTATTGCTTTTCTTATATATGCATATGCCGTTACTTTTCCAGCCATCACCGAGAAATGGCCATATAAAATTTGAGGATCAAGCTAAAGCCCTGCTACAGGGTCAAATGTCCATGGACAAGTCCGCGATGCCGAAGGACCACCCCACTGATGCAGATGATTTTTTGTTGGAAGAGATGCTGTTACTGAAGAAGGAACCTCGAAGATCAGATAAAGGTGACTCGAAGATCAGATGCGATTACTGCTCGAAGACCTTCAAGACCAAATGGACTCTCAGCTCGCACGTGGCCGCTCACGAAGGTCGTTTCCAGTTTGATTGCGGCCAATGTGGCAAAAAGTTTGTTAGGAAGAGTCATTTTGAGGGTCACGTGCGCTCTCACGAGGCAGCGAGACCCTATGTCTGCGAGCAGTGCGGCAAGACATTCAAAGAACTCAAGCATCGTCGTGAGCACACTAAGAGGAAGCACTCGAATAATCAGAACGCGATACAAAGCTTGTTGGATAGCATTGGACCTTGCGGGACCGATGAAGCGAACATCGATCAAGCCAAGTTTACCTTGCTAATGCCGGTGAACTTCAGCGCATAAAGCATAAAAAAAGAACAGGCCTTCGTCTCTTTCAGAGCTTGCTTGGAATCTTTCAACTTCGAATTCTCAAGGAATATTTGATCCTTTGAAAATCCTTTATCTGTGAAACTCCAAATTTTTGGAACATTGCATCTTTTTATAACTTTAAGTCTTTGAAAAAATTTAATTTCTTAGATCTTTGTGGAATGTTTGGAAAATCGGATCTTCGAAACCTCAAATTTTTAGGGTGTCGAATTCTTGATTTTGATTGTTTGGAATTTAAGATCCTCGAGATTGTGTGTTTGCTAAGACTTTGTGTATTCAAAACTTTCAGTTTTATAAACGGATTCTCGGAGCTTCAGAATCTTAAATTTCTGAGACTTTAATAGCCTGGAATTTTGGATCTTGGAACTCGAATCTTTAGATGTTTATAATTTTGCTGATCTTATGCAACCAAAAAGTGATAACTTGCCGATAACGATGACAAATCTCCAAATTCGATCATGAAATATTCAATATACTTTAATAAGGATAAGTGAAGCTAGTTATTGTGTTGACTATATTTGATCTGCTATTCTATACTTCGCGAGAAATGTCGAAAAAAATAAATCTTGGATAAGTAATGCTATTATTTTGTGTTTGCGTAATTTGCAAATAACATGAGGTATTCCATAAAAAGAAGTCTTCAATTTTTTTGTCTCCGTACCTTTATCCAATTTCTTTAGATTTAAGATAAATATAATTTTTAGAAAATAATTCAGAAGAGAGATTATTAATAAAGAAGAATGAAAATAGCTTAAAGTAACTAATATATCATACGGTTGATGCAATATTGTTTATATGAATTTAAAATCTCACGTTGTCATGAAAAGTCAGTCCCAGCTATATAAAAGTTGGAGAAACAATCAAAGAGTTAACATATTCATTCATATTTGAAACAAAAAAGAACGGGTTAAATCTCCATTTGGTAAATACAGCTTCTCGTTTGTCTTCAGCATTCTGAAGCTATCTTAATGAAGAGATTGCAAGAGGAGGTGACTTCTTTGTTTTGCGTAAATTTGAGAAGTCCATTTCTCCAAAGAGCCACAAAATTTCAGGAATTACTTTTTTTTTCGAGTAATAGGAAATCCCATTGGTTGTAATCGCTATACGAAAACATGTAATCTTCGTGAATATTCGCTATCAGTTTATAATTAGTCTCGATCGTGGATTTCAAGGATAGAATTACATCCAAGAGGAGCTAAATGTGCGCGAAACGACGAAGAGTGTCCTTGCAATGCATTCAGAACGCGCAGGAATACAAGGACACACGATGCACGTTAGACATTCTGCCACCAGAAATTCTAGGCATCATCTTGAAGATGCTATCTTTGCACGATGTTGCTTGTACCATTCGTCTGGTCTCCAGGTAGGTTCTAATCAGTACAATAAGAGTAATTTATGATAAATTTTAGTTTGATAATCGTGAAATATTGCTGAAGTTATTCGAATATGAATAAAATAAATATTAATAAATAAAATATAAATCGTAAAATATTTACAAATTTTTATTTTTATTACTATATTATTACTATTTTTATTACTTGTAAAGTTATGAACTCGTTTTATTAATTGAATCTCGTGCATTTTGTAGATTTTAAACTTTCGAAATCCTTCAATATTTTGGAACTTCAAGAATTAAATTCTCTTGTTTTAAATTCTCAAATTTCAAAACTGATCATTGATCTATCTTGGATACTCAGTTTGAGACTCAACTTCCTGGGGATTCATGTTTCTACAAAAGCCTTGAACCCTCTTCTCATTTCTTTCCTTTAAACCTTTTTCTGCAGACATTGGTATGATATTGCCGCGACAGTGCTGAATAGCGAGTTCTTGGTAGCAGGCATCAAGCTGGAGGTTGCGATGAAGCGCACGAAGGATCTCGTAAATAATGTAAAGACCGACATTGAGATGCTGAACTACAGCAAAACTTTCAACGCTCTGGAGCTTATTCGATCGCAGTATCGCATGTTGAAGGCAGTTACGTGGCGATACACACATCCAAGGTTTCCAAAATTATTCAATTTCATCTCTTTTTCGAATAATTTAGATACTTGGAAATTTTTCAATATTTCTAACATTATCGATACTTTCTCACACAAGAATACCTATGTAGATATATTTAAGAAGACAATTTTTTCTCTCTCTCTTGGAGTTTATTCTACCCATGTGAAGGTCCCACAGTTCACCCGTCTCCTGCTTCTACGGTGGCAGAGTCCTCGACAATCTCAACTACTTGTTACAGACGGTTCTGGATCCTTGTCAAGGATTCTCGATCGTCTTCTGTACTGACTTACAGATCTTCGCACGTAGCTGCGAAAACTTCATGGATCATTTCGAGAAGGTTACTGAGCGTAGGGTGAACAGGTAACATGTTGCCCTTTCCGTTAATTTATCATCTGTTAACAGTAGTCGACTAGTTGTCGATATTATTTTAGCCTCTGACCAATGGTTAATATAATCATCAATCCAATTAATCTCCATCTGTATTCAGTTAATTAATAGCTAGTAATAAAAATCGCCAACAGATCTGCGTTAATTTCGGGATGCAAGATCATTGACGTATTAGATTGTCTTGGGGAAGGACGACAGTTGCTATCCTTCAGGACCTCGTCAAGAACAGGTACTCATGTGGTAAGGGATGCTTCAATATTATCCCTTGCTCTTGAAAATAAATTTTGCGAATTGGACGTTTCAAACAAAAGTCGTGGCAGCGTAGAGATCCAAACCGAGATATTCTATTGGATATCACATATCATAAAACTTTTCCTGTATCATTCTATCTTTCTGTAATCCCATCTTGTTAAATCTTGCTTCCAGGTTAGCATGCAACTCAGATACGTGCTGAAACGCACGTGGTTCACGTGCTTGCAGGTGCCTAACGCGAACAATGAGCATTGCTGGCGAGACAAACAACGTTACATGTATTTAAGATTGCGCCGGCTAGTTAGTAGCTTCAACAAGCAACTCTTCTATAAGCTGCATTACGAGCGCAAGCTTGATCTTCGAGTGATGGTTTGTGAATTTCAAAACGTAATTTTTACATAGAATATAACGTATGAAATTCACTTTGGAAATGTATAATTGTGAAGATAAAAAAATAATAGGAAAGTTATACATGTCCTTTTTAAATTGTGACTAAAAATTAATAATTTTTCATAAACTGATTTGTATCTTAGCTACCGTCGGTACCATCTCGGAAACTACTACCGGCCTGCATATACTCAGGATACGGCGAATACGGTGGTCGATTTTTCTACTATGGTACCATGAGCAAATACGCCTACGAGTACAAGTTTAAGCATGTGAGACTCAACAACGTAGAAAATATCGGCAGCGAACTTGAACAAGAAACGAATCGACCACCTCAGTTCGACTTGGTCATTACTATCGAATTGAGGTAATCCAACTAACGATCAATTGTAGAGATCAGAAGTCGAAGGACTTTTCTAATTAAAAGAATAACTTTTCAACAATTTTGTGCTCTCGAATAATACGCATAAAATCGGTTTTCTTGTTTTCATTATTCGTTTAGATGCTCGTCAGAACTAGCACCACTGGCAGCGAGGGCACATTTAAAGTGTGACGATCTCGAGAATTACAATACCAACTCAAGTCAGGAGTTGTATCTGAAATTGAATATGAAATGCGCAACGTCGAAAGCAAACAGATTGCCTGGTGTCTTCGTTTGGGAGGTGTGTGATCCACGGCGGATTCGCTCACAATATAGTTGAGTCACATGCTTTCTGCGTACTAGTTAGGTGATTATTGCAAGATACCCTGTGTATATTCTTGTGTGTAATATATGATATTTGCCTTAGTAACTATAACAATTTTTCGTATTGTACATTCGAACATAAAATAAAATATTTCAAGCATATCTTATTCGAATTCATTCGTATTGCGTAATTTGTGTTGACGATATAGAAGCGATAATTGATTTGAGAACCTTGATGTCAAGAATCAATTGAACATAACGCAATACGACACATTATTGAAATTGAGTAAAAAAACATCCAGATTTTTATTTCGAGTAAGTTATTGGACTACAAGGCATTTATGATAAATTACGACTCATAATCCGTCTCCCATGATTAAGAGTCAAAGAACGACGTAGAATTAAGTCGGAGTAATAACTAAAAGATGCATTTATTTACACAAAAGCTCACCTAGATTGTGAGACGAGTGTTCTTTAATTTGCAGACGCTGTTACGTTATTCATCATTTCGTGTTCTACTATATGCGGCTGCCATGTAACTGTATTCAATTTCTTTGCACGATTCTCCAAGATACTGTAAGCAAAATGATTGAGCATAATTCCTTTGGGCAAGGCAACACCTTGGAAGCGATACAAGCCATCCACAGGCCCGTTTGTAAGTCGATGAACTGCTGTTACAGTGACACGCCCTATCAAGCCGCTGTTACTTATCATAGGTCCTTTGCTAATATCTATATGATCACCTAACTGATATAATGTCACCTTGTCGTCATCATTATCTTTGGCGATTTGAGGTATTTGTTGGTATTTGAATGGATTATCCTGTAAGCAACAAATCAAATGATTAATAATCTAGATTTACAATAATTAGATATAAATTATGCTAATATAAATGTTAGACTATATATATTGTATACTATTGTATATGAATATTTTATAATAAAATCAGTCATAATATCAACTTTACATTTAAACAGAATTTTATCATCAGAGAATCTTAAATTAATATATTAATGTCATGAGTAAGTGAATATCATGAACGTCTACTAATTTCATTATGTATTTTCCATTCAATTCCCTACCTCAAACATGTGTTGAGCAATGCTGCATGGCACTTCAAGTCTTTCTAATAACAGTTCACGATTTATAAACTTGACAAATAATGCTGACATAGCACGTAATTCAGAATCGGTTGGTTGCCAGCTTGGCAGATCGATAAATACATCATACACAAAACTGCCAGAACGAATTACAGGATAAGGAAAGCTATGTAGGTGCACGTTCACGTTATCTTTGAATGCATTTTCTGCCACAGCACCCAGAATCAACGAACACGTTCGCCAAAAGGCATTATTAATCATGCCTGATCGTGGAGTTTGCATAGTCACTAGTTGTAGCTCACAGTTGCCTGTGAATGGCTTGTGCATATCCCAAATCTGACCGTCGACGAAGGCAATTGCAGACATCTTGGTGATGCTCTCAGAGATGTGCTTGGCGCAGTCGTGCGGTGTGGAAATATTGCGGTTCATTACCAGCACTACCTCGTCCTCCACCGACTGGTACTTCACTTCTATTTTTTCGATTCTACCTAATTCAGAGCGTTGCCTCTGTTTCTCCTCTTCGAACAATTGACATCTCCGTTTCCTCGCCTCTGCCTTCGACAACATCCCGGTACATCGTGATGATGCCGATAATCTCAAGCCGCTGGTACAAAGCCTCTTGCATCTGTGATAATACGTTCGATCAGTATATACTCAGGTAAACAACTTTGAAGTAACGAGTAATTTTGATTCTAGTATAATAAATGAATCCGGATTGATCGAATATAGTCGTTGAACAAAGGAAATGGAAATCGTCGCAACAAAGTTAAAAAATATAACACTTTTAAATGAAGATACACACCCGTGGAACATGTTGACAACGACGTTCAGGTTTAGGTTTAGGTTAAGGTTCACGAGTAGTGTGAGATTCTTACATTTGCAGCGCCACGTTACGGAGTATTTACTTGCGTCCGATATTACTTTTCAGTATTACTTTTTTTGACCGCAGTAAATAGATGAAATTCAATGAACTGTAACTTTTGAAAAAATAAAGAGAGATGGTTTAAGAAGCATTTTGTAACGCAAGATCTATAATTTTCAAATACATTCTCCAATATAATGTTTGTTTATCACGATGCTATATGAACATAAATCGAGATTCGTCAAATAACTAAATTTTTTATGTTCATCAAATTGTACCGCGTAAACTAAAAGTCGCATACAAACGATGTTGACATTATTAGAAAGTGCAAACCTTCCGTTTTAATTTATCTATACGCAGTTTGCAATGAATTTTTTTTTCTATCAGTTATTCAATGTTGAAGTAAAAATATCTTTGATCCGTCACAAAAGAATAAAGCGGTGTACAACACTAGCTGAACGATGAATAGAAAGTTTAAAATTTTCTCTTAAAATGCATTTTATTATATTTTTATAATAAAAACCAATTTTCAACATAGAACAGATAAGTTGAAAAATGAGATAAAAAGTTAAGCAGTCTGCGATAAACGATGGTCACATTATAAATATTCTTGCAATATTTCGAAAAATATATTTAAAAAAAATAAAAATTTCAAGTTTCAAAATACTTTATAAGAACTATTTCGTTATTATTATTTTTATAAAAATTACCGTCTGTCGAATTTGCTTATGTTTCATGTAATGGAAAATACATATGACAATAGTTATTTTATTCCAGAAGAAAGTTTTGACTTATATTACTTCGTATTACGATTTCAAATTCTTAATTACAGTGGAGGCTCGTAGTGGAAACTTTTGAACTAAAATCAATATCACATAGCCAAAACTCAAACCATTTTAACCAATATATAGATGGCGCGCTAGGCAGATTGTTTATTTAAATATTATATAAAAAGAAAAATACTATATTACTTTAATTTTCATTGCAATAACTGTTCTAATTAATCCTGCGACGACAGAAATCTTAAATAAGATGAAAATATAATCAACGTTTGTTCGACAGTATAAAAAGTAATGTCTGTTTTCCTACTTTTGCAACATGACAATAAAAGAAACGTAACATTAAAGGTATACATACCAAAAAACAGCGTATATGTTGTATTTAAATATAAATTTTATTTTTTATTATCTAACAATAATTGCCGTGACATTTCAGCTGTCTATAAAATCACTACTGCTTAACGAATTTTAAGATACATACAATCTTGATGACTGTGCTCCAATGTCGATTGTTCTTAATAATACAACACAAACACAAGAAATAGGATGTGCTGAATCTGATGAAATGTGAAGGAATGAGTATATTCCGATATTAGAATTTCTTATAATAATAAAACTTTCAAGAGGAGGAAAAAGGAAGGACGTATCAAGTCTTTAAATATTAAGATTTAATCAGAATCAGAACCGGAGCTAGCGTCTGATTCGTACTCGCCGACGTTGATGCTGAACTTATATTCCTGATCGCAGCCAAGATAAGCGTCACTCATAAAGTACAACGTGTAGGAATGTTGGCCGGGTGCAGGTGCGACGAAATCGAGCTTGATCTTGGCTTTCTGTTGCAACGTCAATCGCTTGATAGATAACAGAGAATTGCTCTTTGGATCGCCTATTACCACCCACCAACCCTCCTCTCGTTTTTGAGGGAAGAAGGGCGCGACTACCGGCCCGGTGACTTCGTCTTCACGTTCCAACTGCACGATTACGTTGACGGTTCCGCCGCTGTGCAGCTTTTCCTTATCCTGTACTTCGTATGACATCTCAATGTTAGGATAACGGTTGCAAAACTTGGCCACGTCCGCCATTTGTACGTCGGATAATTGCAGCAGCCGATTACGGTCGTCATCTTCGAGTTCCATTACGTCGAATACGGTCTCCACACCCTTGTCGGTGCAGCGTTTGATGGTGTCCGCGTTAAAGTGCGGAAGTTGCTTCAGATATGAGTCCTTGGACCACATGGCTTGCGTCACCATTTGTGCCAATTCCATAGCAGCGACGGCGGGTGCCAACCATCCGGAGGAGCTTAACACGTCCACGCACGCTTGAATCAGCCTTACAGCTTTACCCAACACCAATTCGGTGTCTTTCTGCAGCTCTGGACCAAGTTGTATTCTAGACAGGTGCGCTTGAAGCAGGAGCTGTGCCTTTACATGAGGATCAGCCATCCTGGCAACTTGCGGTGCGTGCGGCAGTCGCGCCGCCAGACTCCTCAGCAGATTCTCTTCTCTTTGTCGCACTGGCACGCTCTCGTATTCCGCTGCTGCAGAAATAATCTCCAACAAGCCTCGGATCTTCGTCTTATTGTTCAGTGACAGACTGAACAGCTCGATGGTAGCGTAATTGATGTAGTAATAAGCGGCGATCATACCGAGATTGAGAGGTAATGTATCCATCTCGTCTTCCACAGCAACGCACTTGGCTTGCTCCAAGTCGGCTAACGTGCTCTCGACCAATTCGGACAGGTGGTCCGACAGGTGACGATGTGTGACGCCTTGTAGGCCGTAATAATTGGGATTTTGTGTGAGTCGTCGATACAAGAAGGTCCATGTGAGATAGTCAACTGCGTCTTGCTTATTTTCGATCGTCTTGGTCACGATCTCCGCATTGAAGTGGTCGTGCAGTCTGCGATCCAAATGACTCTCTACCGGCAACGGTTCGTTCAGGAACTTCTTGAAGAAGTCTTTCTTCGAACTCTGACACAGGAGCACGCATTTGGCGTCGTCGTCCTCCAGCGGGCGATTGGCACGCGCCACCATCTGCAACACGTCCGTGATCGGGTAGTCCTCATAAGCGTGAGTTTTGCCATTGTAGCACTGTGTGTCCATCACCACAACAAGATGTGAGCTAATAGACAGACCCCAGCAAAGGTCCCTTGTGGCAACTGCCACTTGAATGGCGCCACTGTCAAACAATTGCTCGACTAGACGACGGTCGTCGGCCGACAAACCTTCGTGAAGGTAAGCGACGCCTTGTGACAAGGTCTCCTTCAACGTCTTGTCGACCATACGATCGAGGAACGGCTTTATGTCGGCTTCTTCCGCGTGGAAGAACCGCGACGGTTGACCTTCCGCCGCTGTAAATGTCAGTAGGTCGATAGCCGTTAATCTCGCTTGCCGACGAGTGGGTACGAACACGATCACCGGTTTATGCGACGCGTGGCGCAATATCGCATTGTATACCGGCTTTGCCATGGCGGCCAATCGTGACGCGTTGTGCGTCACGTTTATACCCTGCACGTGCAACTCTAGCGGCACCGGCCGTACAGACGGATGAAAGTTGAAGGTGGCCGCAGCTGGCGCGCCTAACCATTGCGCAGCGTCCTTAGCATCGGCCAGCGAAGCCGACAGAGCTATAATCCGGGTGGGCTTTTCCAATTGCGAGGAGATGTAACGCGCTCGTGAGCACGCCACTTCGAGTACCGGACCCTCCTCGCCGCCGATCAGTTGGAGTTCGTCAACGATGAACAGTTGAATGTTCTGCACGTTCTTTCGTTGCTTCCATCGACGCGACAGCACGTCCCACTTGTCTGCCGTAGTGATAATAATCTGTCCCTTGGCCAGCAGCTTCAGATCCGTGCCAGTTTCACCGGTGAGAAGAACGACCTTGCGTCCCAGCTGTTGGTTAAATTTCATCGCCCAGTCGGCGTACACCAGCTCCGCCAAGGCCTCTTTGCTGACCATGTAGACGCACCTGCCATCCGAATTCTGTGTCAATAAACGCAGCACCGCGAACTCCGCGATGGTGGTCTTGCCGGAGCCGGTGGGTGCGCCGACGAAGACATTGTCGTCGGAGTTGTAGACCGCGTTGAACACCTGCGTCTGAATCGGGTTGAACTGAGGAAAGCGGTCCGCGTAGATGTTTTCAAACTTGGCGTTTCGCAGCGCTGTGATTGGCAACGGTTGCAGATCCAGCAGCTCCGTGGGCGGTAGATTCTTCTCCGGCAGTATCAGGTGCCGGAAGCTCACAGGTAACTGTGTTTCGGCGCCAATCCATCGGTCGGACACGACGCGCAGGAAGTATTGCGGCGGCAATGGCTCGAACACCGGCACGAAAAATTTAATTACATGCTCGTCAACCGCATACTTGGCTTTCAGCAGAAAATACTCGTGATGCAGTATCACCTCCGAGTCCACGTCTTCCACCAATATCCAAAACGCCTCCGACATGCCGTGCACCTTTTCATCCCATTGAAAGTCCGGAGAAATGGTTAGGACGACACGCAGGGTAGAACGTGTGATCGGTTGTATGTGTGTGGATAAACCCAACTTGGGAAACTGATGGACGTATTTGTATATGGTCTTGCCGAGCTTCGGCACACGTATCAGCTCGCCGATCTCGTTAGGCCCGAGATCGTACAGTCGCTCCCACGGGAAATTCTTTTTCTCGATCTTCTTCACGATCTCCTCCGGCATCTTGCGAAATTGTCGCAACGGCGACATCGACTGCCACATTCGTCGATCGATCATCTTGCACAGGGACAGGCACTTATCGGCCAACTGCGCCCAGCCACGGAACAGCACTATCTCGAAGATGGCTCTCATGAGACGCGAAGCGGACTGCGTGACGAACACCATGTCTGACATGAGAGCGAAGCCCTCGAGCTTCAACTGCGAGATGTACGCCTGTAGGAGCACGTTTACCTTCGCGCTCGGCTCTTCAATACTCTCCTTCACTGGGATCGGCACCCGTTCCATCAGCTTCTGCAGTTCCAGCTTCTCCTCCTCGCGCACGTTTATGTTCTTGAACTCGCCGGATAGCGAGAACACGCGGAACAGCTCGATCTCGCTCAACGTGCGTTTTAGCAACTGATTGTATGTCGCCATGGTCTCATGTGTGCAGTAATAGTGAGACGCTATTCTGCCTAATTCGGTCGCTTGGAAATTGCCGGATTTGCGGTCATACTTGATCAGGCCGCTGCGATCCAACCCGACGGCCGCTGAATGAATGAGGTCAGCCCGGTGTAGCTCCAACAACGAATCCTGCTTCAGCTTGTCGTGACTGATCCCGTACAAATTCGGGCAACGCAGCATCCGGATGTAGAGGTAAGTGTAGCCGATCCAAGTAACCGCATCCCGGATGTTCTGAATCGTACCCAACACCACCTCCGCGTTCAGCATGTCGGACATCTTGCTGATCAGCTGAGATTCGATCGGTAGTTGCTGATTCAACAATGATAAGTAATACTGCAGCTCGCTGTGATTGGTGATAAGGATACCTTCACCCTTCGTGTCGTACTGCGGTCGACCCGCACGACCCAACATCTGCAGCACGTCTAACGCGCCCAGCTCCACCCATCTGCCTTTCTCCGGGTTGTACACTTGCGTGCCTTTGATGATGACCGTGTGTGCCGGCAGGTTAACACCCCAGGCCAAGGTTGCCGTAGATACAAGCACCTGTATATGCCTGTCGGCGAAGAGATCCTCCACTAAAGTACGATCGACGCGAGTCATGCCAGCGTGATGAATCGCGAAGCCGTACGGCAACAGGTCCTTAAGCTCTTGATTCTTCACTTGCTCCGCTTCTGTTCGCAACACTTCCATCGACGCGGAACCCTCCCGAAGAAACTGACCCAACGTGTCCTTCTCCAAACACATGTCTCTAATGGCGCGCGCCGTTTTGCCGGTCTCTTTACGTGAATGCACGAATATCAGAACCTGATTACGACCCGCGTGCTCCATAGTTTTTTCGTAGACGATTTCGTTCATCACCTGGAAACGTTTGAGCGCCTTCTTCTCGGTAACACCGATGTACTGTTGCTCTAATGCCACCGGTCGGAAACTATTGTCGAAGTAGAACAATCCGGTTTCCGGTTTAATACGCAAGAACGCCGCGACATCCTGATAATTGGGCAACGTGGCCGACAGGCCGACGAGTCGCACGTCTTCTTGCGTGGTCTCGATGTTGCGAATCGTTCTCGCGACCAATGCTTCGAGAACAGGCCCTCTTTCGTCGTGGAGCAAGTGAATCTCGTCGATAATGATCAGCCGCACTAACGATGTAAAGGTTTTCTCACCGCCTTTTCTGGTTATGATATCCCACTTTTCCGGAGTGCACACTATCACCTGGGTAGCGGCGATCTGCTCTCGCGTTAATTGGTGATCTCCTGTTAACTCGGAGACAGTGAGATTGTAGGTCGACAAACGCTTCCGGAAATTGCCGACCATCTCTTGCACCAGCGAACGCATCGGTGCAACGTAGATCACTTTGAACTCGTCGGCATTGATCGTACCGTCGGCGTTTATGTGCTTGCCGATCTCTCGCATCATGCACAGCAGAGCTACATTGGTCTTGCCGGCTCCCGTTGGCGCGCACAGTAACAAGTTCTCGTCGCTCTCCAAAGCTGTTTGATACAGACGACTCTGTATGCGATTCAACGTTTTGAAACCTTCGAATGCTGGTTGCACGTATTTCGGCAACTGATCGATCGGATGCAGCTTTTCATTCTCCGCGAAAGGTTTCGGCTTCAGAGCGGGTACGTGAACTTCCTCATATCTGTGGATATTTAAACGATATATCAAAATAATATAATACGATATAAAATACGATATAAATACGAAAAATATATATGATATAAAAATTATATCTTATAACATTCGATATCAATTGAAGGAACAACATAAGCGATAAATATCACACTTAGACGTCAGAATATTTACCCTTTTCGCTGTTTGCGGAAACTCCCGTCTGGCAGCTGACATCGTTTGTTCGCCATGAAGTGACTCCCCTGCGCGAAGATCAGATCTTCCAAGTCTATCAAGTTTCTCGTGCCTTGAACTTGACCACCAGGTCCGCCCGTATCCTCGTTCTCTTCTCTCCTCTTACGTTGCGATCTTGCTTCCATAGTTTCATCGACGTCATCTTCGCCCTTACCCGTATCTAATTGACGCAGGATCTTCGCCAACATTGGGTCGTCGTTCATCTTGTTACGGATCTTTTGTCTTTCTGATTCGGACTGCGACGACGCCAGCATCGTACAGTAAGCAACTGTAAATAAAAAAAAAGGAAAACACATTTAAGGAATATTAACAATCCAAAGAATATTTGAAAGTATTTTAATTAACAAATATCATATTCGAGAGAGAGGAACATTTAAAAATTTAATATCAATTTCAATAAATGCAATTTACTCACCTGTGTGCCTATATTTCTTGAGTTGTTTAATGAAGTCAAAGCAATCATAGCCCAACAGCAACACAAGTTGGTTTTCACAATCGCGATCATCGCCAGCATCCTTTAAAACTGCCAACACCTCGGCAGCTCTCGCTTGTGAAACCATCGCATCGTCGTATATCCTGCTTAATCTTCTTTGCAACCAGTATGCGTCAATGTCTAGAGGATGTAGTGGTTTTTCTTTCTTCATCTCTTCTGTTCCACCCAACTGAAAGATGACATAAATCATGATAAATGCACAATATTATTCGAGACTGATTAGTATTAATAATAAATTATAATATATACTTACATTTTCCGCATGAATAGCTCTGTCATCATTAGCCTCCTCACCTTCATCTCCTTCGTCGTCGTTCTCTCGGACTTCTCCATACACATCTTCGTCGTCCTCTTCACTACTTTCTTCAAATTGTACATTAATCCCATATGTTTCATCAATATTCTCATCGTTCGCTGTACTTTTTTCATCACTGCCAAAGTCTGTAATCTTTTTCCCTAGATTTACAAGCAGAGCAAATCTCTCTTCTGCTAACAAACCCAACAAGAGTTCTGTCTCTTTTTTCTTCTCTTTTTCTTTAAGACGGTCATTTTTCAACACAGCCAATACTTCATCAGCCGCCCCACAAAGGATATCACGTGGCTGGTCACCCAGAGCTTCTTGTATGAAACTGAGCAATACCTCATAAGTCTGACGTGTCTCTTGTGTTTTTGGACGATATACAATACCAACCATTTCATCAACACCTTCAGACAGTAATGTTGCACCTTTCATACGTGTGAAGTCATACTGCGCTTCGTCTCGTTTTTGACGTCTGTATAGAGCATTATAAATATTTTATTACCTTAGATTTGTATATACCTCTAACCTTCTACAAGTTACATTATTAAAAACCAAATCTGTTAAATCTTTGTAAAAAGAATAATACAAATTACAAATAACTAATTTAACTCACTTCACTTTTCGTTCTTCCGCCTTTCCTGGCTTGGTACGTTGAGCTCTATCGCCCATACGTGTACCATCCAACTTCCCAACGAGGGACATAACTTCGCCGGTGGCTTCATCTCTGCTGCGTCTCTCTATCAACCGGACGTCAGCTTGTAAAACAAGATTAGAATTCTGAAAGCATTAACGTAAACTTAAGAACACCATACCACTTGTCATGAGCGTGATAATGGAATAGAGTGCATATATATCGTTAACACAGTTAATTAATATATAAAATATGATTGAAAAAATTAGAAAAAACAATTATGTTGGAAGATTAATGACAAATGCGCAAAATACAAACCGCTTTATATTCGTATTGCAATTGACGAGCCGCAGCATCCGCCATGATTGCATTTCTTTCGTTATTAAATGACCATAGAGTACGTATAAGTAAGACCATAGAGTACGTATAAGTAAGACAGTGTACCTACAAGTGAATCAAAATAAGTGTTACAATTGTGATACGTGTTGATTGGTCAATGGTTAAGGGAAGAACCAATCGGTGAAGACCAATGGCCGACTTCTGGTTAGGAACAAAATAGAATTTAAAAGTGGCCACACTGGTTCTTTTCGTAAAATAGGTTACAGAGCGGGAATATTTCATCTAACCATATAATTTTAACATCAGAATATTTAAAAACGTCCAAGATTGCGAGAAGTAACAATATATATGCTTCGTATACTATCTAATAAATACAATGTAAGTATAATTGTAATTAAGTGTAAATTAAATATAAAACAATGTTATTTTTATTGTTACACTCAACAATATTTTTTTAACATTAAGATGTAAAAATGTTAAGACATCATTACTAAAAAAAGTGCATCATTAATCTCTATTATCGTATTTGAGGAAAAACTAAAATTAAAGAAACACACATACATACAAAATGTGCGCGCGTACACGCACACATATATATAACTTGTTAGACAAAATAATGGAGAGGCAGGCAGATAAATGAAGCACGATAATTAATGCAAGCTCTTTTCACTCACCTCTAGTCAAGAATTGAGCTTATCGAAATTGTATCAGTTTCCATTCTTGATTATCGATACTTTCATTTTCAGAGAGAGAGAGAGAGAGAGGTCATCGTTCTCTTCCACTCCTACATTCCCACCAGTTTTGCTCAAGGAATAAGAAAGTAACGGGCCGTGTTACTTCAGCTAGTCGGCCAGTTGTTTCGTCGTTTGTTCGACAGCGATTTCTTAATGTGCAGATTTCAACACGCGCTGATGATATTCACATCTGTTTTACTTAAATTAATGTGACTTGAAAAGCAAAGAAAAATTAAGCATCTTCTGATGTTTATTAAGAGCGATGCGATGGCTTATTTCATTCTATTACTGTGGTAAGTGAAAGCACGTTTTCGATTCCATCGGTGTACCACGCGGAAACAATATATATAATATCTAAATATTGAAAGGAGGAAGAATAGCCGGAAAAGTTGAATTGTTTTATTGTAATATATTTAGAAATAAAAAAATGACAGTAAAGAGTAAAGAAATTAGCGAGTTAATGAGTTAATGGAGAATATATATTTTCTTTTCTTATATATTTGCAACTCTAAAATTTAGTTTTTAATGTGTTTAATTAATTTTAATAAAAATTCCCATACTTTTACTCGATATTTTTTTAAATTTAAATTTATTTGGAATATATATTATTATTATTGGAATATATATATATATATATATAGATATTTTCATTAAGACAAAATTGCCTTCGAATCTTAATGGGAAGGAAGTATAAGTTCCGAATGTTTGAGGAAAACAACAAATCTATCGAGTTTAAATTAGAATAATTGCGAATAAATAATTAAATGACAAAGTGTTAATTGAAAGAATATAGTAGGATATTGTGTGTAGTGACTATCGTGAATTCGCTTCGACTTGCCGCGTACATATCGTCCGGTGGTCTTCACGGCGAGATACGATTTGAGAAAACCGCGGAATCCTCGGTACGAATACGATATTCTCTGAAAGCAACCTTGGAATATCCGGATCAGCAATGGCTTTGGTCTGTCACTCAGTTCCCAGTCGATTATACAATTATCGAAGGCAGATGCGACACGCGACACATCGGGGAAAGGTAACGTACAGAAACAGTACCGGATGTTAGAATAATAAAAATAATGTTAAAGAATATGTGTGTTGCTGAAGAAAAGATTTCTTGAGATCTAGAAGATCATGATTGCTTTGCTCTTCTTCTTCTTTTATATACAGTATAATCGACTTGACGGAAAAAGTCGGGCCTCTCGAATTACCATTGAATCAAACAGGCTCGATAGAAGTCGCGGATTTGTCTTTAACTGGAGAAACGGGTTTGTGGGGAAAAGGTTTAGTGTTGAAAGATACTTATTCACCGAGGACAATATGCGCTTCGATTACGGTAATTTATGAATAGCTATTATTATAATAATGGATATTTATTTTTTATTATTCCATTATATGGTTGCGTGAACCTCTTTCAGGTACTCGAGAAAAATATTGAGAAGTTCGCCCAAGCACGTTTTTACGGTCCCGTAGCAGGAACAGTTTTGTTCCGATGGTTGGGTGGTCAGGTGGGCGACGAGTCCACCGATACGATTATTCATACGAACTTGCATCACGTGTACAAACAAAAATTGCAAACGTTAAATTACACCGAGCATTATTGGAAAATATATGTCACCGACATCTTCGAGACCGGCAAAGGTCAGTATTCGTAATCGTCAGCATCATCGTGATTAATAACGATCGATCGCATTTCGATTACGTCTATCGCTGTTTCACTGAAAATTCTTGCTATTTAGACAAAAACAACTGTAATATCCTTCAAAACGTATTCGATCCAAATAACTTCGGCATTGGAAAGTCTATCGGAGACATCGACGTGCGTTTGGGCAAAGTAAAAGTCGCCGCTAATATGCAGGGAAAATACAAAACTTTCTACAGAGATCCTGAATTATCTCTATTGCCGACGGATCTGCTCGGTCCGCATCGTCACTTATATCTAGTTATCTTTCATCCTGTGCACGAAGATTCGTTCTTAGCCTGTGCTAAAATCAATCATCGCAAACCGATACATGTCAAGTAAGACAAGACTTGCGCTTCGATTTTATTATACAGTATATGATTTTACATGTAAATATATGTGAAATTTCTGATCAAAAATATCTAGGACCGTGATCAATTCACATGGGATTAAAGGGGAGATAACGGCGATCCAAGAAACATCGTTCGATCCAACATGGGTTAATGTTTCTTTGACAACCATCAACGATCTAGAGACCAGACTACGGTATGCCACTAAAGTGGCGTCTTATAGAATACACGAATTACCTCCAGAACCAGCGCGAAGCGTGAGAATTACTGTTGATCCGTGTTTGACTACCAAGAAACTGTATAATCCTTTGAACATCGATGAAAAGACTACTCCACCGGCAGGTAATACAGTTACAACGATCTAAAAATAAGATATGTACCAGGAAATAGCATAAGAGTTAAATTAATAAATTAAAGAAATTAAATTAAACAAATAATAAAAGTTGAAATTATGAGAAACACATGACAATAACGAAAATAATTTTCAAACTCTCTATTGTTTCAATGGAACAACAGGTTTTGGTTCTCAGGATCAATATGCCATCGGTGATCTGTCTGGTAAGCTGCAAGGACGAAAGGAAGGTTCTTATCATAACGATATCTTGCCCGGAAGCGCCAAACTCAGCGGAATCTACTGGGACACGTATTTACCGCTCTCCGGAATTCACAGCATTGTTCACAGATCTTTGGTTCTTTACAAGTAATCACTTATTATGATAAAATACACACGAATCACTTGTACTTATATATTTATCAAATCATATTCTATTTGTAACATCACACAGTGCTTTTATATCACGTTGATTGATGTTGAAAAAGGGAATTTTCATTATTAGATACAATGAGACCGATAACAAGGGCGTGATCCCATGGGTATGTGGTACATTTGCGCATTATATACCGCATACGGATTGGCAAATACCGATGTACACGGCGGAAGTGGTATTCAGATATCCCATAGTTGGGCGAATACTTTTTCGACAGCCCAAGAACGATATCGAAATGGACACCACTATAATAATAGAGAATCTTGTTCATGCAGATGGCAATGCCGTAAACAACTCTGCAGGACACAGGTAAATTTATAGTTTTAATAAAACAAATGAAAAAATGATTTTATACTGATGAAGATAATAGAATTAACGTTGAAAATGTGTCCATTCAGATGGATGGTGCACGACAATTCACCAGGAAAAGACTTCTACAATTGGACTGGTCGGTGTTTGAGTACTGGATTATCCTATAATCCATATAAGGTGTGAATAATTACCGATTGAATTAAATTAATTTATAATTTCGATTTTCTCTCTCATAATTTCTTGGAAATTTAGTTATGATAATCAACGTGCATTGGTCTTAAAATAACAAACTTTATCATTTTTTATTTCGAGTCATTTTCTTAAAGTCTCTCGGGTACGTATGTGAGACTTGAATCTGTTATTTATGAAAAAATAAATATATTTCAGGTGGACTGGAATCCAGATAAACCTTGTTCGATTTCGGAAATGTCTTTATGTCGCTTAGGTGATTTAACAAGACACGGTACGCTCGAAATTGCTGGTAGAAAGCTCTACGCCTCGAAATTGACTCGACGACTTTTCACGGACACGATGCTGCCTTTATCAGGAGCTCATACATTGTTTGGCAAGAGTTTAGTTATTTACGACGACCACGGTCCGGTTGCACGAGGAGACCGATTGGCTTGTTCCATGTACTTGTGTAATAAATAAGAATAGATCAATATGTTAAATTTTGTCACGTTAAAAATGTGATTATGTTTTTAGTATTGGTGGAGTTTATCGACGTAAAGCAGTAGTTAGAGATTGGTTTGGAAACGGCGAACAAATATCTCTGAAAGGAAAATTAGAGCTCTTACAACAAACCGAATACGACATCACGAATGTGGAAGTGTCGCTTGAAGGCCTTGCTGGAAAAATGAGCGGTTATCACATACACATGGTAATTTAAAATCTCCTAAAATTGATTAAGATCTTGCGCTACCATTCATTCGCAGATTCTTTTCCTCTTTCTTTCTGTAAATTTTTGGGAAAGTTTTTTTTATCGATTTGAGTGTAAATTATAAATGTTCGTTTATATTTAGACACCTGTAGAGTACGATTTGGAATTTCCATGCGAGGGAACATCGCTCTACGGGCACTGGAATCCGTTAGATGTTAATATGAGCAACGTACTAGCGGCGGAGGAGGGTACGCTGGATCAATATGAGATAGGTGATTTGAGCGGAAAATTTGGTCCTTTGGATAACAAGAAGAAATATGTATCAATATTCAACGATACGATGTTACCCCTGTTTGGGCCGAGAAGCATTCTGGGACGTAGTGTAGTGATTCATAAGAAAGAAAAGAATTTGAGGTAACCGATTTATAATCCGTATATTTGTGTATCTATATATTAAAATTAAGAAAAAATCATTTATTCTTTCTTCGTACAATCTCTCTATCTCCATGTTACTTCGAACAATTGACACATTCCAATAAATTTTTTATGTTTGCATTCAGATGGGCATGTTCTACCGTAGAGAGAGGATATTCCCCGAACGATGCTAGTGAATTACGTGCTATTGCATCGTTCCATCATCCGCACGGCTTTTTGTACGGTTACATAAAAATGGTAGCTCGATCATAATTGTGCAAATCTTACCGAGAACACACAATAAAAATTCATATTAATGCGCTATTACCGGTTGCAGACGCAGCTCGTATATAAGGATGGCAGTCAAAGCGAGACGGTAATCGAAGTGAATCTACGTCACCCCGGCAAACACGATCGCAATATTGTAAGCGTGAATTTCTAAGAAACAAATCTCTTGTATTACGGGCATTATGTATTTGTTAATTACATATATTTGATTTTAGACGAGAAATCATAATTGGGCGATATACGTAAATCCTGTGGGCGTGGACGCCGCGGTGAAAGTGGAAAATACTCGATGCGTGGCAGGTGGATACACATGGAATCCCTACTTTACTCAATTAGCTGATCCGTTAAATGTAAGTAATGCAAAGCTATTATCCGTTGGATAAACTATTACTAATCTACACTGCATTTAAACGCATTAAACATTTTGTACGTATAATAATTATTTTTAATGGTTGATCAGGATGATCTGTACAGACAAGAGTGCGGTCCGGATTTACCACTACGATGTTATGTTGGTGATATATCGTCTCGTCTAGGGCCCATTAATATCGGAGAGAAACGACAAGTATTCACGGATCAAAATTTCCCTCTGGGTGGACCAATTTCCGCGTTGGGTAGGTCCATCGTCATTTTCGACAAGGATTTTGGCACCAATAGGTATTCCTGCGCGAATATCGAGCCCGACAACGATATCGTGAAGTACGCGAATATCAGAAAACCACCGCGTTTTGTGGTGTAAGTTATTTTTTTTACAGGTGTTCAAAAAAAGAATATAAGTTATCGGATACAAAATTTATCATGAATTTAACGATAAATGCATTCGTTGATTGAAATCTTTCACGTAGGGCGCAATTTTTGGAAGACGTGAGGAAAGTGATGGGTATTCCCGAATGGATGCTGTCTATCGACAATAGAAAAACCAGAACATTGCACAATGGCGCATGCATTCAATTTCTTCTACATTTCAAAGGTAAATATCTACGATGACATGTAACTTCATGACTTGTTACAAACGTACAATTTGATTATAATTTCATCTTTACTTCACTTAATAATGACTTCATTTATACAGGTCCAATTGCCAATATATTAGAGCAAGATTTCAGCAAACTCATATCCACCGGTAAGCTCGATGCTCCCAGTTTATATATTCCAGGATACATAGCGACAAAAAGGAAAAGTACCTTAGGACATCGACAATGTGGCGTACGTGATCCGAATGATAAAGGTAACGTCGCTTAATTTTTATCATATGTGAAATCAAACTATATATCGACCTAAAAATAATTAAACATATTTATTGTAGATTTCAATATTTATCGTAGCGCATCCAACACGCCGCTACCGAAAATATTTCTATTGTCGATAATCCTAATTTTTATATAAATTCTAATAATAATTTTGTATATTTGAAGAATTTTAGAAGAATCGAAAATATAAATGAAGTTTATTTCATAAGTATGTGATTTTCTTGAAATAGACATGACATAAAAGTTAGAGTAATTGGATGGACAATCGACTTTATTATGTAACAATTACCAAGCAATTAAAAAAAGTCAGTAATAATCAGATTAAATTAATTTAAAAAAATGAAACTACATAAATTCGTCGCATGAAATTAAAGCGCTCTTTTCTTAATAAAAAACTTTTAAATTACGTGTTAATTACGTCATGCACATTATTGCGATTCATTAGATTACTGTTCTTATAGAGATCCAATCAAGTGTGTAACGTAATACGAATGTCGATGTATTGCGATATTCGAATCTGTATTTAAATAGATTATTTACTTGTACATAAATAGATGTACGTAAATTGCATCGTTAAATGTTTTCGATGTTTGCTCGTATATATCATATATATATATATATATATATATGTCCCATCATATACAGAGATATTATGCCAAGACGGCCGTGTCTGTAAAGAAATTTACAATTAAAGATATAATGGAAAAGAAGTACTATAAACACGTTTTATTACTGTAAATACGTTTTGTAGCGCACTGTATTGTAGCGCATGATATGTACGGACATACTATATGCATTCTTGAATATGTCGGGCAGTTATTTTCAGCATCCACGTGCTTCCGATATCACGGTACGAACTGCAAGCTCGACCACGAATAGTGATCGAGGTATGCTCGACAAATTGGTACACAGGAAACCATAATTATGATATCACAGTACATGGTCAAAGTACTTCTATTGACAATTGATTATTATTAATTTTCATCTGCATTCGACTTGAATCGACCTGTTGGTTTTCCAAGTTTTTAATAAGTGATCTTCCCTTGTAAAATTTTTGAATATTTGAATCTTTAAATTATACACTTACGTGTTCTATATGATATTTTAATCAAGTATTTATTCTTTTTTGTATTATATAAACGTCTTTTTATATAGCTATAAATAGAACATTTACATCCAGTTGTAAGATGTATTAACATGTTTGGAGTAACAGATACAGAATTGCCGTAAAATATAGAGATAGGAATGAATCAAATAGACCTGTAAATTGTTTTAGCAGGATTAATACAGTGCCAGTGATCATAAGGTCGAAATGAAAGCGCAACCTTATCGCCTCGTTACTTGACACGCTTTATAGTGTTATACGAAGGAAAGGAGAAAAAGATCGTAATCACCACAACGACGATTGTTGTACCAAATGGGACCTGTTCACGAGGACGAGCGTACAATTGATTTACGATCGGTACTTTGATAATCGGTATCACAATAATGAGAGAAGTTGGAGGGAATCATGGTTTCAATCACAACGACGGCGACGGTGGCGGTGGCAGTTCTACACTCTCCCCGGCAAACTGTTTTAGTCGAAACGTCGAAAGGGACGCTATTTTGAGGCGACTCGCACTAAATATGGTCAGACAGACGTTGTGGCGTTGTACCCGGGCAGCGCACCCCTGCTCGGACCGACCGGGTCTCTGGTGGGGGAGATCCACAAAAGTTACTTAGACAAGTTCAGCTCTATGATTCGGACAGTTGGTTCGTCGTGACCATCTCGTACCGTCTCCTCGTAGAAACCACTCGTAGATATGGTAAGTATCGACGTCTTGTTTCCATTGAGAGACACCTTCGCGTTCGGTCACTATACACCAGTCGATCTCGCGGCTAACTGCGGCTACTACAGAGACGAGACTCTATACATGTCGATCATCCGTTCGCCGGGTGCGGGAAACGAGAAAATCATGTGATCGGGTCGGGACAACCACGGAACAGGAACACTGCCAAATCGCACGCGGCGGCACATCGTACGATGGTGGATTACGTGTGTTGGACTACACGCAGTGTATTCGAGGAAATGACAACAAGTGATGATGATGATAATGATGATGATGATGATGATGATGATGATGATGATGATGATGATGATGATGGTGATGATGATGATGATGATGGTGATGATGATGATGATGATGATGATGATGATGATGATGATGATGATGATGATGATGAAGACGATGATGATGAGTTAATAATAAAAGTGCTGTCAAAGCACTGTTGATATTGTGGATTTGTGACGGCAGAGTGCGACAGTGATCTTCTTCGTCAGGTCTCTTCTCAGCCATTCGAAATTTCAATGTACAAGGGGTAAAAGAAGTATCTCTCAGTGGCTTATATAATACTTTTCTTGATATCTAAAAAAAGAAAGAGAGGATTATAACATGTTTCGCGTGCGACAGACAATCTTCCGACCGGTCAAATAAATTACCCGAATCTAATGATACAATAATTACGTAACAAAGGTAATTCGAGAGGCGGTGCAGTAACCGGACAGTCACTCTATATATGTCCTGGCAGCTTTTCCGTGACTCACATAGGACGACTCTATTTTTAGTAAACCAACGAGTTACGACGAGTCGCAAATTTTCTCGTTTGGTAATTGAGCCGGGTTATCGACTCACTTTTCGTCGAGTTTTTGTCAAAATCAATCGGCATGGTAACGATTGTCAATAGAAATAATATATTCTCTATATGCAGAAATTTCGTTTTTTTTTCGACTTTTTCTTTATATTTTAAATCAATTCATTTTATTTTTCACAAAAATGTTTGATATACAAGAAATTCATGTTTTTCACATGATTTTTCATCAAATTTTATAATTATTTGCAAAATATAAAAATAAATTTTTGCTTGTTAAATATAAATGTAATTTCTGAAAAATTCGCTTATATTGATCAAGAGTTCCACGTTTTATGATTGATTTCTCACAGATTAGTATAATTGTATATTAAATATTTAAGCAGTTTAGGAAGAAGAGATCAAAATTTTTCAGTCGATTCTTAATTTAATTTTATAAAATAAAACTATCGGAAGTCAGAAATATTATCGACGCACTTACAACATTTTTTAATAATCAAGAAATTAATTTCCAAACAGTTACAAATCCATCCATTTTTAACAAGTGAGCAATTATATTGTGCGAAACTACAAAAAGCTCACAAAATAAGCTTGGAAATACATTTATAAAGATAAACATTTCAATTGTGAAATAAGTGGAAGAAGTATCACACAGAACTAAATTATATCAATACCACACAGGCGGATAAGGAAAAGAAGAAGAAGACCAAGAAGAAGGAGGAGGCTCCAGCGCCTGAACCTGAGCCCGCGGAAGAGAAACCAGCAACTCCTACGGGCACACCGAAGGAATCTGGTTCCGCTAGGGCAAGCAGCCGCGGCAGTCGCAAAGCTAAACGCAGTGGCTCCAGCGTCTTCTCCATGTTCTCACAAAAACAGGTGGCCGAGTTCAAGGAGGTACGGCACTATATGTATATCGTACACGTCCGTTTCTTGTAGACTCTTTGAAAAATATAAAATTCGTGATCTTATATTTTATTAAGAAAGGAGCGCCATCTCGCACGGTGTATCGCTAAACTAGGAAAAAATACATAAAAATCAACAAGAAAATTAACAATGTTAATCTATATCGAATAAGAGACTCGAATAAAAAAATCAAACTGAGTTGATGATAATCAAGTGAGAAAAGTGCGTTGAAGTGAATATTTTATGGATATGTACGCAGGCATTCCAGCTGATGGACGCGGATAAAGACGGTATCATCGGTAAGAACGATCTTCGCGCAGCCTTCGATTCCGTTGGCAGACTCGCGACCGACAAGGAACTCGAGGAGATGCTGAATGAGGCACCAGCGCCCATCAACTTCACTCAGTTATTAAACCTGTTTGCTGTTCGTATGTCAGGATCAGGTAAATGCTTCAATATCGGCGTTTATATAAAATATACGAACTTCGAAGATCGATTGATGATTAATCGCTTTAATAGGTGCTGATGACGACGACGTTGTAATCAATGCTTTTAAGACATTCGACGATAATGGCAAAATCGATGGTGAAAGGTACGGACAATACTCGAACATTTTTTTATTAAGATGCACGGATGCACCCATATGGCATATAGTGTATATAATGATTTTTATATTTCTGCACATCAGGTTAAGGCATGCTTTGATGACATGGGGTGACAAATTTACGCCCAAGGAAATAGACGACGCTTTCGATCAGATGTTCATCGACGATAAGGGTTTCATCGATACTCCGAGTTTAATTGCCATGTTGACCGGCACGGGCGAAGAGGAGGAAGAATAAGATCAGATGAAATTGTATCTCACCAAGAAGAAAACGTTCCTCGATTATGAAGCCTCGTTTTAACGTCAGACTCGCGTAGCTTGCTTCAATCAAAAGAAGACAGATATATTTATATTTAATTTTTCTTTCCTCCTCTCTACCTATCTATCTATTTTTATCTATCTATCTCTTATTTGAATTAAATAATTCTTTCTTAAGCTTGCTCTCTCTCTTTTTCTTTCTTTCTCTCTCTTACTCTCTCTCTCTCTCTCTCTCTCTCTCTCTCTCTCTCTCTCTCTCTCTCTCTCTCTCTCTCTGACTATCACTTTTTCTCTCTCACTTTCTCTTTCATTCACTCTCTCTTCCTCGTTCTCTCTTTCTCCTCCCTCCCCCTCTCTCTCTCTGTCTCTGATTATCATTTTCAACCACTATTTCTCTATATACTTCTCTATCTCTTTTAAACTTTGTATTTCTGTTTAATTTCTTCTTAGAATATATCTCTGCCTACTTCTTTTCTCCTGTTCCTTTTTCTATATTTCTCTGTATTTAGCTCTATTGTTCTCCTTTTATCTTTTTTCTCTACTCTTTCTATATCTTTTTTATTTATTTCTATATTTTTCTTCTTCCTTCTTTCTCATTCTTTTTCCCTCTGTTTTTCTCATTTTCCTCACTACTATCTAACTTCTGGAGAAAACTGCCAATTTGAAGAAAGAACGAACACGAGAAGTACAATCGATTTTACTTCTATTTAGCACAATTCTCTCAAACGTTGAACCGCATGTCCGTCGATAAACGAAGCTTCATTTGCTATTTTATCGTTCATGTAATAAAAGTATTAATAAAACTGTACGCTCTGATTTCGATCTGCTATTCCGCCGGTGGAATCGAGAGCGTGAGTCAGCACTCTTGATTTACTTGAGATATTTCGTAAAGACGAACCCGAGAGGAACATGTTATGTTTTTCACTGTCTCGGAATCCGGATATGCGTTCATACAATGTAGCGTCGACTAAATTTGCAAAAATTGTTCTCTAATATATTCTAAAATATTAACTCCATTTTTTATAGATATATATATCTCAGATATATTACGTTCTCTGTTCACGATGTTCTGTATCCGGAAAATACATTCGATTGTGTTGTAAATATAACACGGTACAACATAATAAAAGAATCATTGGTGACGAGAATATTACTCGTAGTTTTAGAATATATATTAGAAACTAATTATAAGAACCTCTAAAGAAAAATTATTTTTCGTGGTGCTACTTTAACATTTTATGAAACACATAATCTCGTTGATAAATACCTAAGAAAGATAAATACCGTTGTTGACTCACCGTAGTGTTACGATTCGCCCAGTATTATTTGAAAATCCAACGCGTTCTGCTGGCCTATGTTGATATTAAGTGCCCACAAGGTACATTCCACCGTCACTAATCTGCCAGCTATAACAAATGGAAAAGAATATAATGTATTAAAATAAAATACACTCTCTGTCACTCGAATAACCTCTAACATTATACATCCTGATAACTTACGCGTAATATTTTTGAATTGCAACGCTACCATTGGCGACAAATAATCCGGTTGTCCCACGAACGGAAAATATTTTACAGGAAAGCCAGCACTCGGTATATATTCAATCTCACCGACGTGTTCTTTATCGACGCCGTTCGCTCCATCGCACGACAACCAAACCTGAACTTTGTTCGAAAATCGGATAGTTTCTTCTAAAGCAGGTGGTATGTTTATAGGTAATTGAGAAGATTTATTGTAATGCATCGGTATCCAATCAAATCTCTATAAAGGAATTAGTTGAGAAACTTTATCTTACTCCATTTTATTTTCACGCAAAACAGCTTAGCCGATTCATACATTTATTATCGCGAAAATATAATTGAGTTCAAGTCAAGCGTTGAAATTCTCCTCTGTGTCAACTACGCGAAGGTAAGATCTCGATTTACCTTGTTAAACTTTATGAGAATACACGGCTGCAACGGATTCGTATATCCATAAGGAGGTTTTCCGCAAACGCCGAGGCTCTCGATATCAAAGAAACATGGTTTCACATCAGATATGTTCAGTGCCTCATCACTGCATTCCGCAGTTGTCTTGTAATTATCTCTGCTTTTATTGTACTCTGAAAAAAAAGATACCAACTTTACATACCTCTTTTCTTAACATTATCATATAATAAATATAATTTTTTACTGAAAATATTTGGACTTGTACCTTGCAAAAATTCAGTTAAAGCCTCTATATATCTTGCCGGACGAGCATTCGCATTTGATTCGTCCACCCAAATAATGGGTGATGCAGTGGACAATAAATTATTTGGTTTGAAACTAATTCCTATACAGAATAAGATACAAGGTATCTTATTCTATAATATATATCAAACAGATGTGATGTTATCAAATGTCAATAAAAATGAAGATTGTTTACATTAAAGCATTGGAAGAATCACTCTGCACATATTTAAACATACATATATTGTACATATATCATACCTGGACTGCCAAAATCCAACTGACGAAAAAGAGGAAAGTTGTTACCGAAATAGGATCTTGATGCTAAACCACTGTAGAGGAAAAATGGCTTATCCAATTTCGAGATATAGTCGATACTGACCCACATCTGCAACGCGAAGATGGAGCCCAATACACTGAAGAAGCACAAATAGAAAACTCCTAACAAGCCTGTTTCACACACAAATCATAAATCATTAGATTAATCCATAACAAATCACTTTCGGATCTGAACTATTAAACCACAAGTTTGTTTTTACATCTACAAATTTGGAGATTACAAGAGATATTTGAATGGCCGACCAACCCCATTCTTTTCCAGTTCTGCCAAGTATCATCCTCAAGTTGGGATTCCAAACGAATCGCATGAAATTCCTGAATGGTCCCAAGTCTGGCTCAGGCACTCTGCTCCGATAATATTCCTCGTCGTGTACAATAACCATTTTTAAAATAATATACCTCTGCGCTCAAATAATGATAAGTTAATACAAGAAAAAGAACAAACAAGAAATAAATGAAGTCTATCCTGAATATGCAGCAAAAGAATTTGTATTCCATACTATTCCTATATTCATGTTGGATATTTCAAAATTGTTCAATAACATATAATAGAAATACATATATATATATGAATTGTATATAAAACTAAAAATAAAATCATTCAGTTATTAGCATATAAACAATATTATCCGCAAAAAAATCCATTAAGTAGCTTGTTTATTATACATTATACAATATTTGCAGATAATTTTGTAATTATGTGCATTATCAACTATAATATTTATATATGTTATATGTATGTATACAATCCTAATCCTTAATTTGATTCTGCTTATTAATGAAAAAACTTTAAATATACAATAATGCTAAGTATAGCCACTTCTAATAATATAATAAGGATCAGCACAATTTTATTCGTCAAAACCCTTAATCGCATGATATTCAGAATTTTCCGCGTTCTGTTCAGTTCCTCATCTGTCTGCGACAACCTCCGCTTAGCTCGCAGCAAACGTTCTCTCTGTTCACCCAGTTCAGAGATCACCTCGGTCCCTATTTGTTCACTTTCCGCTGCGATCGCTTGCGATCTTGCGACCGACTGTGCTGAACGTTCCAACGCCGCATTGCCGTCTAACAGGACGCGCCGATGCTCCGCGTCCCAATCAACTCCAAAATTCATTGTCACTTTATTCAATTGACATCCAACGACAGTGAATACAAGATATCAAGAACGTGCTTAATCAATTGCCGTTCCTAATTAAAAATTCCACATTATCGCCTAAAACAAGAAACATTAATAAACATAACCAATGCGCACGGCGAATATAATAAATATGTATATCTTAATATCAACAGGCAGTAAGAACCTACCTATTTTTTTAAAATAGCAGCTTTTAGCTCTCTAACGGGTCGTCCTCGTTTCTAGAAATGTCACTCGTTAAGAGTAAAAATTAAACTATTTATAATCAAATATGAGACAGATAAGAAAAGATGACACTTGACAGTTTGATCAGTCAAACCGTAAATCATAGATTAAATACATCTGTACATAGAAGTACGACTCCATTATACATAAGTTAGGGTTCCAATATTTTCTTTCTTGAAATTCCTAGATACTTTCCAATCAGCCGTTTGCCTCACTGTTATTAGTTTACTGAAAATCGGTAGTATAGTCTGATGACTTTACAGACAATATAGTGTTTGACACACAGCTATAGTTTCATGATGCACTCGTTGCTGTAGCAGAGGGGTTTAGCCGGTAATGACCGATAAGATACAATAAACAGTTATTCGCATCACGGTAATTTCGTACGGATAAATGCGTAACTTATCGTAAACTGCTGAGCACAGAATCGTGAAAGCATCGATGATGACGCGTATTACTTTCCTTCATCCTGATCTCGGAATTGGCGGTGCGGAGAGACTGGTTGTCGATGCAGCCCTTGCTTTGCGCAAAAACGGTCACGACGTAAATTTCGTGACAACTCATCACGACCCGGAACACTGTTTCACTGAGACCAGGGATGGCACATTTTCTGTCACTGTTGTGGGCAACTGGTTACCCAGGCATATTCTGGGCAGGTTCTACGCACTTTGCACCTATTTACGCATGGTACGTAGGATATATTTGGACGGAATATTAAACAATTTTTGCCATACCTAAGATTAAGAAAAAGATAAATATGAAGTATTATAAAAGTTATATATTTCCTATTAATAACAAATAATGAAAAGAAAAATTTGTTTTGTAGAAATTACCAATTAAAATAAATTTTAATAAAAGAATATATTAAACATGTATACTTTCATAGAAATTTACAAATGTATTTTGTACATTTGTAAAAAATAATTTCCATTTGATAACCATTAATTGGTAACATATTTAATAATATGTTTTTATATATTCATTTTTACAGATATATGCAGCCACTTACATAATATTTTCTAACCAACGACCAGAAGTTGTCTTTTGTGACCTGGTATCTGTATGCATTCCTGTTCTTCGACTGCGAATTCCATATGTGGTATTTTATTGTCACCATCCAGATCAGCTGCTCTCACAGCCTGGAGGCTACAGTAAACAGCTGTATCGTATGCCTCTAAATTATTTGGAAGAAATTACTACAGGCATGGCTCATAAAATATTTGTAAATAGTATTTATACAGGCAATGTGTTTAGAAACACATTCAAGCGATTACACACTGAACTGGAAGTCTTATATCCCTCTATTAATACTGATTTTTTTGACAAAACAAGAATAGTGTCTATAGAAAGGGTACTGGATAGAAAATTATCAGATGATAGTATTATACTGTTATCTATCAACAGATATGAGCGCAAAAAGAATTTATCTCTTGCTTTAGAAGCTCTAGCAGAGTTAGAGAATCTTCTGACAAAAGAAATATACAAACGAGTGTACTTGATTATAGCTGGTGGGTATGACAAGAGAGTTGAGGAGAATGTGGAATATCATTTGGAATTAATAGGACTCGCTGACGAGTTACATGTGACAGACAAAGTAATGTTCTTACGTTCGCCTTCTGACATAGATAAAGTCTCTATACTTCATCATTGCAAAATTGTAATATATACACCACCAAATGAGCATTTCGGCATTGTGCCGCTGGAAGCAATGTATATAGGCAAACCAGTAATCGCTCATAATTCTGGCGGTCCGATGGAATCAATAGTGTCTGGAGAGACCGGTTTTTTAGTCGACTTATCCGGTCAGGCATTTGCCTCGAAAATAGCCTTCCTGATCACAAACCCAGATCGCACAGAAAATTTCGGAAAATCTGGTAGAGACAGGTTTCTAAAGATTTTCAGTTTCGCCGCATTCAGCGCTAAATTGAATAAGGCAATAGAGGACTTAATTAACAAGAAAGTAAAGTAACAATGAAAGTGCTATCCGAATAAATATTCACGGTATTCTTGACTTTTGCACAATATCAAATATATCTTGAATGATTATCGAAAATGGTACTAGGAAAAGGGGATAAGAGAATGATTGTTTTTATGGAATATTTTTAGCAACCTGTATCGATTAAGTATCCGACTGAAATTTGCATTTCTTACTAAATGTTTATAAGTTATCTCTCCAATTTAATCTTCCATCTATCTTCACATATCTCTTTTTAATTTTACCTTTTTTCTCACAATGAGATTCAAAACTTTCTTTGGTCATTTAAATAGCTCTAACGAACAGTTGAAGGAAACAGAATGATTATATTATATATGGTAAAAATACTGACAATAAATGAAAATACAAAAAATATAAATATGAGTAAACTTCGTAAATAAAATATACGCTTAAAACGTTGAGATTTAATAGAGTCCAATGAAAGAATCAAAGATTATTCATTTCTATGTATGAAATATTTAAAACTTGTTAGTTTTATATAAGTTATAAATTATAATTATTATTGTGTTATTAGATAATGTAATATAAGTCGTTCTTTAATTAAATGTTGCATGTATAATCGATTGTTAAAAATAAATTATAATTGTAAATGACACTGAAAAAAAAATAAAAATTATACGGATTATAAATGAAAAATTAATTTTTATAGTTATTTTTATAGTCATTGAGCGCCATATAATGTAAATAACATTGCATAAATGTAAAAATATACAATCAATGGAGAACAAGGCTTTTGAATATTTAAACAATGTGTAAAGTGTTCCATTCGCTGTTTACACTTTGTTTAAAAAATATATTATCTATGAAGGAAGATGTTAAACTAATGTATGAAAAAGTCTTTCACATAGCTCATTTCTAGTCCATTAATTGTAGATTATCAAGTTTTTCACTGGAATAAAATCCCGCTTTAACTTGTCTGCCACCGAAAAAGCGTCCATTTAAATCTACTACGGCTTTAATAGCGCTCTCTATTCTTTTAAACTCCACAAAAATTCGAACAGCTTCTTCTGCAGCTGCTTCCATTACTTCGTGAATAATGACACGTGCAACATCACCGTATTTCGTGTTGCATTCATCTTTCACTTCTGGTTCAAGATCGTCATCCACCTCTCCAGGACCGACCATATTTCGTAGAAGTACGACCTGAAATGGAAAAAGTCCGAAAGGATCAGTAACAATATACAAAAAAAAAAATAGAATTGCATACGTGGGGCTATTTTAATGAAACTCATTGGATAGAATTGACTCTATCTAACTTCGTTTCTCGTTGAATTTCATTCTAAAATGAAATCGTACAAATGATCGTGTTATTTATAAATTGCATCTCGGCGAATTAATATACTGACCTTACTAGGACACTTCATTATCTCAGTAATGCTAGGCTCTTCTGCAGGTTGCTGTTGCACAAGTGGTTGTTGTGTTTGTGGCGGTGAAGCTGTAAGAGGTGGTGGTGGTGGCATGAGCTGCTCCCTTTCTCCAACTATTCTACCACCACGTTTACTCGTCTTCTCTACTTGTAACGCTACCGACATGCCTTGCTCTTTTTTTCCGAGACCCTGTCCCTCCTTGAAGCCATACTTGGCCATTATCTTTGCAGCCACAGATGATGTGGCATAGCCCAGACTAGATTGCTGCGATCGTGGCGAGGGGGGTGGTAATTCTGAAGATTCTTGCAGAGAAGGTGGTGGAGCAATAGCAGCACCTCCAATCATACCTCGTGAGGAAGGTGTTCTTTCCTCATCCCTTTCAGGAGGTATCATGGTGCTGTTACTTCCAGAAGCCTAATATTCACAAAATTTTATTATCTTATTAATAATTAATGTTATTATCAATAAACTTATATTTGTATCATAACTACATGTGATTTATGTCAATAATGTTATATATGTATATATGTGATTCACTTTTTATTTGGGTTTTCCAACAGAGATATTTAAATATCTTGAGAAAATATTTTAATATTCAAGCTTGATCTTTTGGAAATACACTTGTGTAAATATAATAGTTGTTTTTTGTTTCATCTCACAGGATTAGTTATATAACTTACAAGATTGTTACAAATAATATTTTGTTTAGAATAGTCTATTAAAAAAATATATATTAATTAAAACTATTTGAAACTAATTGTATTATATCATCACATATTACCTGATTATCCTCAAAACGTGTATTATCTCTCCTACGTTTACGCATTTCCGTCTCCTGATCATGTTCCCTGTCTCTCATATCACGTAGTTCTTTCACAACTTTCTCATATTCATTGGGCCATATAGGATCATATTCATTCACGACATTCCAGTCAAATTCACTACCAACTCCTATCCCACTTACACTACTAGTTGATAGTGGATTATTATGGGTAACATCATCTTCTCTGTCTAAGTCACGATTAGTTTTTGATTTTAAATCTATTACAGGTGCTAGTACCGCAGAAGCCTTTCTATACTGTTCACGTTTTGGCTATATATATAAAACCACAAAAAAATTGTTATTTCCTAAGACTAAATCTTAAATTTATATTTAAAAGAAGTAATTGTAATATGTGATTTTATCTGTAAATGATGAATTTACCTGTGTTGTGGCAGCTTTTTTTAGTTGTAACTGAGATTGTAATAATTTAATACCAGAAGACCATCCTGCAACTTTTTCAGAGGTTCGATGCTTATCAAAATCATCATACAAGGACATGTTGTACAAGTATTTTAATGTTCATCCAAAGAGCATTTCAAATATAATTAGACTTCTCTATTTTGTACAAGCAAATCATTTGTACGTTTCTGTGTTTATGCACTACAATGCATAATAAATAATAGGAAATGCTATTCAACTTGAATGAATTAATATTCAATTCCTCTTTTTCCTTTTTATAAAAATGTCCCGATCTTCTTGACGTTATACTATCGAAGTGTGTCTTGATTAAATTTTCATTTTCCAGTCGAATAATTTAACATCAAACAACTATCATGTAACTTTGAGAAGAATTCTTCACGCTTCACCTTTTCATTTATCTCTGATGAGAGACGCCATGTTAATTTCTAGTTTCACTTCATAAGATATCATTTCAGAGGGCCTCACAAACAATGATCATATTTTTAATGACTCTATATTGGTCAGCTTGGTCAAGCTCTCAATAAGGTTATGTACTGCAGAGCTGCGCGGATGTTATTATACGACTGAAAAATGAAACAAATTTATATATGTAAGTATAAATCAATAAGTAAATTATTAATTATATAGAAAATATATTTCCCCGTGTGTGAAAAGAATATTAAAGAAAATCATCGTTCATCCAATTGCAAAAGACATAAGATGCGATAATCTCTTTTGTTTGGGATTGAACTATCGATCGACTTTCGTAGACGCATCGCAACGCAACGAACGTGTGTAATTGAGACACTTGTGTGACACGTGAAGAGGAACGATGTTTCGCAGAGCGCAACTTATTTTATTAATTTTTGTTGCTATTATCTACTGTGTATGTGGTGACAATGAAGCGATCAAGAAGTATGGGAAAAGACATGTCGGCGCGAGTAACTACCAAATGTGCCTCGAAAGTTTTGACATTCATAAAGACAAGATTATCAAAACCCAGGACTCTCGTAAAATGGGTGCTAAGCATTTGAATGTGATGGACGTTGATTCCCAATTGGATTGTCTGAGATATTGCTGTGAAACTGAACGGTGTGATGTGTTCATTTTTGAAGAAAAGGTAAGCATTTGTAGATACTACATGTAACAGAGAATAGAATAATGATAAATTTAGATACGATATTAAAGAAATTAAAGCAGACCCCATTATATTTTACTTTATTTTATAGAAACCTGGTAGTTGCTATCTCTTTGAATGTGGTCCACTTCATGACTTTAAATGCAAATTTACAAGACATGCTAATTATACCAGTGCTGTACGTACCAGTTATCCCATACAGAATATACAAGCAGAAGAAGAAATTAGAATATCTCAACAAGAACATGAGTTAAAATCACTTAGGTATTTATATAATCACTAAGGAGATTCTCCTTTTGAATTTTCATATTCATCAGCTTTCTAATCGTGTAGCGTTTTAATTTCTCTCATATCTTGCAGAAAAAATAATGATATTACTTCAGATTATGGATTTACAGAGGCTTCCATCAAATCTATAGTTACACAGATACCAAAAATAATATTAACTACTCCTCCGCCGATTAAATCAGGTATCCTTATCTAATGTTTCAAATTTTATAATAAATTCAATTAAATACACTAATATATATAACTACATATTGAGATTTCTATCTTAATTTACTTGTGTATTAATTTACTTATATATAAAAGCTAGATATAACAATATAAGCTAGATTCATAGCATAAATATCATTGATAGCTTGTAGCAGGAATCAATATGAATGTCGTTCATCTGGAGACTGTATAGCTATATACAATGTTTGCGACGGTATTCCGCAATGTGCAGACGGCTCCGATGAAGCAGCCGATCTCATATGTCCCACGGAGAAACCAGTGGTGATGCCTTCAATGATACAAGCACCACAGCCACCTGCTGATATTATAAGATATCAACAGATTATCGATCAGCACAAGCCGCCACCCTTTGTCCCTTTCTATCCTGCTGGATCTGAGATTAATTCTAAAACTTGGGAGATACCTGGCAATATGGCCCATAAAATGTCACAACCACAGAATATGTTATATCCCGGTCAGCCAGTAGAGATACAAACGCAAATGCGTAAGAATTACGGGTCACCAGGTTATCAGTGGGATTACCAGCCATTGTACGAGCAAAACAAAGAGTCGTATATTCCTGTAAATTCATTCCAAGAACAGAATATAAATCCTTACGAACGTACGTAAAATGTAATATGTATATAATGCTTTTATAATATCCGGTATGTTTCAAAATGTCTCTGTTTTTTTAATGATGGATTCTCTGTGAGAGTTGTCACAAGTGTTATTTTTTGCATCATTTTCGCGACAGAAAAATTGATTCTAGATTTTTATTGTATAATATTGAAAGAATATTTAAACTTCCTGAAAAAGTATTGTATAAATATTTAATCATTTATATGAATATGTGTATATATTGTGTGAACACTCGTGTGTTTATACTTTATTTTTTTTTTTTTTTTCAGAGCAATCACATATATTTAATCATAAAGGCTCGAGCGTTTTAGGAAACAGTGAAGCGGATAGGTAATACAAAGTATTAACCTATTGTTTATTAAATTAAACATCACTAAACCTTCACTGCCTTGTAATATAATTTTACATTAGAGGTCTTTACATGGATTCCAAACATCTGTATAACTCGCGTTTCCCACCCCCAAACAAAGGGACTTGGCAAGAGAATCAGATGCTGTTGTCACCGTCTGCATCTCCTGCAGCAAATTTTGAAAACAAGCAAATCGATAATGCAGAAAACATTGCAAAAACTACAACGATATCTGTCTGTGAGGTAAGCATAAGTTGATAATTTGAATCATTGTAATCTTGATAATATATATTTGAGTGTTTGTACAACAATCTCATTACTAGACTTCTGAGGAGCATAAAAGTGAATTGACACAAAATACAGAATTCGATAAGAAAAAAGAAGTAGATACACATTTAGCTCACACAAAGCATGTGAGCAAACAAGTGACTGGAAAACCAAATTTATCAGCAAACAATGACTATGTTACTAAACATAGTCATTCAAAAGACTCTAAAGGTAAAAGTATAATAGATTTACACACTGAAAAAATTAAGATACGAATAATTATCCTGGCGAATTACAGATACAATACTTTTCATTTAGTACCACAGACTTGTTTAACATTTTATTATGAAACAATGATTTATATTTTCTATAGATCAGAAGAGTGTAATTGTGATCGAGGAGCATGCTAGAACACATGAGAGAACTGACATTATCTCGGAACGTGTTCAAATAATCGAAAACGACCCTAAAGGAGCCATGGTGTCATTAACGTTGGGACTTATAGCAACCGTTATCGCGGTTTTCTTAATTAGTTGCGGTTTTAGGGTAGTGAGGAGACGGCGTGGAAGATGCGGGCACGGACCTTATGCGCATGATGCCGATTACTTGGTCAATGGAATGTATTTATAAGTAAATAAGGAGGAATCTAGTCTTAAAAGAATCTAGTCTTAAAAGAATCTAGTCTTAAAAGAATCTAGTTATAATCTAGTTTGAGCATGTTTATCATATTTTTACACTATTGTAAGTATTTCCATGACTATGCTCTAGAATGGTGAAATTTTTACCGATATTTGCGCTTGAGTAAAATAACATTCCTTGAGTAAAATAAATGTAATTAGATTATGACATGCTTACTTACGTCGTATAAAATTATAAATGTTTCCGTGCTTGTGAGGTTACTGACAATAGTATCTTTTAATATAAGAATATAACAAATGATAAATATCTTACATAAAGTAGCTCTATCGATTCTTTTGTATATTTGTCAAATTCCTACTTTTTATCTAAATAATTGTTATCTAAATAAAAATTGAATTCTTATAGGAACATTGTGCAGTGTGATCGATAAAAACAACTTAAATTGTTACACATTTTTTCATTCAAAAATATTGAAGATAATATATACATTACTATATGGATACAAGAGATTGTTCATAGTTTATGTTGTATGTAGAAACCGCTAGTAAAACATCTATCATAATCCAAATTCTATATTATTTTATATATTTCAATTATAAACAACAGTAAAAACTAATAAATGATTTCTTATTTATTAACAAGAATCTATAAAATATTTTCATCTTTATAAAAATAGTCGTTATATCAAAAACCCAATTTAATAATGCTCTAGAGAATATTACATTTTGTGTTATAATAATGCACGGTAAATACTGTCATCGTGAAATTAATTTCATTAAATATTATAAATAACCAAGGAGAATTTTAGGATATTCTAAATCGTTTTTAATTATATTTTATATGACAGTTTCGTGCGAATATATCTGTTATCGATATTACATAAAAAATCTAAGTTTTTCCTTTTTCTTATTATGTATAATTATAATCGAGTGAGTGAAAAGATTATCACAAATACCAACAGAATTCGACGTAATATATGCATTATCATACATATATAAATGTATAATAACGATATGACAAATGAGCATCGCAGAACATTAATAATATAATGAGATTCCTCATTATATAGTCTTTACAAAAGTTCTTTAAGTTTCCAGTTCACACGGATTGTACCATTATACACGCGAGTTAGCCGCAGCATTCTGTTGGGCTTGAATAAATTCAGGATAATCGATGTAGCCATCATTATTAGCATCATCCATGTTAAGTATTGGATCTATCAATTGTACTAACTCATCATCAGTGAATATTTTATGACCTTGAATTCCACCAGACTCTGTATTCCCTTGTTCTATAAATATAATACATATGAATTTATGATATCAGCAAAAACAAAACACAGCAAAAATGATTAAATTTTATATACCATGCCAATGAATAAGAGACTTGATCAGTTCGCAACCATCCAACTTATTGTTGTTATCCGCGTCATGCATTTTAAAATAGTGGAACTGTAACTCCTGATCTGTCATCTTGCTTGTATCTATTGGTACATCAGCATGTTCTGCGATGTGTCTAGAAAAGAAAAAATAGTCTTACAACATAAATGTTCAAAATTTGAAAATGCATAAAAATCTCACACATTTATGTCCTCTAAGCGTATTTTATATTTATTAATTCTAATTCTGATTACTTCAATATGAATTAAAAATCAACAAGTTGTTGAATTGGTTACCAATCTTTTAAATTTCTCTCCAATTGTTACCTACTCTTTCTCATGAGCTATATTAGCAGCATTAAGTATTTGAGGTTGCCCTTGTCCAGGCCCATGCCCATGCCCATGTCCATGTCCTTGTTGAACTGGTGGCTGCTGTTGAACAGGTACTTGTTGCATAGGTACCTGTTGTTGCATAGGTACTTGTTGCATGGGTACTTGCTGAACAGGAACCTGCTGCTGTTGCATAGGTACTTGCTGTTGTTGCATGGGTACTTGTTGATACTTGAACAGAAATTATTAATAACTTTAATAAGATTTCAAGTCATTTTTAACATTAATAATAAATACGAAAGTTATTACAGTATAAAAGGGATGACGTTATTAATAAATATTTGAAAGACCAAATTATGATCATGAATTTACTTGTTGCTGTTGTGGAATGTGTTGTGGTGGTGGCGCTTGAACAGGCTAAAACAAACGAATCAAGGAATAAATCAAGGGATAAATCAACATTACGATAAAATATAAATAGTTCAAAATAACTACCACGTCATACATACTGGTGCAATACAGAGTATCAGCACCATATGTTTGCTGATACTATCAAAAACATAACCTACCTGCTGATAATGCTGTGGCGGCACGCCCGGCGCGACTCTTTGCGCTTGAGCATGTATGTATTTGCATCCGAATGATCCGATGATCAATGCACACAACATCCAATGCATTTCGCTGCACTCTGTTCGAAGGATAGCATATGTTACTCACTGATATCAAAATTATTGTTATTGATTATCGTTACCGCATCTTATCGTATTCGGAGTTTTTACATACTCGATATAATTTAGTTGACTCGATATGTATAGAATTTAAACAAGTACCTTATTTATGCTAGGGAATGTGCAAATAACTTGTCATCTGCGTGAACGTCTCGCTACGGTGTTTCGAAGACAGACCACTTTATAGGTTATGTCACGAAACATCCATACACGAAACGACGAACTGACGTGGACAGACCACTGCGCACCTGACGTGTTTACTCGACGAACTGACGTGTGTTCGTAAAGTCAGCTGCAAATTCATCTTAATAACATCATTGAATCAGATTTTCTTTCCTGCTAAAATCAGAAGATATTTCATGGCTTATTCCTTTTAGTTAATTTAATTCCATTTAATTTTCCATGTGTTTTATCTCTTTCTCTCTCTCTCTCTTTTGTATACAACTTCTACTCAATTATTTGTTTATTTATTTATCCAACAAGATAAAAAGGCAGAATATAATGCAATCTAAATATAATCTTAAAGCGAAGGATAAAAGGACGCGGTCGATAATGTTTAAAAAATAATACAGATGGATATAGATTTTAATAATCCGATAAGTATGTTAATACCTTCGAATTTTGTTTATCACTATAAGGCAAAGATAACTGTTTTTTAGTTCTTTTCCAGGATGTATCGGAAATCAAATTTTTTTTGTGAACCTGTAAGGTTACATTTAGCAGTAAAGAAGTATAAAAAAAGATTGGCAGTAGTACGAGATATTACTTTATCACTTATTGCAACTACAACAGGTAATATATATATATAACATACTGACCTCCAATATTCTTACACTATATAGTAGAACGTATATTCAAACATCTCCCAGTTGATCTCTCAGTAATACATACGTAGTTACATAGGCAGTGTTTATTTATTATTAATTCTATTTTTCGCCTACGAAAGTTGACACGAGAGAATTTTTCGCACATATACTTTCTGGCATTTGCTTGACGTCTACGTTTAGGTACTAAGAGTCAGTTAGATGTTAAGACGTCTAACGCAAAAATCATTTGTTAGTCGTTCATTAACGCTGTCGAATGTAGGATTATGGCTTTTAAAATTTCAGGCAGTTCGACCATACTTCTTCGACGAATTCTTGCACTCTAAATCGTATTCGTATTGTCGTACCACGGTGGCATCCACCTGGTCGGTGTTCTAGGCCTGCTTCGGGAGATCGGTACTGCGACATCGACATTCCGTCTCCTAGCCGAGGTGGTTTTCAAGGCTTGATCCAAAACGACGAATGGTTGATCGTCGACGCGACGATCCTGCCTATTGATGTCTGTTCTACCGAAACTAGGTGAATATGGCCTGGTAACGTCATTGCGACTTATACGGTCGGCCGAGGGGCTACGTATCCTTTCGGAAGACTGTCTGGCTGACTGACCGAAGCCTCGTGGTTCGTTGTCCACGTCGCACACGTGAAGTCGATACGTTGGACTAGGAGATCGCATTCTCGTAACCGCGCGATCCGTCAGCTCTGTCGGCTGCGCTAGTCTTGGCGCCGTAGCCTGGGAGAGCTTGGAACTTCTGCATAGATCGTAAGATTGATAAAAGCAATTATAATGCGTTGCAAAGGCATGCGTTAAACAAGTTAATATTATAAACGTTCAATCAATTAAATGTACCTTCTACTGGCGGGCGGTGGCTTCCCAATGACGTTGTCCTCGAGAATCCGAGTGTTCAACACTCGAAACGCGTCTTGATCCTGAGGCGTCCTGTCGCACTGATAATCGTTGTTATTGTTGTCATTCAACCAATAATTCTCACCTCTTCTTGAGGCGTTTGGACTACGATCAGCTCTGCCATATGCTCGGGATTCTAAGCCGCCATCTTGACGATCATATCGCGCGCAATAGGCATTTCTGTATTCTGGCTGAAGGTCGATGTTACCTTCCGGCCGTAAATTCGCCGGCATCTTCAATGTCTCGACCCGTGGCACGTGTCCATATGGAACATACTGCGACCTCACTTCGCTAATGGGTTCGTATTCGAATGCGCGGCACTCCTGGTGAATCGGCTGGATCCTGTTAAAGAAACAAGCGCTACCACGCGTAGGAGAGGTTGCCATCGTCGGTCGCAGCATCGTTGGCGGTTTCCGATATATGGGACGATCCCGCGGATATTCTAGATACTTGGATTTGTATTCCGGGTCTTGATCTATCTTCGTGGAAAACTTAGAGCGTGACGGCGAGGATACTTTTGAGCCGTCGGCACGACCTATCTCGTCGTCCGGTTTCGAGATCTTCGGCCGTTCGCGTGGGAAGTCCTGTGATCATGACAATCATTAACTCCGAAATCATTTTTTATATGATAAATGAAAAAAGAGCTAACGGAGAAAAATTTTAAATACATACTAAAGGTTGTTATATACAAATTGCTGTAGTCGAATAGTCGCAGATAGAATCTTAAATGCCTTAAATACCTTATAAGCGTCTCGATATTCCGGGATATCAAGCGGTCGGCCATTGAGATCTTCCAACTTCGACACTAACATTCTCATCTCTTCGTCCTTCTTTCGGTCCTCCTTCCGCTCGAGAGATCTCATCCGTCTGTTGTCTTCCTCATCATTGTCATCATCTCTAACTAGTTTAGCCTGCTGCTGTGCCTGCTTAACACGAGGGTGGACGAAATTCTCCGTGTTTTCCGTGTCTTGGAAAAAATCTCCACTGGCTTTTAAGTGCGTCTGAGGCTTTTTGGGCTGCAGTCTATCTGCAATATACATAACGTGGACATAATTTTACAAAGTTTCTTTGAACTTTCTATAGGTGATTTTTAACTTCGAACTTGAATTTCTCTCGTCGAACATATCAAAATTTAAAGCAAAGCCCAAACGTTTTGTCGAACGCAACGAGCTTAACGTTCATCACCTTTGATGCTGTAGTCCCTGAACACGTCCGTATATTCCGGCAGAAAGTACGTATCTCCCTCGAGCTTTAGATTCGTACTTCGTCTCAGCAGTTCAGGTCTTCGCGCGCCTACGAACGGGACGTATTTATCGTGATTCTCCGTCGATGTTTCCAGTTCGCCCTCCATCTTCAGGTGGGTGGGTATACGCATGAGCTCCGGTCGACTGACGTTTAGCCACTCGATGAACTTCTCGCACTTCTCCGTCATGGTATCCAGCTCACCCTCCATCCTTAAGGACGTGGGTCGGCGCGCGAGCTCGGCTCGGTGCTGACCTTCATAAGGTACGTACGCCGTGTATGTTTCCGTATCCGTGTAGAAATCACCGCCGCATTTCAAGCTGGTGCCCCTGTTCGTAACATGATTTGTGAGATGACACTTTTGAACAATTTTCACTCTACATCGTGTTTATCACATCGGATTTATTTCTCTCTACGTGCACCGGGTTGAAAGATCGAATCGTCATTACGTATTCGTTCGTCCGAATGCGCAGCTTTAAATAAAGTATACACCGATACTTTAGTAGATAGATGTCACGACGGACCAATAAGAAAGCAAAAGAAAGCGGCAAGGCAATTCCGCTGGCGATTTAGTGCATGACAGACAATCACATTATAGCAATATGACAGTTTGTCTTATACTTCCGCAATGCTTGCGAACTCGCGTGTCTCGGAACAGTTTTGATATATGTCGTGTCCTGAACTTGCGGATACATGGCAGGAAAAGATTAGTAGTCCTCGCGAAATTAGCTAAATAAACGATCGAATGATCGTATAACAATTTGCGACAACAATTGCTATAACGACGTTTCAACTACACAAGTTTCCACCCTCTGAAAATTTTCATGACATACGTATTTTTCATTCAATTATATCTTGTATCATCGAGATAACTATGTAAAATTTTACAGTTGCAATAATTCAATATAATTTTATATGTTGCATGTTATATTGGAGCGATTATTTATATCATGTTTATTACGAGTATTATTATTATTATTATCTTCGTGATTAATTTGTAGCAATGAATTATTTATTAAAATCATTAATGCCAGCCAACTCATTCGTAGATAATAGTATTCATAAACAATAAACATGGCAAGATTAATCGATAACTACCTCCTAATAGGAGACGAACGTTTGATCGAAGTCTCAAATTTCGAGGCATCCATCGTTTCGTGATCATGAGGGGGAGCAGTCCTCTTTGCAACAGATCGATCCTCGATCGCTTCGCGTTCGCTGAGAGCCATGCGACGTGAAGATCGCGCATCCTCGATGGTCCTTTCTACACGCGGATAATCCTCAGATTCGTTACCTTTTATTGGCCAGACATTTTCCTATTATACGGGTATACGCTCTTAATACTGATTATCTATAAATCATAACTAATAATTAATTATGACGTAAAAACGCTCGTACATATTTAGGACGAACAATTTTCGTCTTTAACATTTTTTTTTTTTGAGAACACGAGAAACTCACAAAATCTCGTATCTGTTTATGATTAGGATGAAACGATTTCAGATATAAATTTATGATACGAATAAAGAATTAGAGAAAAATCGCAGAGTACCAAGAAGAGTATTGCAGGAGCGTTACAACTTGCAAATACCTTAGACGGTTCCTCGACGGTCATACCGAATGCGCGCTGATACTCAGACGCGGGGTCCTGGATAACCACCGGTGACAGTTCTGGATAAGGTTGGAGATTGTCCTTCGGCCGGTCGTGTACGCGTCTTCGTCGGTATCGAGCCAATTCGTCGACTGTCAGCCCTTCGAGGAACGGCCATCTTTCCTTGACCTTGCTCTTGCGTGCTTTACCCTTGCCTCCTTTGCCGCGCGCTATCTCGGAATCCGAGGAAGACTCGCCGATGCCGCGGGTGGAGGAGGACCTTTGCCTGTTTGAGATTTAGATAAGAGAACGGTATTAATTAGAGGTGTTTAATGGTAATCTCACGGGCTTAATTTTCGCCCCGACGTTAGTTAGATACGTTTCACTCATTCAGTCGTGGTACCCTTTCATTTTCCTTTCGCGGAATTCGTGAGACTGTACTTTGGATCTTCATTTAATTTTTAATTAAATAAAATGGTAGCGTAGCGCGCTTAACATTTAATTTTATATATCTGCGAGTTTCGTTTTGTTCAATAATTATACCGATAAGTGTCATTTCTAATATTTTCCATTTGTCAGATAATTTGCATAATGATAGGTTTCTTATTACACTTTGATCAAAAAGAATTATTAGCTTCGGCGGAGCTTGTACTGACGATCAAGGGTACAAGACTCACGTACGAAACAAGCAAAACGATCTCGCGATGTGATGTGGATGGACGACCTAAGCTTACTGAACATCTTCCGATAGCGATGAGAGACGCCTGAAGGGAATGTTGGAAGGCGAATTAGGGATGTAAGAGGGCGGGTCGGCGAACGGCGAGGAGGGCATAGGGAGGACGAGAAACAGGAAGAGAGTGGTACGAAGGTACGTGCATGCCATTACAACGGCTCTCCCAGACGCGACGAATCGATCTGCAGAGAGAACGTAAAGCTCGAAAAATAAATCTCCTCCCAGTCTAATGGCTCGCGCGCACGTCAACCTTCGCGAATTACTTCGAGGACAAGCGTGATATCTGTGAAACATCGTCTCCGACGATGTAGTTGTAGCTCGATGCCTGCGGTCGAAACCGGGAAAAAGAATACCCGAGAGAGAGAGAGAGAGAGAGAGAGAGAACAGAAATAAGTTAGATATTTCATAAATACTTATAGATTATCGAAACATGAAGACTCTCGGACATGAAGAGAAGGAACGGAGTGGAGATATCCCTGTTTCAATGCATGATAATAATCACAAACAGTCTGCGCCATTCTTTGGCAATTTATACAAGATAACGTTTTCTAAAATAATATACAATAAATTAACATAATATAATCGTTTCGACAAAAATGCAACACATGTAATAATATATAAAAGAAAAAGTAACATACTAACATAACGTAACAAGTCAATGACAACAGATTGTTCCATAGCTGAAGATAGTACAACCGGTACAGCTGATGATTCCACATGAAAAAAAAAAGTCGGAAACGTACTATTTCAAGTAGAATCTTTATTTATGCAGACATCCTATATCTCTCCCTAAATCTCTATTTCTATTATATAGATCATAACTAGACATGAGTGAGAGAAAGCTCAAACATTTCTCAATCAACAGAGTGACCCTTGTATACTCGTATGAGGACTCATCGAATCGCGTGTGGTAGCGTGGCCGAGCGGTCTAAGGCGCTGGTTTAAGGCACCAGTCTCTTCGGAGGCGTGGGTTCGAATCCCACCGCTGCCAAGTTTTTTTCTTTCCCCTTACAATCCCTTTCCTCAGCCGTGCGTGCGAAACCGCGATAATGTTGTTAATTTGAGTCGCGGCCGACGACTACTTTCTTCGCGAATCCCATTGATTTTCTTTCTTCGTCTCGCCCTTACTCACTCGGGTTACCGCCCGTTGATTTGCTCTTCTCGGTCGATTCGTAATGCCGAAGTTCCGTTTGACCCAAAGACCCCGATTTTAGCTATGAACTCATGCATATATATATATGTGTGTGTGTGTGTGTGTGTGTGTGTGTGTATACACAGACCCTCGCGCGTGTCCTAACCACTTGGCACAGCGAATTTCTATAGCAGCGCGGCTAAATTAATGTCTGCGCCACGTGGTCGCACGCACACACGCCAGTTTACAACTGAGCGCACTGTCGCTTCGGTCAGTTGTTCCGCGGTCGTGCGTGATTCAATCTCAACGCATTTTACCGAACCGCCGGTATTTGCACGCAAACCATCTCATATTAGGAAATCCAGGCCAGGTAGTCATAAAAAGTCCTTCACTCATCTCGTCCCTCATCACCGAGTTTCTCGAGTTGACGAACTGTAGAATTGTTTTTGTCAGTTTTCGAACTTTCTTCCGTATACAAATATGTCTAATTGATGGACATATTGACATTGGATCACGTTGAAAGAGACGCCGAATTTCTAAAAAGGATTAATTGGGCGTTGTCATTAAATTGGAAAAGTGGGCGCGATAAACAGTATCGACAAATTTAGCAGATGATTGTACCATTGCGCAAAGGTGTGATCAACGATTGGGCTAAATGGGGTTAAACGATTGCTAGCGATGATAATTTAGTTAAAAGCCCCTCCGCGACCGTAAAGTGCTCGCCATTCATCAAATTAGAAGGAATATTGAAAATCTTCCGCGCGCAGACAGGAAATTAAGTTCGTATATATTGATACCGATAAGTGGTCTTCAATATCAATTTGCGGCAGATCGTTAAGAGTAATCGTCTCATTACGAGCAGTTGTGTAACATAAGACGCATAATAAGTAGAATGCTTTAATATACGTATATCTTAGAAAGTGTTATTAGCGGCATGATTTTATCTACTATTTATCAAATAAGTTGCCATATTATACAAACATTATTTGGCAATTGAATCGATTTTTTTCGAAAGGCTATATCACTACGAAACGAGATCTTTCGAGGAAAACGAGTCCAAAAGGAGTGAAAATTTAAGAGGTGTAAATAGTGAAACTTGCTTCCTCTAATAGAGTTTATTAATACAAAAATTAATTTTTAGAAAAAACAACAAAGATACAATTTTCTTTCTAAAGCCCGATCCAATTGTTGTGTCCTGTATAAATGGTCAGAAAAGCAGAGAGGAAGAAAAGTAAATTTTGACAAAAATTTAAGAGTCCCTTGACTTTTTTAAATATTTCGAGAACCTCGAATGTGTTGAAAGTTTCAAATATTTTGAAAACCAAAAAAGTCACAACTATATCATAGTACAAGCTGTATACGTAGCTATATATGTTTTCTGCATACGTCTATACATAATTAACTATATACCTGTTATCTGTACGTAGACGTAAATGAATTTCACAAATGAATTTCAGACTATCAGGATCTTCGAGACATTGGTCAAAGTTTTAATTTGAAACAGCGTATAAAGCAGTTTACATCTCACGTATGTGCGATCGAATCGCTCGCGAGAGCTCTCGATATACGCAGATTCGAGCGGCGATTGCTGGCTAAAGGAGCGGCGCGGTACGGCGCGCGAAACGTTACCTTTTGCCGGAACGGTCGCTTCTGCCCTCGCCCATCGCATCGTCCTGCCCAACAACGGCGGTAGCTCGCCTGCCGATGGATGCAGGTGGTGCGAGAAGGTGCAACAGTAACAAGAGAGCGCAGGAAATTCGTCTCTCCGGACGGCAAAGTTGCGCCAGGAACGAGAGTAGGGTGAGGTCAGACGAGAATACAGAGGATGGTAGCCGAGCCGGACCTTCCCTTTGGCGTGACTGGAGAACTTTTCGGAGATGTTGATAAGAAGGCAGGTGCCGGGTGCGATACACCTGCGCAGCTGCGAGGTTGCTGCACTCACCGCCTCCGGTCGGCAGGGTGGTAAATAGGATAGTCGGCTAAGGGGCGAACGCCGAGGCTGCTCGGTGTGAGTTGGGCGAATTTACGAGTGATTAACACCATTATCTCTGAATGGCATCACTTGCTGATTTCTCTGCTTCCTCTTCACAGTTTTCCTAAATAATAGAAGCAAATTTTTTTCAAATAAACAAAACTGACCTTTTAAGGAATAAAAGTACCAGAATGGGTTGCATTGCGTCTGCTGAATATGGCTTGCAAATGGAAGTGACATTGCTCGAACAATCTCTTAAAAATTTTAGGATCTCGACGCGAGTATTACAGATGCATAAATTTGGAATATATTGTACTTACATAATAATCTATATAATAGAGTAAAATAAGTACCTGTGCGAATTTTACTTGGGCCATCGTGGTAGCTTGCGACGATATGAAAATAGATAAAACAATTGTATGTTCAAGCTTTGAGAGGAAAGGAGCACGAAAAAAATAAATTTGCGGAAGCTGATCAACAAAATACTGTAAAAACTATCAGCCTAAACCTAAAAAAAACCTAAAACTTAGAAAAAGATTTCACAGTTCATTCAAACCTAACATGGAGGAAGAGAGATAGTATGAGTGTATGTATGTATGCGTGTGCGAGCGAGAGAGAGAGAGAGAGAGAGATGCAGTTTTGCGAAAGTCCATATTACCGCGCCACAGATATATGCACTCATCTACAAAATGTCTCCGGATAATAATAAATTATAAAATCAATATCTCATTATAGACTAACCATCTCGGTATCCGCAGCAAGTTGTTAATTCTAACGACACGTACCTCGTCCATATTGCAGTTAAAATCAAATGAAAGAGCCAACGGTTTTTCTTGACAGTGCCATCTGTCGTGGATATCTAATAAACGCTAACACCGTTTTTAGCGACATCTATGCAACTACCTGAGACATCTGTCAAATTCTATTGGAGAATTCATATTGCTGGAACGCAGTGCTGCGAAAATGTGTTGCGAAGGGAAGCGTCCCCTTCGCACGCTACGGTGCGCCTTCTTCGCACTCAATGCTACTGCTCCGTCTATCGGTGTGAAGGCGCGTCGCCTCGCCGAGCGAGAAAGAGAGCGGAGAAGGCGCGTGGAGGGGATGCTTCCCCTCGCACGTTACGGTGTGCTCAGGCACATTTTCGCAGCACTGCTTGAACGTCATCTGACGTATGTAAATGTGTGCACGCTGAGCACGAGAGCGTCTGCTAACGTTTATGTTACTGCGCATACGCATGTGCGAATTGTCTCACGCTATTTTTCTACTTTACGAAGCATCAGACATCTGACAAACTCTATTTCCGGCGGTCTGTCTTACTTATGTGACAGATCGTATAAACTCGACAGTGGTTTTTAGAGCAGGAATGTGTCTTTAGATGTACGAGTAGTATTAACCATATTTTCAAGATGTTCATCTGTAGATAGTATCGGCATAAAATGAACAAAAACATGAACTCGCCGTCAAAACTCACGGAGTTCGCTCCGTTGAGTCCCGAGGAGAGCCAACCTGTCGTAGCGTCCCTCTTTTCCAGGTTCTTCAACTTTGCTAGAAGTCAGTACTTGTTAATTATTGTCCATGATTTACTTATTTAATTTTCGATTATTTATGTAATTAATTAGTTATTTAGGTAAAGATTATGTTACTGTATTTGCATATCATGTATGCACACATAAATATGTATAATATATCAATTTTTACATATTATAATTATTATGTGTCAATTATTCTGTTGGTAAATTATTGCTATTAGTCATATTTCAATATATCAATCAAATAAGTGTATTATTCAGTACTTAATTATATTGCTCAGTTATTAATGCTTTAAAATTAATGTTTAGATTCATCGGGCATCAATGATCCTACAGTATCCTCGAATAACGATGAACGTAGCTCTTCTGACTCTGAATCATGGAAGCAATCAGAAAGTACAGAACGGACTCCTGATGATGATAGCACCAGCATAATAAATTTTCCTTTAGATACTCACGAGGGTCGTAGTTTACCAAATGTCCTGAAACGTATCAGCAATATAGTAGCATTAAAGAGCAATGTAAGTATCAATTTTGTTTTACAACTACAACAACTTTCGTAATACACTATGACTTATTAAGAATGTTTAAATCATTCTGGGTTGAAGAACCTACGTTCGTATAAAGATTCTCAGTTAAGAAGCTATTGGATGCCAGACAGTGTGAGCAAGCAGTGCTATGAGTGCGGTGAAAGATTTACTACTTTTCGAAGAAGACATCACTGTCGTGTGTGTGGCCAAATTTTCTGCTCCAAATGCTGCTCTGATCAAATACCAGGGAAAATCATGGGATGCACTGGTAAAAAAACATAGATACATTTTCTTAACATGCTATATATACAGAAGTGACTATATGAATATAATCTATAATGATATGATGTATAATTCATCATGCCTGAATGTTACAGGAGATCTCAGAGTTTGTACATATTGCTGTAAAGTGGTCCTTTCTTATCTGCAGTCGTCAGACATGAGAAGCGATTTATCAGCGGATTTGAAAGCACTGCAGGAAGATCTTCAAGTGAAATATGGAAATAATTCGCCGCTGTTAACTCGGAAGCATACGAATGAATCGATGGGAGACGAAACGTTGATATCTCGAAAACCAAGCGTGGGATATATGGAGGAAAATTATGCGATCGGACGGTATAAATTAATTTATACATACATATATATATTATTTGAGGGGACTTTTTATCCAATTATCTATAAATATTCATCTATCTGTAAATATTGCATTTTCCTTTTTCTTCCAATAATAATATTGCTATACGTTTTCTCATTTGTCACAGATCAGGTAACAGTTATTTAACGTCGCACGAACGTAGTCTCGTATTACAAAATTCGGCTTCCTTACGGATGATCTGTGAGGAATTATTCCGATCTGGTCAAGCTATTCCTTTACAAACACATAGGATCCGACTGAAAAGTTATCACAATTGTTTCCTGGCGAACGAGCTGGTGAATTGGATGATAGCTCAGAATAAAGCAGCCACGCGGTATATATACTTATCAATAGATGGATAAGCTGTTAATTTTAGTCTAATTATTGCTAACTTTAACCTTCGAACAATAAATTGTTTCAGTTATAATCTCGTTGTAATTCTAGTTAAAATTATGATTTACTGATACTAAAAAAGTAACTAACTTTTTTTAGTGTGCAGGCAACAGCGATTGGTCAAGCATTACTAGAAGCTGGTTTTATCGAGCCGGTCGTCGCTGATAATGTATTTAGCGATACAGCAACAATATTTAAACCGGTACAATTATCTTCTCTACAAAGTATAGATCTGTTAACAGAGAAGCAAACGACGTGCGATGCTCAAGAACCAGCATGGGTGAAGACTATTCCTCAGCATGATTCCACTACCGGTAATGTTACCAATTTGAAATTGTCGATGATATATAGATCATTAGACGAAAATCATTCGTTTATAGATTCCGAAAGCGAAACAAAACCGACGACTTCGATACCCTTTGGTCGTGTACCTTCGAATATCGCACAATCGACTTTTGGTCGTTTACCTTCGTCCAGTTCAAGCTTTTATTTAGATTTGAACTTGGAGGCATCCACAGTTACTTTGAAGAGACCGACCTCGGAAGACCTGACCACGATTTCCATAGACAGTAGCGACGGAATAGTTGAGCAAAAAGAAATTAGTTTCACAAAAACGCACGATTGCAACCTCAAGATGTGTGACGATCTTTTAAGCGATACGCTTCAGGTGCACGAATTCAAGGAAAAGAACGGTTGGCATAGAGCGACCAACTTGAGGACAGTTTTCGGCGAGTTGAACGCCTACGAATGCTTAACGTAAGTTATTGTTGTAGAATTAATCGACGAGAAAATGATTTAGTAAAAGTATTCTTCTAGATCTTCTAGATAAATTTTAATCTTAGACTCTTCTATATATAGCGAGAATAAAATAGTATTCTATTAAAATTAAACTATAAGCACTTATTATTATTTTGTTTAATATAATTAATAATAATTATTTTGTTTAATATAATTAATAATTAATAAATGCGGAGGAGAAAAATATATGAGCAATATTTTTTTATGCGCAGGTCCGCATACAAAGCGCATGAAGATTCTCTTATCAAGCAGCTGCTTAGCAAGGAGGGCTTGTCGCAGACGTGGTCTAACACGATTTTGTCTGTCGCGCATCAGATCGTCGACCACGTTCGTCCAGATTTGAATCATGACGCCGACAATATAGACATTCGACAATACGTGCAGTTTAAGAAATGTCCCGGTGGTAGTAGAGACGACTGCGAGATTGTGTCCGGCGTGGTTTGCAGCAAGAATATCGCTCATCGCGGCATGAACGCCATGATCGCACATCCAAAAATCTTATTGCTGCAATGCGGACTGATGTATCAGCGTGTGGAAGGCAAGTTATTGAGCTTGGAGCCTGTAATGATGCAGGTGAGTAATTTTCAAAGATACTGAGTTCTCTACCTTCTTATCGTACTTGTATTTTTTATGTATTTTCTCCAATTATTTCAGTTTATTTCAAATGTACCTGATGAATATTAAATCAGGAACAGAATAATCGTCATATATGTCATTATAATCTTAAATTAACCTCAGGAAAGCGAATACTTGGGACATACCGTAGCGAGAATCACTGCTCTGGGTCCAGATGTGGTGCTCGTGCATCGATCTGTGTCCAGACTCGCCCAGGATAGGCTGAGGGAATGCGGCGTAACTTTAGTATTGAATGTGAAACTTAGTGTGCTCAAGAGAGTCGCGCGTTGCACTGGTGCTAGTATCGTAAACACTATAGATGCGCACATAAGTGCCAGGTACATGCTTGGTACATGCAAGAAGTTTTATTTGAGGGAGTTCCCGGATGAGCGAAGTGAGTGAATTATTATACTGAAAAGTTTTTGAGATAAACGCATCGAGAAAATTTTATTGAGTAGATTGTACGAGAATTCTGTCGATTTTATTAACCGTTTGATTTTGATCTTCAGGAGGTGTCAAGACCTTAATGTACTTCGAAAGTTGCGCAAATCCACATTTGGGTGCGACGATTCTGCTGCGAGGTGGCTCTCAAGTTGAATTAAAAAAAGTGAAAAGCGTCACTTCGATGATGATTTTCGCGGTTTACTCGTGGCGTCTCGAGAAATCATTTCTTATGGACGAATTTGCTAAACCACCGTCACCAAAGGACAATTCCTTTCTGGATGAGACGTCGCAGAAAGATGTTTCGCCGAAACTGGAGCAGACCGAGGAAATTGAAAATTACGTTGTCGACGAGCACCAAATTCAGATGGTGGAGACAAAAATATCGTCGGAAATAAACGAGGAATACGTCGACAGCGCGTTTGACGATGGGCAACAAAGCACACGAAATGCTCATGCGACTAATCAGAACACGGTTGCAAAAGACGAGAGCAGCATTTATTCCTCTGAGAATATATTAGCTTCCGACTCCTTGCGAGAAGTATCGTCGATGCTGTCAGAGGATTCCGATCCTTATGATACTTTAAAGTTGTTCAAGACGAAATGTAAACAAGCAATTCCGCACGACTCGAAGGAAACCGCGTCGACGTCAACGACGCGCGAGAATGTCACTCCACGTAACGACAGCAAAATCAAGGACGACACGTTCGCTTTCATTACAGACAATACCACGGAGGAACACGATAATACCGCAGAATTGTTCGGAAACAAGGAACCGTGCGCCGAACACAAAATCGAAGAGTCATTCGACAGAAGCAAATTAATAAAAGACAGATTATTGTCCGAGGAGAAGCGTATCTACGGGGAATCGATAAGCGACTGGAGCGATCCATTGCACCAGTACCTCAACGAAGAGGACGAAGAGGGGAACATGCTAGATCGCACCAGTCCGAACGGCCAATGCTTGAGCGTGGCTGACTTTCCGCTGTTCAACAAGTTCAAGAAGTCGCTTGAGGGCACAGTACTGAGCGTGTCGCCGTACCTCAAGTTCTCCATACCATACTTGGAGACTGAGCTTGGCAGGAACTGCCTGCTGAGAAGCTTTTTCCCGCGGGAGATCTATTACTCCGCACAATTCCTCGATAAGATGAAGGAGATCCGCACGAACAGCGTGGGCATGAATGAGCAGTACACGTCGGAAAATCCGCGGGCGAACATGCGACTCAAGCCTCAGCATCCGTTTGTGCAGGCACGACTCACCAGCTACGATAGTCGTGACGTGCAAAACATGCTGGCGAATTTCCGCGCGTGCGGCAGCCGGCTCTATCCGACGCACAACGTGCTGCAGCAACAGCCCTCGTCGATTACACCGGTCGAGAGTAACAACGAACAGAACGCTGTAACCGGTAACGGTGTCACCAACGGTGCTGTGAACGTTTGCCCCGACTGCTTGGACCCCAGCAGTCATCAGCGCCTGTCCGTGCTGTTCTGCAGCTTCTCGCACACTGGCAACGACACCCCGGCGTTCTGCGTGAATCCCTGGGTCGTCAACATGGACATGTACGGGCAGAACGACATCGCACTTGGCCGATTTCTCGAACGTTATTGCCTCACTACCGAATACAAATGTCCGGCGCAGGCATGCCGCGCGCAAATCTCCCAACATGTGCGTCGTTTCGCGCACGACGGCGGCTGCGTGCATATCAGCCTGAGCGAGATGAACTCCGAGCCGTTCGTCCAAGAGAACGACGACCAGATCCTCGTGTGGAGCAAATGCGTGCGCTGCAAAAGCGTGTCACCCGTGGTGCCGATGTCCGGCGATACGTGGTGCCTGTCGTTCGCCAAGTACCTTGAGCTGCGCTTCTATGGCGGAGTATATACCAGACGTGGCATGGATGCGTGTCAGCACTCGTTGCACCACGACCATTATCAGTATTTCACGCGCAAGAACATGCTCGCCGTGTTCAAGTTCACGCGAATCTCCCAGTGGGAGATCTCGTTGCCGCCGCCGCTTATAAACATTATTTATGATCCGAAACAGCACGCGAATGTGATCGAGGAGATGAAGAGCCTGGCGCTGAAGGGCGACGAAGTGTTCTCGGCGATCCGAGAGAAGTTCGCGCAGGTTCTGCAGGCGGACCTGGAGAGTTTAAATATCGCCAAGCAGCAGCTAACCAAGGAGCAGCAGTATTTCAAGAACAAGATCGAGGAGATCCAGCTGAAGCTGACATCGCCCACATTGGAGAACAAGCGGCTCGAAGGCAAGACCTCGGAGAGACAAGTGCAAGCGCTCATGTTCCGAATCGAGGACGGTATCGTGATACTCAAACGACTCATCTCCGAAGCTGTGTTCACCTGGAACAGCAAACTGTCAGAGATATCCACCAAGAGGAAGGACGAACGACCACGCAGATTCACCGAGCGTTCCTTAACCGCAGGCAGCAATAACATGGTCGACACCGACGACTACATCACCGAGGATACCGCATCGGAGTCGCAGCTTGAGGACCTGAGTCCGATGTCGGCCGACTACAACGCTGTGGACGCGATCGCAGCCATGCAGGCCGACTTCCAGGCGTCGACCGAGTTGGTTGGGACCGAGCACTCCGACAACGAGTCCGCAAACAATCCTGACGAGGCCATCGCCGGAAATCAAGGTTCGCCGAAAATCCATCAAAGATCGCACTCCGACGTGTTGCCGCTCTCATCGGATGACATATCCGACAAGAAGAAGAAGAAGAAAACGATCTTATCTCAATTGCTGCCGTCCGTTTCCGTGAATCATACGATAATGAATCCTCTGGGACCTTTGGAGCACTATCTTCTACCACTTGGGTACACAGCATGATCTTTTGTCATATTTTATATAACATTTTAATTGTTTTCGTTGCTGAGATGGTCACTCTGCAAACTTTATTTTTTCATTCGTGAGAGATATAATTTTGATAAATATTTAATAAGTAGTTGATGGTTTTATTTTTTTTTTAGCAGATTGAAGATAATCCGAACGAGCATTCTGCTCGACGAATTTTGTATATAAAATAATTGGCGTTTCTCTGTGTTGCAGTTCGGTCGTGCCTATAGTTGTTTACGAGTCCGAACCCTCGTCCATAATCGCATACGCACTAGACTCGCACGACTACAAGCACGCGTTGCAGGAGTTATTGAGAACGACGAAAGGGTCAGAGTTCAATTCCAGTCCACAGCCGAGCAGGCGCAAGTTGCCAGAGGGTAGGGACAGCTCGCTCGATCTTGTGCAATCAAACGAGTTCAAGCGACCGTCTGTATTATCCTTTTTCCGCGGCAACAGTCCCAATCTAGCCAACAGTCCCATCGAGTCCGATAAGAATGTATCGGGAGTGGAGTCGAGTAACGCCGTCGCCGGCATCGCCGAGCCCGTCGTCGCTGATGATGACAAGAGGACAATTAAGCAACAGAACTACATCGAGGTGCAGTTCAATGATGCTACCACCAATTTCTTCTGCAGGATATATTTCGCCGCGCAATTCGCCGCTTTGCGGGAGAACGTTTTGCCGTGCGGCGAGGACGGCTACACGAGGAGTTTAAGTCGCAGCGTACAATGGGCGGCAAAAGGTGGCAAGAGCGGCAGCGCTTTCTGCAAAACCAGAGGTAAAAACGACGAAGAGTACAGTCTGGCTTTTGTTCGTGGTCTTTACTTACTTCACATCGATACCTGTTTTCTGTCGCAGACGATAGGTTCATCATAAAGGAGATGTCCCGACTGGAAATGCAAATCTTCCTCGACTTCGCACCGAATTATTTCGCCTACATGGAAAAGTGCCAGCAAACTAAGCAGCCGACGTTGTTGGGCAAAATAGTCGGCGTGTACAGAGTATCGTTTAAAAACAATACAACTAATGCGGCGCTTCGTACCAGTGTGTTGGTAATGGAAAATTTGTTCTATAACCGGATCATCACCGACAAGTTCGACTTGAAGGGATCTATGCGGAATCGTCTGGTGAATCCAGACGAGACGTGCCACGAGGGCGAACTCGTCCTGCTCGACGAGAATCTGCTGAACAGTATGTATTCGTCCGTCTTCAGACGAGATGCGCGCGTACCTGTGGGTCCATGTTGTTCATAAGTGCGAATTCTGCAGTGAGCTGCGACTCTCCCCTGTATATTCGCTCGCATTCCAAAGCGGTGTTGAACCGAGCGATCGAACAAGATACCAAGTTTTTGGCGGACAACTCTGTAATGGATTATTCCTTGTTGGTGGGCTTGGAACCAAGTTCCGACGAACTTGTGCTCGGTATAATAGGTAAGTGCGGCTCTGTATAAGAACTGTGCCAATCAAATTCTTATGGAGGAATAACTCAAACGTAGTTTCATTCACGTTGGTCGATATTAGCCTTTTACTTGTTATCTCAATCCGTAGACTACATAAGAACATTCACCTGGGACAAGAAGCTCGAGACCATGGTAAAGAAGTCCGGCATATTAGGTGGTCAGGGTAAATTGCCGACTATAATATCACCGGAGGAATATCGCGCCAGATTCATAGCCGCTATGCACCGTTATTTCTTACCGGTGCCAGATAGATGGTCAGGTCTAGGAAAAGGTGTCGAGACAACGTCTTGAATACTATTCTCAAAGATTAAGGATACGCGATTTTACACGTATATACAAATACAAAACGTATATACAAAACGTTCCATCACGTAATCGATGTATATATCGATGTATGATATATATACATTTTCTACACATATATATTATAACGATAAAACAGATCGCATATTGCGTATGTAGCTATTATAATTTAATACTTTATACCTTAATACGTGATAAAAGAAAACGTGCTCGCGCGAGTACAAAAAGTGATACGGTAGTTACCAGTTCTTAATACTCTGCGACTTATTATTACGTGAAAGTTATATTACTAAAGTTACATTTAATTATTATATCGTAATTGTTTGCACATTGGAGTAATTTTCGTGGTTGTTCGCAGGATATGCCATCTGTCCAATAAGTTCGTATATATTTATTTTGTTTTGTTAAAAGTAATGGTATATATATATATATATATATATGTATGTATGTATGTATGTATGTATGTTTGAACTCGATAGCAGTTATCGTTATTTATCAAAATATTCCTTTCGATTAACGTTTCTGTCTGGAAACCGGAAAATCATTAAGAAGAAACTGACGCGTGTTCTGAAAGGAATAGCAGCTGAAAAATTCCAGAAATTTAGTGGAAGAAATGTTGGAATAATTGTGCAATTTCACGAAAAAAGTATTTTGAGATGCACTTGATGTACCTGATAATTAAATATATACTTTGTAAAAATGATCTATGAACTTTTTGGGCAGATCATGCATCAGATATACACGTTGCATTACACTTAAAGTTACATATGTATATCTTTATTTTTATTACGATTTAACAGCAAGTCTGGGGATTTTTTTAGTTATAAGTAGCACGATTCAACACTCTGGATGTTAAGCGCGTTTTACTCGATTCTTATTGAATAACTTGTTTTTATGGAAGTAACAACCCATTAAATTCAAACTATTTTTCGTGATTACAAAAAATGTGATCCCTTAAATTTTACGTGTTATGTATAAATGTATATAGTAAATTTTTTTATATAACATACTTTTTTTGAAACGACTGTTTCCAAACTAAAATACAAAGGTTCAAGTGAAACTAAACTAAACTGCAAGGCTAAGAAAAAGCATCATTATTAATATTTTATTTAATTCTTCAAAATTATGTACATGAACATTTTATTTGTCTTTAATAGTCAAATAAACAATAATAGTAATATTATAATTTCAACATAGTAGTTCATATTTCTTTCTTCCTTTCTCTCCCTCTTTCGCATCTATCTTAAATAGTCTAAATGTTACAAACATAAGGAAGGTATTTAAAGCGTGGAAAAAATATCTCATACTCATAAAGTATTTTCCTTATACTTAATATCTACTATTATTTACATAAAAACGATTTCACAATGACGAAGCTGTATGCGACATCTGGATAATCTGGAACTATTGCATGATCGTAAAGTAAGAAGAGTCCAGTTTGGACTCTCATGACCCTTATCAACTCCCTTCGAGACTATTATTACGACTACGTATGAAAAGATCGGACATCATACTGTTTAAAAACACTTTACAAACGTCAGACGTCAGTGAAGAGAAAGAAAACAATCTCTATACCACTTATTACAGGAAACACCCAACGTTAAAGAAGTGTAAAAAAATTCACTGCTACGTAACATAAATATATAGAAACAAGTACAAATATCTGTAGTAACAAATGACTGCTTGTCTATGTTAGGATAAATATAACGAACGATATGGAGCGATTCGATATACTGTTTCAGGTAGAATTGTATCGTCAGCTGCCAGACGAGTGTTTGTGAACATCGTAAAGAAGTCTAGTTTACGTAAAACAGGTAGCTCATATTCTCTAGTCGCGCATATGTCAATATGTGTATATTATCGCAACTAGTCTCGATGAAATATACATTAATTCAACTGAGAAGTCTTCGCTATTCGTCACGATAGTGGGAACGAGGAAAGAGACACCGGGTATATTATTTTCGATGAGTACATCTTTCTTTCTTTTTTTTCTCTCTGTTGTTCATTTATTTTTTTTTATTCACGCAATCTCTCGGATCTCAATTATTAGTATGTAAAACTCTTAGATAAACGTTATATAATTCAAGGGGAATCTTTTTACAAATTTTTACACGATAAAGATCTCCGTTTAATTATATTTAGCCTCGTATATTTTATACCATCAAAATACATACGTTTCTACGTACGAAAACGAAATTCGTTCAACGTATCAACAATAATAATGCACCTGCCGCGAGCATTGTTATATAAGTAAACAGCAAACAGATGAATAATTAATTGAAACAGACTAAGCAAGCATTATGGTAGCGAATGAATACTCTTTCCGAGTAATGCAGCAGCAACAGAGCGGGTTATTTGCGATATATTTTGCGTGCAAAATAAGCGCACTTTGCTATCATCCTCCGCGAGAGAAAAGAATACTACAATCATTTCCAAAAATGAGATAAGAAAATTAAAAGAAAACTATACGTGTATACACACACACACGTGCGCGCGCGCGCGCGCGTGTGTGTACATGCCTCGCGTAGTAGCGGAGCTCTTTTGTACTGTAGCGTGGAAGTGATAGCAAAAGTTTGTCACACTCGATCCGAAAACGAAGGACATGTATACGTGTGTGCGTATGTATGCGTGTATGTGTTTGTGGCACAGCAAATCCTGGAGAATCAGTCGTATGTTTAGCATAGCGACAAGGGATTACAAGTCGGATCGCAGAATAGAACAGCCGTATATTCAACGGCCAATCATTTTCACAGGGATACCTCGATGTGTCTTCGTTCTTCGACCGACTTTTTGGATCTACATTTCAATGAGAGAAGGCGAGAAAATCCGAAACGGAGGACGGAGACTGAGGGACAAAACAGATTTCGACGATTCTGTAAAGTGATCTTCATCCCCTGTCTCTCGCCTCTCAAGTGCTTTTACCGGATAAACTATGTATAGCGAACCACTGCGATGTCCGTGTCATCCGTAGTCCTTCTCTGTATTGTCTCTCGAGGTAGCCGAGGAGGAAATAAACAGCGATCGAGACACATATGTCATCGCGTTGAACGACAGGCGGCGGCGGCGGCGGCATCATCATCATCATCATCATCATTGTCATCGTCGTCGTCGTTGTCATCGTCATAGAAGAAAATCGACACTTGGATACTATCGCGCGTTCGTACATACATGATGCACACATACATGCACAGATAGTGGACATGCACACTACAAACGTCGTTATTATTGTGCGTGGCTAACGTAGTAGTCTTCAATTCATAGAGATGTCTTTTCGCGGACACGCTCTTTTTTTTCTTTCGTCCTCTCCTTCTCTGGGAAACGACGCGTCTCTCCTCAAAGAACGAGTCATGCGACTCGGCGCGTCGTCTCCTCCTCTTCCGTCTCTTCAGCCGTTCTTCCTTCTTTCGTGTGTGTACGTTTCTCTCCTCCTTAGTATTTCATCTCGCTGTATCGGAACGCGCGACTCTCCCCTCGGAAATATTATCGCGCGCGTCTACTACGTGGTTTCGTGCTCGCGCATCGCCGACTAGGACCAGGTCACTTTTATCTCTGCGGCTCTCCCAAGCCGAACTGCTGCTGGGGCTGCGTCGTTTGTTGTTGCGTGTTTCCAGATACGCTACAACGGCCAGCGGCGGCATGGTGCTGCATGCCTGCCGCCACAGACGTCGCCGAGTTCGTTTGCAATCCGTTCTGGCTCGGTGACATACCTACAATATTGATATCACATTTGAGAGAGCTCTCACGACATATATACGTACACACATTTCGTCGATCTTCTACAGTCGCTTTCACATATTAACGTTACAATCAATGTACTTACCAGAAGGAGTTTTGTCACCGGCTGACATTTTCGAAAATGCCAGCAGAGCGTCCGGAAAATTCGGCGGAGTGGCTGGCGTGTTGCATGGCGTAATCTGTAAAAAAATGCAAGAAATCACTCTTATAATCATGAAATAATCTTTTTTATCTCGTATGAAAACGACGAGATAGGAGACGTCGGTTGTCGATCGCGTCTCTTTTTCTTTTTTTTTAATCTCCTAATCTTTCAATCAGCCTCAAAAGTATTTAAATTTTTAAATATAGAGCTTCATCATTGCCCTTTATAATTACATGCGGCAATCTCATTTCTGGGGTAATCTTATTTCCTCCAAGTTGAATGATATTTCAGGCGGAAAGTACGAAGAGAAGAAACGTTGGTCGAGAGTTGAGGAAAGATTAATACCGCGGGGAAAAGTTCGTCACGTCGATGAGCTGACGGAAATCGGCTGGATACGCTAGATCGAGAGGCGACTGTTAGGTAACGATGTAGCGAGGTCGTCGAACCTGCTGCCGCACGTGATGTCTAGGCCACCAGGTAAACGAATACGACGACGACAAAGGCAACGACCAAACAATACACGCGGGCGCACATGTGTATTAGCGTGACACAACAAGCAGCAGCGCGATAACTCACCGACGATAAGCGGGTAATTAAATAGCGATAATAGCACTCTCCATTACTGCACTGTCGATGTACGGTCTACCATAAAACGGATTTCGTGGCACCTTCGCTCTTGTGAATGAAACGCTCATGCGAAAGAGATTTATCGATGAACGCTGAGATAACGATCGGGGATCGTTTCGCTTGAAATTTTGATACCTTCATTCCCATGGATTGCGTACGAATGCGAGGCGAGGGAAGATCTGAAGATTACAAGGAATCGACCACCGAAGACAGGTGCGAATAAAGCCGGGATTTGCACACACACGCGCGCGACCACACATAGAAACCAATGGCGTCGTGACTTGTTCCTTATACCGTAGCGATACCGCAAGAGTCATAAAAAAAGAAACCGTGTGCGTATAGAAGGTGATGGTGTTGTCGCGGCGCGTGTCCAGTCTGCGACCGGGATTTGGCACACGACTTATCGGAATGTGCCGCCGCCGCCGCCGCCGACCGAGAATAGTAACGCGCTCGACGACTGTTTCTCCGTCTGTCAGTGACGGCGGCGGCGGCGGCTCTCCTGTGTGTATCCTGTCGTGAGAACACCATCCTCGCCCTTCGTCCGACGAGCGGGACGCGCGATAATCCAGCACGATCATCTTGCAAATTACGCATCGACGATGTTCGTCGACGATGTATATCACAAAAAGACAAGACAAAAAAAAGAAAGAAAAGAAAGAAGAAACGTTATTTCACGATAACGCACTAATATGTTCTCTGTATATATTTTTAGCAATCGCTACGTGCAATGTCTTATCGGATTGTTGTTGTTATTCAATGTTCTTTTTTTCTCTTCACGCACACGTCGCAAGACGCCGATAAACGTCGTAAACACGATAGCACGAAATACCGCTATTGACACCTGCTACCGGCGCCATACGAGCGACGCGAGCCCTTTACAACCGGGACCTTTCGAACCGGTTTCCACGGCTCGACCTTGCGTTCATTCAAAACGAATTTCCGACTATCTATTATGCGCTCGATCGTGTCCGCTCGATCAAGCTTTGTGCGAGGAAATACTCGTGAGAAATCCGCCTAATGAGAATTGAACATTGTCATCATTAATAACAAAAATAGATATCGTCAAATTAGGTTTTGATACAAAGTTCTTTAGTATAAGTATGAAAACGAGTTCGAACGAGAGAGAGAGAGAGAGAGAGAGAGAGAGAGAGAGAGAGAGAGAGAGAGAGAGAGAGAGAGAGAGAGAGAGAGAGAAAGAGACGGAAGATTCATTTCGTAACTCAACTCGATCAATCAAGTTCGATAAATCTGCTTTGTAAATACCTCGCTGTAACGTAGAGGTTTCCTCGTTATGAATTACGAGGCGCGTCGTTACGCTCGAAAAAAATCATTGACATTGACCCACTTTCTCGCTTTTCATTTAGCCTGGCGAGCCCGCCTTAGAAACCAGAGAAAGAAAACACGCTCGAGAGCTAGAATGCGGCAAACGGCAGCGGCAACGGGGAGCGGTAAACTTCGCCAGAGAATGTCGAAGCTGAGACATACAGACAGAGTGTTATAATCGTTGCATTTGGTGAACGGAACGTTATTTTCCTTGGCGAAAACTCGCGCGCAATTTTTCCATGAGAGACGTTGAGAGACGTTCCATCGAGAAACGGCCACCGCCGTGTTTTTCCGCGTTTTGCAAAACGCAAACCGAGATAAGATTAGCCAAAGAGAATAACACGCAGGAGCCCGTTTATAAATTCCTGCATCCTTCGTATCGCGTTAACAACTTCCGTTCGATCGGCATCCCACAGTCGGCCGAGAACTATTCGCGTCTCAAGCGTTTCTCTCCGCAGGACAGATCGTTTTAGTTTCCGACAAGGAACGTCGCCACCACGTGCGTCTATTACCGGACGCTTCGTATAGAACGTCGGATCTTCTCTCGCAGCCTGATCACAAGCCAGATCACGCGTGCAAAAAGGCAAGTAACGCACGCGGAGAGAGCTCAATGGCAGATTGGTCGGGTCGCTCGGTATTCGCCGGAATAAACCACGATAAATCGCGGATTCACGTGCGGCTCTTCTCTCCGGAGTCGAAGTCAGAGTCGGAGTCGGAATCGAAGAGAGCAGCAGCGAGCGAATGAGAAATAATCGAATTCCCTCCCGGACGTGTTCGTCCGTCCGAATTCGAACGTCGCGTCGGACTAAAGAAGCAGCGTCACGGACGTTATACACACACGTCGACCTTGTCCATGACGATCCTGAAATTACAAAAAGCGGGACGAAGAGAGAGAGAGAGAGAGAGAGAAAGAAGAGAGAGAGAGAGAGAGAGAGAGAGAGAGAGAGAGAAAGAGAGAGTGAGAGAGAGAGAGAGAGAGAGAGAGAGAGAGAGAGAGAGAGAGAGAGAGAGAGAGAGAGAGAGAGAGAGAGAGAGAGAGAATGAGAGCGAGCAGGCTTCTCCGCTGGTCGCAGCGCACGCGAGAGCGAATAATTAATCAGACACAACACGACGTTACATAAATAGTTGCGGAAGGGGTGGAAAGCACGCGTGAAGGTCAGACACGCGCTGCGATCGATTTTCTCCCGTATACTCCTCCCGTTATGCTATATGCGCATTAGGACACGAGTGCGGCCACACCGGGTCGTTGAAAGAAGTGATTTCATGAATCTCGCCGGCAACGGAAACAAACGGAAGAACGAATGACGACGATAACAACGACGACGACGAGGATAGATTCTGAAGACCGGCCGCCGCCTCTGCTGGTCTCTATTCACTCCGATCTCTCTCCGCGCGGAACCTACTTTTGAATAATCAATAGAGGATGAGAACATACACGATAGCCCACGCATGCCGCTCGCCGGGTTCGCCGAAAGTTTAGTACGCGACTCCACGCCTTACGTCAGATTACGTGCGGCTCGAGAATGAGAAAAACGACCGGGATGATATCGTACTTTTGGACTGTCCCGTTGCGTCTCGGACTCACGAGCGATCATCTCGCGTTATACATCAGGCGTTATACATCTTTCTTGATATGACGCTCTCGAGACGACAGATCCACCGACGGCGACTTCGTCCCGTCGTTTCCCTAGGTCCTGACTTCCCTTCTCACGTCTGCAAAGAAGAAGAAGAAGAAGAAGAAGAAGAGGAACAAGAACAAGAAGAAGAGAGACGGAGCGGAGAGACGAAGACGACGACGACGACGACGACGACGACGACGACGACGACTCATCACTTACTCACTCACTAACGCGCAAAAATAGAACTCATCGATTGCGCGGCGGCCGCGGATATAAACGCGCGCTCTGCGCGTTACGTGTTTCGTAACGGCGGTAATAATGCCGGAAGTAAACTTACTTGGCCGAAATGGGTGCCGGCTCCTTGCGCGCACGAAGGTATCGCCGCCTCTTGGAAGAAAATGCTGAGAGCGGTCTGCAAAGAGAGAAAGCACGCTTGTTAAAATTGCTCGATTAGAAACGAGTTCGCGTGCGCGCTCCTACTCTCGCGCGATCACTGCGACCACGCAAATAAGGTGTAAGAAAATCTCCGCTACGGAAACCGTACATATTTCATCGATTCAACCGTACATCGATTTTGCAGCTGCGGAGGAAATTTTGCATCCTCAACGGAGATCGATGTAAAAAACGTAGATATATCTTATATATCGGAAGAACGCAATATGTATCCGGATATAAACGGAGCAGGCCGTTTTCAAGGCTATTTTTACGAATTTTTTTAACAGAAACGGTAGGATCAACGAATTTGAATTTTTCACGGTGTATTCCTTAATGTTCAAAGTATAAAATAAATCTGATGCTATCTATATGGAAAGCGCACATAAAACTTTAAACGCGTTTATCTGGAAACACCGTTTTCTTAAACTGTCGACACGATCAGGCAAAAACTGCTGAACCGAATAACTTGAACAGTTACATTTTATTTTATTCATTTTTTTAAACATGATTAAACATGAAGTTGAAAAAGTTTCATTTTTGATACTTTTTTTTGTACAGTCATTATTTTTTCAAACTTGACTTCACTGCCTTCATTTTGGTACGGGCGCTATAATAGCAACCGTATATTTTAAAAATCTTTCTCATTTTTTGGTTTCAGAGTAGTGAGAGGCTCGGGATTATGTCGACAGCAAACATAGAGCTCGCAAACGGATGACTGCATTTTATCTATAATTACAAATTGGATCGGTTCCTGTGATTCAATAAAATTTATTTTATACTTTGAACATTAATGAATACACTGTAAAAATTTCAAGTCCTTACCGTTCCTGTTAGAAAAATTAAAGCGTAAAAATAGCCTTGGAAACGACTTTCTGTGTGTGACTCTCTCCTTAAATATTGCAACGCATAATATCGATATCGTTTTCATATCCGCAAGCTCGGTAAACCGACCTTGATGGAATACAATGGACCGTGTATGAGTCGTCTATGATTAGGAACAACGCGCACGACGACGTAATCGAGTTAAACCAGACAACTCTCTCTCTCTCTCTCTCTCTCTCTCTCCCCCTCTCTCTCTGCCAAATGTGTCACTAATGCGCCTGTCGTAACCTTTCGAACGTCCTGTATGCGAGAGTTGCTTCTTTACCGTGTTGTTTAACAGTATTGATATCCAATGCTTATGCTCAGCCCGTATCGAATATCTATACATACACATATATACGCTCGCGAGAACCAATATCGATAATCGCTGATAACCGCCATAACACATGAGAGCGTTTAGTATTAACAGTTCACCGATTATTGGTGATTATCAGGATGGATTGTTTACATATGTACGAACAAGTCGCCCGAATCAGCAAGCTTTGTTAGATCTTTATTAGATCGAACGCTAGGACGATCTCGGCTAGGAGGAAATCTTGGTATTTTACGCGTAAATCAGCGGTCGAGAGTAATTGAACACGGCTCGAGTAAACAGACTTGTGTGTATAATGTATCTTTATCGATATTAAGTCACAATAAATTATCTGTGTCACGCAGCGATTAAAGAGATATCTGCATTCTGCATTTGCATTTATATATCCTGTTTTCTTTTTTTCCGGGATGTAATTATTTATCGATACGCTGATATTCGCTCGATAATAACCGATAAGAATAACTTAAACTCTCTCATAATGCGGCGTCGCATGAATTACAGGCGGCAAAACATCGACGACGAAACAGTTCGATACTTGTTTTATTGTAACAAGGTAAACGCGTGTTACGCAACACTGTTGCGCTGACATTCAACCGGCGGCGTTTAATTCAAACGCGGTGACACACGATTCGGATACATTGACATAAGTATTAACATAAGAATGTAATAGGTCGGCACGACATAGGAACGCGTTTCGTATTTCGGTCGGGCGGAGAGACGCGCTGTAGCAGGGATAACAAACGAGCGAAGGTGGGTTTACTACTGTGTACGTTTTCTTTTCAGTTGTATTTACTTGCACTTTCTATTCGAGAAGCGAGATAAAAGTATAAAGGAACAAGAGAGATCGCGAGATTGCCTGGTACGCGCGAGACAGATAAAAAAAAAATACATAAAAAAAGAAAGGCCAACGCCAATATTTTAATTTCCTAGACCCGTGATTCTTTAATCTTCATCATTCTCTCCTTTTTCTCAGCAAACGTTATTATCCGAATAAGAGAAAACCGCGAATAAAGTTTATTCTAAATTGTTAGTTTAGGTGTCTGTCTTTGTTGTAAAATCGTTACTTTATTGGATATATCCATCCATCCATCCATCGGTTACGAAGCGCTACATATCGCGCTACGAAGAAGGTGAGACAGGCGTACACGTTCCATGCGTGTATATAAATACACGTTGCCGCATTGTTTACATTGTGGTCAAAGCGCACAAAAAGATTCCACGAGTTCAGATCATGATGATGCATGAGGCCGTCGTAGCGCGTTATCTTTTCCTTTCTCCCTATCCCACTGTACACATTCTCATAATTATTCATGATATATATTATATAAGAAGCAGCCTTATATATCTCTCTCGCAACGGCATTCCTATATCTATTTGCGACAAACAAAACGGCAATAGGCCTAAAGGCCGGTTTCGCGTGGCCGGCCACATCGGAAATCGAACGCGGCGAAATCGCGCCGGCAAGAGTACACCGTTCGCACCGCACAATGAAACCGATAACCGTCGACGACGACGACGATGACGGTAAGGACATACGCATGCACGGCACTATTATTTACATTCGCAGTTTCGCACGATGCGTTATGGTTTACCGCGATTGTGGCGCTGGTGATCTGATAAGGTAATGCGACGTAACACGAGATTACGTGTTACGAATACTTCCACGATTAGACAACGGTCTTCTTTTCACATCGCGCACGGGAAAACGGCACGGAGATTTAAGCGCGGCTATTAACGCGTTGCGTTATGAGTTACGACGATTACGATTTTTATGAATGAAACGAACAGGAGCGGCTACGCCGCGTGCTCACTTGACGTCGAATGCGGCAGCGGCGACGGCGACGTCGCGATGTTGCTCGACGACGACGACGACGTCGTCGAAATCGACATCGATTTGGGGAGGCCATGAGTGCTCGCTGAACCGCAACGAATTATCACGTTATCTCGCCGATTCACGAACGAACGACGTAGGAAAATAGTCAAATAGAGCGGAGCCAGCGGCGGATGGTGATCGGCCATTTTCATCGCTTTGTTTACGTAGCGGCGTCCAGGCGAGAGAGTGTATCACGCGCTTTATTATGTTGCCACGTATGTGTGTGCGTTAGATCGCTAAAGACCTGCACTCTTTCGTCCTGTTTTTCTCTCATTCTCGTTCTTCGTCTTTTCCTTCGTTGCACACATACATACACGTATATATACACACACACACATACACACATATATATAATTTCTCTCTCTCTTTCTCGTTGTCCGTCTTGTTTTCTTACCTCAAATTGCCAATGCGCCGCTTGTAGCAATTGCTTCGCCTGCTCCCTGGCGCATCCCGCGGCCAACACGAACTGATTGATCATCACCTGCTCCCGTAGGGCGTCCATTTTTTGTATCGGTCACGTTTCGTTCGACGTAGACACGAAGGGTTACGCGGGGAGTGTGGGAGGTGGCGGCGATCAGGGAGACAGGGACACAGATGAGGGGGCACAGTGGGATAAGGAGGGAGGGAGAGAGAGAGAGAGAGAGAGAGAAAGAAAGAAAGAGAGAGAGAGAGAGAGAGAGAGAGAGAGAGAGAGAGAGAGAGAGAGAGAAAAAGGAATGAACGGACGAGCGTGAGTGAGTGAACGGAGGGACGGATTTATGTACGTATGTGTGCAGGAAAGGACGGAAGAGCGATAAACATATACAACACGACACGACACGATCCCCGGCAATCCACTCACGGTCGATCCGTCCACGATGCGTCTGACCGAACGCCTCGTCTACGCGAAGCGAGCGCGACGACGACGACGACGTGCTATGGCGAGCGGCAGGCGGCCCCTTGTTTTCAAAACTAAACTCATCGCAGACGGCCGCGATTGCTGCGAGCGCTACGGCCGCGCACAACGGACGCGAGGAAGGACGGGGTGAAGTGCAGTGTGTGTGACGTCAGATCGCGCTACTGCTCGCGTTCGAGTTGCGCGGCGTGCCGCCTCCCGCTTGTTTAGGAACATTCTGTGCGCCGTGCACTCTCCTCCTCCTCATCCTTCTCCTCCTCCTGCTCTTTACATGTCGATGATATTTCGTACCTCTTTGGCGTGGGTTATTTTTGTTATTGTTTATTTCACTAATATTTACGAGCTATGCGAGATTGGGAGACAAGATGAAGTGGAATGCGATCGCAGTCTTAAAATCTGATTATGTTCCTTGAGAAATAAATAAGAATATGGTAAATATTCTTTACGTGAATTTTACTTTGACAGAAATGCTTTGACAAAAAATTCTGACAGAACCGACTATAATTGATGACTTGTTATGTAATCGCGTCGCTCGATGCTAACAATATGAATGACAGAATTAAAATAATCGCTTTTATTATGTGAAATTATAAACAACTTGTATGATAAATTTTTTAAATTTGTAAAATGTCATTTTTGAATACTTTATTATTTTTTTTGCAGTGGAAAATAACAATTTCAGCTTTTATTTCCAATATGCAAATACAAAAGAAACAATTTGTATACAAAATTATTTTAATCAGTTATTTTTATCACAAGATTATATAAGAGTAATTAAACAATTACAAAAGTGGCCTTTTGTAAGCTAATAATTTATCATGATCATATATGGTATGAATCTTATTATACATATACTTAAAAAAATATAAAAGATTATCATACTGTCCGTTATATCTGAGATCTGTTGCTAAATACGTTTCTAAGTATTCTTCATTGGGAATTATGAAGCTCTCTTCTCTATTTACTGTTGAATCATCTAAATCAGCATAATTCTCTATTATACCAAAGGCACATGTATGCAATTCCACTAAAAACTGATGAATCGCTTCAATAGTAGCTAAATACCATCTTGGACAGTTCTTCTGATTTCGCCAAAACTGAGAAATTCTTGACTTCAAAATCACACAGCGTAGTTCTACAAAAATTGAGTCTCATTGCATAAATGATAGAAAAATGTTGCAGTAATTATACATGACTATAATGTTTTTCTCACATACCACGTAATCTAGCATCTTTATATATCTCTTTGGTTTGCTGCCATGTACTATCAATAAAAATAGCTCTTCTTATGGGAAGCATATTTTTTATCTTCTTGACTGTAGTAGAATTTTGTCCTCTCTCATCTTCTGCTTCTTCTTTTTTAAAAAGATCCTTCACTCCTATGGCGATTTTGCTAGGAAAAATTAAAACAGTCTGAGGGATTATATCCCTTAGGTTAGCAAGCATTCTCAAGAATTAGCTAAGACTGAAGAAATATATTATTACTCTCTCATACTTTTTCTTTGTCTAATATCTCAGGGATTTGTGGATATGTGTAGATTTTCACATCCTCTGGTGCCAGTATCACAGCATGAATAGCTGTGCTTTTGCCAGCTATTTCACGATGGTGTTTGACTATGTCAATTTTAATGGGCAACTGAAAATTACAAAAATAAGGAACTCACCATAAATTATCTTTCTCTTTTTATTTAAAAATCCCAAATTATATTAATCATAGCAACGTACCTTCACTCGTGGAAAGTACACCTGATCAATAACTGGCAAGTAACAATGGTAGCAAAAGTACTTCCGCGAAGCATAACATCTCTCGCAGGGCATTCTACCCTCTATCGTGTCTAGTATTGTGGTATTATTGATGGACAAGTTTCGAAAAGGTGCCCTGTCGATTGTCTTCTGCTTTCTCTCAAGTTCTGATAGTTCATAGACTGTGCATTCAGCCATATTTGTATTGCCGGTATTGAAAATAAAACACCGTTCTGGAATAACAACACGCGGAATCACAATAGCGTAATTAACGAAATAATCGAAAATACGACCGAAGCATCGGCATCGTGCGAAAATACGAATGTTATTCACCGCAAAGATGAGGCGCTTCGTGAATCACCAATCTGTCACAACGAATCTAAGTATCTGGCGGCTCGAATACATAAGCCGAGTGACGGTATGTTCACTACCTGACTAGATAATCATCGATTACCGGCTGCTTCCAAAGTTAAATATACTTATATATAGCATAAATGTTTAAAAGACATTTCAGAGATGTCTAAAAGATATGTTAATTGCCTTAACGTCTTTGAAATATCTTCAAGATATTCCTGCTTTCAAATATTAAATATGCGTCTATTTCGTGCTAAGGATATACGATACGGGGTCGATGAAAAAGACGGATAAGTTTAGTTATCAACGTGGTGAGCGGCGCGTTTAATTTGAAAGATGCTCACCCGAGGGCGCCACGAATCCTTTCCGCAATTTCACGATCGGCATTTGAAATCGGTAGCATTCCCACGAGTTTAGATTTCAACGATTTTTCTTTGGCGGTGAGGATGTGTTGCACGTTTATTCATGATAAGTTACGACGAATTGGGATAATCAACGTGTCAAATATATTCTTCTATTCTCGCAGCATTGAAAGTTGGTCTTGTCTCAGTTTTCATCATTGGTGAAACGCATAGCTTAAGGTGAGAGAAAACATTGATATTTAAGGTTATTTCTTTGAATTCGTTTTTGTCCACCTCTTTGCGTCTTTCGACAATTATGGCGACTAACACGACACACAGTTTTTCAAGATATTTCTGCGATTCTCAGGATATTTGTTCATTTAGCAATAATATAATTATGATTTTTTTAATATTTTGGGGAGACTGACTCGATTTTAGCCTACTTTCGAATTATATCTTTCGGCTTATCGCGCTTTATCTTTCGCATATCAATATTGTGACTTTTTCGGTGATTTTGTCTTTGACCACTGAAGAGATTTCTTATTTTATTTTTGTTTTCAGTAGCCAGAATGTAAAACATATAACAGGGAAAGGAACGATTCAGGAGTGATTCGACAAGCGGAAAATGGATGATGCCGAACAAGACGCAAATCGAATGCTGGTTTCGACGAAGTGGTAAGCCGATAGTTGTACTAATTGAGAAAGTTACATTCGCTTTAACTTTAATTAGATTATATCGCTAGTAACATAGTTATCTTCACCAAGAAAGCTTGATTTTAAGGTGAAACCTTTATCGCATGCGCAAACTCTGCTTGCAGCGTGTCTCACTCTTTCCTTTAATATAGAATTTTATCAAATTTAATTCGCTACTATTATACTACTTCTGGCTACTGCTAAATTTAGTTTCTTGTATAATTATTCGACGTGAAAGTAAGATAGGGAAACGAAGGAGGGAGTAGCCTCTGTGTGTGAAGTATCGATACGAATCGTCATTGCGCGCGCGTACGTGGCGAATAAGAATTGATAAAGTCCAATCAAGCAATTGCATAATTGCACTCTCGTCGCGCCCCATCGCAAGATCGGCCTTCCAATTTAACATTCGTGTCCCTGTCGTGAAAGAAAACGCACGTCTACCTTTCAATTTGTTTGTTCCATCCACAACTGATGAATAACGGCAATATCCGAGAAAGTAGACGCTTTATAATTCAAATCCGAAGCGCAACTTCTTCCCGACTTCTATCGAGTAATTAACGTGGCTATTCGTGGGGTTGGAAGGGAGACACGATGATGAATCAAACCATTTTTATTCATGTTTGACATTGGCTCGCGTCAGTTATTTAATATGTCGTCGTCTAGATAATTTCGTACGTCAGAGAATTTCGAGTCTTTACCTCATTAAACCGAATGCAAGTCAGCACTCTAACGTAATTAACGGGAATGTGATCGCGCGGGAGTTGCAATCTGCAACTGTAATTTACAGTAATAATTTTCTCAGTGGCCGGGAATTAAAAGGCCGGGAAACGATGAAAATCTCGTTGTTCCGGAACGATTTGTATCGTCACATATGTATATACGCTTGTTATCATCAGGATATAAGTGGATTATCTCTTATGCTATCTTGATGCTATATAGACCACAATAAAAATAATGTATCAGCGTACGTTGTAAAACGCAGTCAAATAATTAACTATGCATTTGCAATAATTGGATCGTGAAGATCACTTCTCCGATATTCCATGACTTGAGTTGATCGTCAGCACTTCATTTCACCGATAGTCAAACATCGCTTCTTGCGTCTGATAGATACGATGTTTGTGTAGGTTTTTATGTTAGCTATATATTTTATATTAGCTAAATCTGCCTAAAGTGATGTCTTTTATCTCTTTTCAAGCGACCCCATTATGAAAGTACCATCTGTCGCTGCGAAAGCATGTTTTCCTCCCACGATTCTCGCTAAACTCGGCATTAGCACGTGTAATTATATGGCGGACGACTAGTTCTCTCTTTTTCTCTCTCTCTCTCTCTCTCGCTGTGTGTACTTATGCGTGTACTCGCATTTATAACTGTCGCGCACTTTCAGGGGCGCCGACCGAGCAATCACAATTTCTTCCGAATATATTACATACGTCATCATTTAAACACTGCTCGTGAGCGACACGAAATAACAGTGTGTCGATAATCATGCTGGCACGCGTAATGCCATTTACTTTTCACAGCTGGAAAAACAGCCGCTCACGTCGGAATCTAACGTCGTCGTTAAGTACAAACGTGATTTAACCTCCGACATATCGTCGGCGCGACATGTCTCCGTGAATTTCAAATACGTAGTGACGAGGCTCGTTTGTAATTCCTCTTCCTCCCCACTGTATCCCTTATTTGATATCTCACTCCGTTAACGGGCGGCAATGGGTTCATTTCTTGTGAGTGGAAAGATAGAAGCGATACAGAGCGTAAAGAGATTAGAGATTTATACGAAATGATTTAAATAAGGGGGAAGAGACAGAGGAATGTATAACATATGTTTGCGCATATCAAGTGACTTCGTTTAACGTCAACACATACATATTTTTAAAAGACATATTTTTGTTTACATTATTTTACGAAACGAACATTTTCTGCACGGAGATTATACGTTTCTCGAAAACGCAAATTTTTTTCCCGCACTTGTATCTCTCGGCTGGCTACATTTTTACAACTCCGATTATTAACTAGGAACGCAGTTTCTTTATGGTGCACGGCGAACCTTTATAACTTTTTTTATACTGCGTGAATTTTTAATTAATTTTTTCGCAAAGCGCACGCTGAATGTCTCTCTGAACAGCTGGAAACTGTTATATAATTTCGATGAAATGCATTTCGATGTGATACACGTGATACATAAGCGCGAAATAAAATTCGCGTTTCGTTCATTCACGAACATATGGGAGAACATCTTTCTTCGGTGTCTAAATCTTAAATGAGTTTAATGAAATTTCCCAATGCATCTGGAACTTTATCCGGGACGAGTTTAGCTACGCTTTCGGTGAAAAAAATCTATCAGGAGACTACCCTCCGCGTCGAAACCCGGCTTCGTCGGAACAATTAATTCGGGCACGGCTATGAAGCAGTTCTCGCATCTCGAACCGATTGCGTCTATCGATCGAATCGATCCACTTGTACTTCATTCCCATTACGCGTCGTTACCAGACCGATGCGTTTCGAGACCGGATGTTATGCATGTCCACGCGTTCGTGCGTGCTCTCGAACGCGTACACGAAATGTGGCGGATCTTTCGGATATGGATGGCACAACACGCATGTCAGCGTTCGTTTTTTACATTAATCAGCGTGTAGATGTGTCCTGTCGATGACAAAAATCTGTACTTGCGACAGAACTGAGGCATATGCAAGTGAAAGCACTCGTTTTTGTTTCTTTTTCTTTTTCGGAAAATCACTTTTTATTTCTCTTTTTATTTCTTGTTGATAGCGAGTCGAGAACTTTTCAGGTGGAAATGCTTTTCTCAACGGGAAGTAATAATAATGTTTACGTCGACTAGTATGTCTCGTTGTTGTCGAATTTACATGACATGGAAAAGCGTACTCGAGCGGAGCTTACGTGTTGTTTAATTCTCGTCGGTATTGATTTAAAATTAGAACTCAATTTTTTCTTGAAGAATGAACTTTATTGGCGATATGTACGTGTAACAACGACAGACCATTTTATCTCGAAGCGAGCACGTGAAATTTATTCCTTCTCACATTCGACGTTTCGGACAATTACATTGGGCCTCTAGCTGAAGGAGAATTTACGTCGCGCGACGATACTCCTTGCCTTACCGTATAGTCGTCGGTATCGATACTCGGGTGTCCATATCGACGGCTTTAGGCACAAACGTTCAGGACGCTAATGGCAGAGATAGCCAGGGCGACACTATGCACGATAAAGTTGCGCTTCGATGACGCGCTGTTTAATTACTTTAGGGTGGAATTTCATGATGGCGAGTGGTTTCGACGATATATCGTTGGCGTAGCATTAAGTGGGTCTTATCGTCGTCCATTGGATTAACGGTGAATTAGCCTGCTGAATCGTAGACGCCAGACGAACGTCTCTCTTCCAATTTCTTTGTTCGCTCGCGCGATCGCGCGATATATTGCACTTATACGACGCGTTATAATTAATTCTGCTCGTCCACTAGTTTCATAATGTTCATCTTCAGATTAATGTCATAATTAGTTCGTACGACACGCCGGCAACAATAACGATTTTCGCGTATGTTTAAATAATGATGTCTTGCCTAGTTGTTTTCTTCATTTTTTTATTATCTTTATTTGCCAGCAAGATTACGTACCGACGGATATCTTTGTCGTATTTTATTATTTAGATATTTAGAAATTTACAAATATTTGTGTATATTACCATTATATGACTCATGATAAATAGTATCGTTTTTACAGAACCGACGCACGAAAGCAATATAAACGTTTTATTCGATACGATTCGGACTCTATAAAGAGTCAGAAAATATTGTAGAATACATATGTGTGCGCAAAAATTGCACGCACTTTCATGTTTATATTTATTCTATTTCACATACCAACGGAAGATATCGTCATGTTATGTTTTCGACGCGCTGTAACGTCGCGTAAATATAATATTTATTTATATCTTCCTTTCAGTTCCTTTCGCTTTCTTTTTCTTTTTCGAAGGACATACACACGCATAATGGAATATTTTAAGTTGCAAAATCTGCTCGCGCAAAAACGAAATACTCGCTTCCTATTATCGGGTTCTGAATAGAACAAGAAAATAATATCTAAACGTAACGATACTTTGCAACATGACCCCCGTTAACTTCATTACTGGAAGTTTCGTGCTCGCGCAGATGCCGCATTTTCATAATCATTGTTTAGTCGCGCGTTCGTGCGCGAATAAACATGGTACACGGGCGCGAAAATACGTCGGGAGGAAATTGCAATGACTTTACTGTGTGGCCAGCCTCTCGCGAGGACATCGTCGTTAAACGGTTAATAAAAATAGCGAGAGAAATAAATATAACGAGAAGGACACGGCGCGTCTCCGAGCTTTCCTTCGCGTTAAGGAACGTTTCGTCGAAACGAGAGCGATAATAAGTGTAACGAGGTTCACAGAGAGAAAGCAATTTCAAGCGAAATTTTTATAAAGGCGACGGGAGCCCGCGTGTTTTTGAGACATTCCTCTCGCGCTTTAATGTTTTTGTAGATTCGTCGCACGATCTAACAATTCCTAATGTGTTTACTCTTTTTCCCACGGATCCCTCTCTTATTAGCTATCGCTTTCCGATGTTTCTAGAAATTTCTTTGGAAAACAAAGATAGTACACTCATTCACATATTATTCGTCACATCGGTCGAAAATGATTTCAACCAAGATTTTATTGTTATCGCAAGTATCACTGTTCTCGAGGTCATGCATCAACGTCCGCCACTGATTCAAATTAGCTTCCACCCTTCACGCCGTCGAAAGAAAAAGAGAAAACACTTGAAATTATCGGCGAGAAGAGAAATATTCGGTCCCTCCGTAATCAGGCGACGAAATCACGAGAACTACGAGCAAACGGTGCTGGGCGCTTTCGGGCAACCGTGCACTGATAAAACGAAATCGCACATCCACTTTACGAAAGCTACCCCTTCCAACCCCGGTGGAATGAACGGTGCGAAGGGTGCGAGAGCGGGTGGTGGCCCCCTCGCGGCGGGAGTGGAAGGTGTAACGACAAATCAGTTGATAGGGCCAAGAGTCTCTAGCCAGGCAAGCAGGCAAGCAGGAAGGCCGAGTTGAGTCGAGACGGGTCGAGTCGAGTCGACGTCGACGGTACGATCGACTATAAAAGCCCTCTCGCACCGAGGCGTCGACGTCACACGTCGTTAGTACTCTGGACAGTGAGGAACTCTCCACCGTCGTGTGCCACCTGTTAAAGGCGGAGCGACCGATCCCCCAGGTACCGTTATCCTCGTCATTGGCTGATTACCCACCATCGAGTCGTCTCTCTCGTCGAAAATCCGGATGTTCGGTTCGTAGACGCGTGAACGTCGTCGACGATGATCGAGGAGATCCAGAGACCGGAAGTCATCAGCCGGTGTCGGCGATATTGCGCGCGCTCTTCGCACCCTGACGTCCGTGATCTTTGCGTTCCGAGAAAGAAAGAAAGAAAGAAAGAAAGAAAGAAAGAAAGAAAGAGCGATAGAGAAAGAGAGTGAAAGAAAAAATGATTCTGTTCTCTCTGGGTCCCGTCGAGCCCTGTCGTTCCTCTTCTCGATCAAATCGTATGAATAATCGCAAGCTCGAGGGCTCTGCCCGAGCTCGATTTTCGAAGGAGACGAGAAGGAGGCAACGCAAATTCAACAAGTAAGTCGGCGCTCCTCGTGGACCGAGCTCTTTCTTCCGCCGGCGGGGCAACGAAATTTGAGTGTTGGCGCGCTCTCGGGAAATACGAACATCAAAATCTGCTTGTCCTTCTTTCACTCTGTTCGTGTTTCTTCGGTCTTTTAATCACTCGTTCAGTGTCGGAGGCGACATTGCGAAGGAAGAATTTCCGTCGATTTCTCTGTGCGTTTCACTCGGTGTGCATTCGCGAAACGCACGTTCCTCGCGTGCCAATCCCGCCAGTTTGTTCACACGGAGCGACCCGCAATGCCGCAGTGCGTTTTGATTAAACCGACGAGAACGCTCATACAAAAGCCGGTCATAGTGCTCTGTGGATAGTTTAAAGGGATGATAATTCAGTTATCCAGAAATGTCTTTACTGTCGCCTCGCGACGACTCGCGACTTCACAGCGGGTTGCTAAACGGAACAGGAGACTCGTCGTCGTCGTTGCCGTCGTCGTGTGCTCGCTTCACCATCAACTGGACGTTTTAATCGTGCGGTATCAATAATAAAGTTCGAATATGCGCGGACGATCGATATGCGATAATCCGTTAAACCGCGTTATCCGCGCGTTCTCATGCAAAATTCAGTCTGTATTCGCGTTACTCGCCGCGTGCCGGCCCGGCGGCTGATGATAATTCAGCGCTGCGCGCTCTAATCCTGATTTATGTGTTAAATCGAGCTAGGGTGCATACACTGCCGGGACATTGGACACACAAGCTGGAGAGAACGTCGGCGACGCAGGTACGCGCGCAGTATGCTTACGCTATTATTCGCCGTTGTAAATATCCCTGCTCGCTGACGCGCACCGTCAGATTCATTAAACTTTCGTCGGTTATGTTTTGCAACACACTGATTACATCCCGCCAACGCACGCACGCGATCGCAGCTAAAAATGTACACAGGAAATTTTGTGGGGTACAAAGAGCGCGCGATTGTCCTGTGATATCGACTAATTAACGCCGCAGGCCGGTAAACGCTATTACCGATTAATCGGGGTATCTAGTCACATTGTAAGAAAGGGAAGCTCTCTTGTGTTTACGCGACGATCGGGGAGTACGAAACGCGATGTTCCGGAAGATGCGCGATATTTAAATAACACATTTAAACAACACATTGACGGATAACATAAACGGATCACGTTTCTGATTACTGATTTAACCGCGGGACGACTACTTTACTCACTTCAGATTAATTGTCTAAAAGTTAATTATGATCTCGGGATAAATATGTAAATATAAAGTAGCCTCTCCGCTCGCGGCGGAGTTATGATCATTTTGTGGCATCATTATAATCATAAATTATGATCAATAATAATAATTATTATTATTACTAATGATTCATTATCGTTAATAATGAGTATTATGCATCTGTTATAAATAATAGTTTGCTTTGACGACAATTCCACTATCATCATCGCTAATGTTAATGAAGTTGTATTAAATTTCAAGAGTCATGTATATTGCGCTCTTAATTGTTCTGATGGTAGTCGGTGAATTATTATCGCGCTCTTGCAATAGGGGGAGATTATTTTGATGAAAATATAATTCGGTTTATGTACATCTCTTGTGGGCACGTCGATGCGCTAAATAAATATGATAGAATTTGCCGTGCGATCGTATTAAAGGGTGATCATCGATCAGAACATTTATCGGCAGAATATGAAAGTGTGCTTGTTACGAATTACTGCCGTCTCATTGGACATAATGATTGCGAAGGAAAAAATTGGGGATTCACAAGAACTCTTCTTGTATCCTCTTTATTATTTGATCAAACTTTCTGACAGTTTGACGATACCAATAACTTTGAAAAGTTCATCCCCGTGAGATTTTCGGCTGGATGCTCTGTGTGTGTGTGTGTGTGTGTGTATATATATGTATATATAGGCTTAGAAAGTTTCTTCAATATAGCAGAAACACGATATCATGGGACGGATGTTAAGTTCATTTATTAAGTGAAGAGAGAGCTTATCCAACTCGTCAAAAAATTGTCGCAGTTTGACGTTATACGAGAGTTTGATTAATAATAAGTGACTCGATCTACGGCAAATTCAGTTTTTTGTAACGCACGAGACACGCTTAGATATTCTCATATAAATTCTCATATAAATTGAGTCATTAATCCAGCCATTATAAAGTAATGCGATAAAAATACCCACTTATATAATCATCTATCTTTCGTGGCACATTTTCATCGGGTGCAAAATTTTTATGACTTATTGCATATATCGAAGTATAGTTATGTGCGGTTGCTATTGAAAATATCCAATTCGTCGTACTTGAAACCGAACACGAATTTGTGGCCAACGAAACCGGCTGGCGTAACCATGATCGCTGACGTGCACGCGAAACTGTCACGCTTTTATCGGAATTTTTCAGATTTATTTCATCAGGATCGCCGGCATGTCTATCTATCTATCTATCTACCTACCTACCTATCTATCACTCCAAGGGATGCATGGAATATCGTGTATCGCGGCAATTCGTATAATCGCTCGAGCGGATGACGTTTCCAAACGAGAGGCACTGTGCCGCAGCGTTAATTGAATTTCTTTCGAATTCCGATCGCACACCGGCATCTATGGATCTACGATCGACGACAACTGTCCGGCGGGACTCTATCGTCGAAAGTTTTGAACATCGAACGATCGATTTTCCATTCGTATAGGATGTACACGAGGACGATGAGACGGAGATTGGCCGGGATAACGCGAACCTCTCGAGTAATCGTGCGTGGAGAACGCGCCGCGATTGTTCCGCATCGACAATATGCTCTCGGCTCTGACAGTTCGATATAAACAAAATCGCTCTTTGCATCCCCGTTCTTTCGTCTTAATCCTCCCCCGTCTTGATTCGCCAATATGTATTTTTCATCGATACCTGTTTTTCATCATGCGTTATTGAGATCGACCAACTTTTCTCCTCCGGCAAAGTTGGAGACCACGGAACGGTGGTCGCGCGTGAAATGTCCAAAGTTCATATCTCAATGAATGAATAACTCGAGTGATCGATTATAACGCGTAACATATTAATGTAATACGGCGTGACACGGTTCTCTGAAGAAATCACACTTACATTTCTCGCAAGATTCCATCTTGCAAGTTTCTGATTGCTATGCTCGTGTAACGTCGCCGTGTAAACCATTCGTAATATAAATCGCGCGCTAAAGAGAAGTCTACATATGACACGTAAAGAAAATAAATATCAATGTGCAAAGTTCAACATGCGTATGAGATGCGATAAAGGAAAATCTTCACTTCCGCCTGCAGCACATTTACAGCTTTTATATTCTAAATGAGATTTATGTTCGAAATGATATATATGACTGGCGGCTTCCCTCATCTTATTTTTCATTATTTTTTATTATTTTTCGAGTCGAATTTGTAAATAATTTTCGACAAAATTGACAAATATTTATTTTTTTCCGGAGAACTCATGAAGATCTAAGGATAAAAGAAGGAGAATCGCTCACGAAGTGTCCTCTCATTTGCGCTCGCAACGTCTCCTCGCGTTTCCTCTACGATTAGGATTTCCCATCGCCGCCTGTTGCAAGCACGATGATGTTTGACATGTAAATACAACCTAAAAATACAGAAAGTTATCTGAGCTTATCTCGCTGGGGAGAGAGGGAGGAGTGAAGGGTTAATCTGGATTCGCACCATTCGCATATGATATTGCATCGACTTCGACCGCGAGCGGTCGGCGCAACGAAACTCGAGAAACGCGAGCTTTGATTCTGTTTGAAGTGACGCTCGTCGACCTGTATACGTGGAAGTATCTCATGAAAGCCAAGATTAGTTCGGAAGTTGATATGAGTGTGCAATGGTCCTGTTTGTAACGTCAATAATGTCTTACGCGTGATTCCTCCCGTCGTTAGCGCGTACACTTCTCCATCGCCGGTCTTTTTTTGCGAAATATTTAATCACGTTGTTATTACGTTAGAAGTCTACGTGTAAATCGACCGAAATGCGCGGCGAAGTTGATCGATGAGATGCAATGTCACTCGAATCGGACATCCGTGATTCTGTCGTTGGAGAAAAATTGATTAGAGAAAGACTTCGATTAGTGGATTACTACATTAGCCTTACTATGCGACACACGTCCAAATAAATACAACGAATATTCCTCTCTTTCTTTTTCTTTTTTCTTCTCTCTCTTTCTTTAAGATTGTCCAGCTTTTTCGAATATATAGTGCAATGTTTCAATGGCCGCGCTAAAGATAGAAACGTAAGAGGAATGTTCACAGCGTGACATGCTGTGCATGCTGTGTCACACGCGAAGTCGAACACGCGGATACTATTTCTCGGCGATGAGGTACACGTGGCATTTAGCGTGGAACAATTACCCGCGTTATAATTCGGCCGAATCCATGACGTGACGTGCGTGTCCAGAAGGCGACCATAATCGAACCGTCGCGGCTTATTAAGCGGCTAATAATCGAATAGATTATCTGCGGCGCGACTAACTGATTTTCCAGACACGACCGCGGTGAATTATCAACGGTGTACATATCTTTCATGCATGTACTTTGAGCTATATAGAGATAAAAAATATACTATCATGTGATTTCTTCTTGGAGATAAAAATTTCTGAGAAGATAATCGAAGCAATCGATAACGTATATGGTATTAAATAATATAATGCATCTTTCCACGACAATTCCATTACTTGTTGATTGCAAATGAAGATACTATTTATTTTGGTCGAATTATTTCTTTCCTTGTATTTCTCTTCATTTCTGTTTACCGTTAATGCTAATCGACGAGATTGAAATCGATTTTAATTCGATTCCCTTTTTATTCACTTTTATCATAGAATTGTTATTAAACAGGCGTGAATTGTGATTAGACTCGTCAATTAGATAATGATCGGAGAATGCCGTACTGTTGCTCGAATGCTAGTTAATGACCACTTTAATAATGCGTATAATGTGCTATAGAGGGTGAGTTAGTACCGTCGTTAACTTGAATTCCACTTCGGATCTCGATGCGGAGTTCTCTCAGACATTGAGGCATAGCCACCGATTATTCCGATGATCTACTAATTTCTACATAAACGTAATTTTGACGGTGTTGATTCACACAATTTATAAACATATATAACTTTAGTAAGTGATAGTAAGCGAAGTGTCAAAATTATACTGCGTATTATCACAGTTTCGAATCGATTAAAAATTCTGATCAGACAATAAAAGTCCGTTATGCAATTTTGATTATTAATTCGCAGAACACTCCGAAAAACTCAGTTCTTTTTTATCCTCTTCGTTTTAACAAGAAAATGTATTCTTTTTGGATAAAAGCTCTCAGCTCGATTATTGATGTTGCTTTAAAGGACAAATGTAAAAATTGACGTGTATTTTCTAGAAATTCTCAATTTTATGAAAATGTTCAAGATATGAGGATTTTGAAATTAAAACCTCCGATTTTGTACCAATGTTTTGTTCGTCTAAAACAACAACAGACTTGTGTTTAAATTTTCGTCTGGTAATATTTCAAAAAGTATTTTTATAATTTTTTCCATTACATGCATTTTCATGTGCAACTTCGTTGTGGATTTCCGCCATGTTGCGTCGCATCTTGCGCAGCACGTTATAAATTGTCCTTTCCGGCACACGCATACGCGTTTACACAAAAAGAAAGAGAGAGAGAGAGAGAGAGAGAGAGAGAGAGAGAGAGAGAGAGAGAGAGAGAGAGAGAGAAGCTTCGTCCGCACTAAGGCGGATGATAAAGGTTTATCGCTCGTTGTGGGGAAATGTGAAAGAAATTGTGCAAGTTGCATGGTCGCAAATCATAGCAGGACGTTATATCCTATCTGCGTCCTAACTCGTCTCCTTTTACGAGGTGAACGGTTGACGTCACAAGGGTGAAGTGCCACGCATTACCGTACGTGTAGTGCTCGCTGTTAACAGGTAATCGATAGGGAAACGATTAACGAACGTTCAAATCGTAAGCACGATGAACGAACTTTCGCAGCAAGTCTCAATTGCGATCGGTTGTTAGTAGTGAACTTTCCTGTTCGCAATCGGAAATTACGAGCTGCAGAGGTAAAATAGTCATACTATGTGACTTACACAGTACTATATCTTCTTTGATATCTTCTTTGATATCATCTTTGATATCCTTTCGTCATTTAGAGAAGATGTCAGCAAAATTTGAACGTAAAATCGAGAAAGGATGGTAGAACACGCGAGCTTTGCGAGCTTCTCTTTATTCCGCAGTGTTTCGTTATTTTGGAACTTTCTCTCATCATCTCTTATTCTCATTTCTTTCTTTGTTCCCTCTGTACTTAATTACGTTGTAAGGGAGACATACAATGCAAACATGATAAGAGTCAAATTTTTAAATAAATGCAACATTGAATTAAGTCGTAAATTTCAATGAAAATTCCTATCAAGTTTCTTTTTTTCTTTTTGAATATACTCTCTTTTCTTTAATACTCTAAGTCGGGAAATTGACTGCTGATGTAATAATTTTAAATTGTAATAATGTCGAGTATGTTATTTTAATATTAGACTTTGTTGTAAAATACTTCAAGTGAAACATTGATAAGGAGAAAGAAACAGGCAGAGTTTATTATTTATTTATAACTCAATTTACGGCAATGTTTGTCGATTTGCATCGTCCCACATTTTCTTATCGATGTAAGTTTGCATCGCGCACGACTGTCCTCGGCCTTCGATTCCATCCTTTTCCCGCAATTACCCCGAAGTATCTTATCACTGATAAAAAGCAGAGAAAAATCGTACGACCAAGGGACTGAGAGAGAGAGAGAGAGAGAGAATAGGAAACGCGCATATCTCCATAGAGAAAAGACGCATTGAGTTACCGTGTCGACGGCCTCTTAAGGTTTCCTTCCCGACCCGAGCGCGAGCGAACAAAATGAAAACCGGATAATACTGCGATGAAATACAAGCGATTGATTTCTACCTAGTGCATACGCTACCGAGAAAAAAGTTTATTGTGCACGAAGTCGCGGGGAAACCTCTTGACAGGAAACACGAGGCGGCGCAATTGAGTGCAATAATTCTGGCTGATGCATGCGCGTACTTAATCATCGTATTATTCTGTAATATTTCAGAAATATTTCTCCGTCTTCGGAATTGATTATATTTGTATACTTTACGCATATTTTTTGTTTCGTCCTACATGCGCCTTAGTTTTTATATGAAAGTCGTAATATAATCCTGAGGAAAAATTAGAGCAATTTATGAATAATTTTCACAGTCATCGGTTTTCTCCGCTCTGGATATCAAATGACGAGAAAAGTCGGTTAATACTTTGTGACTGATTCTTTAAATTGGAAGAAAAAGACCGGCATAACATCGCAATTACAGTTCGATTCCTTCCAGCGTATCTATCTGCATTACGCGATGGAAGTACGACGCGAGTTTTGCATTCACGATGGGAAGAATATTCGCTGTTACAAAATGACGATGTGCGGCGTTTAAAAGTGAAGACGATCCTCCTTTTGTCTCCCGTGAACGTACGGCGATGTCACGCTCGTCGTATTGTATTCGCATTCAGCTCAACTTTTGATCCCACATTCGCGTTACCGGCCGGTTAAAGCGACACTTACCTCACAAAAGCGGCCAAACACACGCGGAATTTTGCGTCGTGCAAGTAACGAACGGAAATGTTTTCTCTGTAACATGCGCACCTTAATATATGTAGTATGCGGGCCATTGTGATGCGGTGTGCATAACGCTTCATCCTTCATTCATACGTGCACAGATAACGTCGACGTGACTCGCCGCGGTAGAAAACCAACGTCAACTTTCTCGTAGATTTCCCTCGACGAGATTAAAATCGAGATGCTGCTCCTACGAAGCCGTCGATTTCAAAATCTTTCCCAAGTGATCGTACCCTCCTCACGATGACTTTTTTCATCGGTAATAAATACGATTTGCATCTATTTTATATGTTACGTTTTATATTATATTACATTCAACAAGACTCTTTGTAAACGTTCAAATTGTACACTCACCATTGATATCCGGCGACGTTCGGCCCAAGTTCAGGTCCAAGTTCTCAGTAATCAGTCTCTACGACGAGTTCAGTCGTCTCACATCGGTCGCAGTTTATTCACTTCACTTCACTTTACTTCATTGTACTGTGCTCATGATCGCGATAATACGTGGCGCTTCCGTTGCTTTTCGACTTTCCTCACAGGTTGGGCAAATTTTTTCTAACTTTCTTCCACACTTGTTACATTCAGTCGCGTGCAACTATCTTGTTGTCTATCTGCACGTTATTCATCATTTGATAGATGATAGAGAATGGTCGTGGTGGTGGTAGCTTTGTCTCGGTCAAAGAAACAGAACTTGTTAATCCAGTTCGGCTGGTACAGTTGAGAGACCTCGAAGAAAAGTTTTCGCGAGATCTGTCGAGAGCTGTCTTAAGAACTGTCAAGCGACGAAGTCGCGAAGGGAGTACACGTTGGCTTATGAATTTTCATAAGCCGTCCGTCATCGACATTTATATTAAATGCAAAAAGGGATTGAAAGGGTATAATAACGACATGAAATGGTCCAGCGAGAAACGCATTATCGCGAAGTAGATTTCACGCTTTATAATCGTATAACAGAAATCTGGATTAGAACTGCGGCACTGTTGTTCGAAATTTCATCTTCGCTTAATGAAAATTATTCACAAATTAGGATCAGGATCGCAAAATCTGTCTCTTTGTTAACTCGGTATCGTTTTACGCGCGCAATAAAAATGTTTCGCTCAGCAGTGCAATGATTGAACTATAAATATTTGCTTCTCTATTGCTTCTCTATTTGCGCGGGAATATATTTTGGATTTTGGATCTTATGCATGTATCGCATGCGCGATTCCTGACGGAGGTTTATGATACACAAACGTTTTACAGATTATTAATATGCATGTATATACATATGTGAAAGTACATATATTGCTAGTATTTACGTTTACATATCGTTTTCATAATGCGAATTGCCGAAAATATTACAAACTTCCGTTTCACTGCTTTACTTTTATGAGCGTACATTTTGAAAAATAATATTCGATTATTGATCGGGAATAAATAAAATTCAGCTAGAAATAGATTTAAATATGAAATAGAATTCAGATATGAAATAATTGAAACTGATAAGTGAAATGTGGGTGATTCGCGTTGGATCTGGCTGTCAAAAAAGAATCTTTGATACCACTCTGTGAATCCATACATTGAACGCAGTTATGATGGAGATTATACCGGATTCGCTTATTAAATTTTTCGTGTGTTTCGATAAAACGAGAAATTTTTATAGCGAACTCGAGCAGCGTATTACTGATGTCGTGTTTCACGATTAAGAACGCAAAATGAAATAATCGCATGTCATGCGCGAAATATACTATTCTTTAAAGGAAAGTTAGGTATGATTTTGAGAAACTTCAGTAAGAGATGGCTGCAAAGAGATGGCTTGAGAAAAAGATATATCTCACAAAATGAATAAATCGAGTTACTGCCATTTTATCGAAAAAGGAATTAAAGGAAAACGGAAACAACAGCTGAACAAAGGAAAAAGCTAAATGCAATAATTAGCACGAAAAACAAAGCTGTAACAAAGAGCGCGCTGCAGACCTTTGACGACCCAACGTCTTGTGCATGAATAATAATCACAAGTTGTGAAATTATACAATAATAATGGTACGATATCGTCACGCAATCATGAGATGTAAAGTCGTATCAGCGCGGTTTGTACGGGCGAAATTAGTGATTAATAAAGCAGTTACAAGGCGTCGTGCCGAAAGAAATTTGCGAACGACTCGTACACTTATAAATTGTGTTGTGAGTGCGTCGTTGCAGGATACGAGATAAACGAAGGGTTGGGAGAGCGAGGGAGAGAAAAATACGGGGCAGGATGAAAAATCGCCCGAATGTCTCGATGGTGCCGGCTAAATTAAATTCGGTCACGCGCGAACGCCGATGACCGCATCGCGCCCGTTAAAGCGATGCTCCGGAATTAAAGCGCGCGTCGTCGGTTAAGTGATGAATGAACGAGCGACCTTTGCGTGTAAAAGCATGTCGGGACTACTCCGCTGAATGAATCTTTGATACGCGAACGGAAAAACATCGGGCGCCCGGTGTTTCGTGTGTAATCGCGGCATTCTCGTAAGGATTTCTGTTTTTCTTCTTGCGGAGAGCTTCTCGCGACATGCGATTCACCGATTCTCTTTTGTTTCGTCTTTGCCTCAAATCGTGCGATCTACTGTACGAACGAAAAGACATGCTACCTGCTCATCGGCTCGAGCGATAAACAACTTTTTGCTAGCAAAGACGAGAAACATTTTGTCTCGCTGGACACTTGCAAAAATGATGGATAGAGAACAAGAGCGCTTGACTCGATTTGGTTTTACTCGAGAGACGAGTCGCCGCGAGTTTCCCACGCAATATTGCAGTATTTAATCAGTTAACGACTATTTATTCACTCGTGAGGATTATAAATTCACTATTTGCGCTATGCTCGTACGTGGAGTTGTTTTTTCGCTTCTTTGGATCTTTCAAGTTTTGATTTTTCCATCTAGGTACGATATCTTGATAAAGATGGAAAGATCGCGTCGTGTTTTCAAAAGATATTCTTTCAGAGAAATCTCTGCCCAGCAAAGTGCGGCGGTCGTGCAATTAAACATCTCGAGCGGACATCTTAATCGCAACGTTAAATTGCACGATAATCCGGATCATGACGTGATCACCGAGTACACCCTTACTTTACAACGCAAGCTTCAGCTGAAAGAAACGAAGTTAAAATCCGCCCGTTCTCGCACGCGTGTGTGCAACATTAGGTAGCAAACGACACGTCGTTGCGCTGTTATTTAATATAACGACGAGCCGATATGTATGCCGTGTCCGTGCTTGGCCAGCACTTCGACAGACCGGCAACATTTGAATAAGTCTGCCATTTTTCAGAATATCACGCTACATTGCACGATTCGCTCTGGTCCTTTACCCTTGATTTACATCTTAATTCGTTCACCCGACGACCGACCGACCGACCGACCGACCAACCGACCAACCGACCGACCGACCGACCGACCGACCGACTGCCGCGCGTCATTCACCTTTATTTTAATCGGGGAAAAATCCGGCCTCTCATGAGACACACGGGCAATCTCGCCCACTCTCTTTAATCTTACGCGAAAATGCAAAACCGAGCGAAAACGTGAACGAAATGAAACGATATGACATGACGATGATGTGAGATTGTCTAATTTCACACTATTGAACCACCAACCCTCCGGATATAACACGACAATGTTGAGTTGTCTGTAGCATTCCTCGTTGCACACAGCAGTGCGGAATATACGTTTACTCGTGGATACTATGAAATAAATGCGGTACAGCGAGTGACATTTTCACTTGGAAATCGCTTGGAATGAATTTTCTCACGGTGGAGTTTCTCACACCGCGAGATATTTACAAAGTAGGATGAAACGTCCAGCAGCCGGCTTAGACAGCATCATGACTCTCTCTCTCTCTCTCTCTCTCTCTCTCTCTCTGCCAGTTCTCGGCATTCTTGCCGCGGATTTCATCAAATATTAATATAAGACGTACAAGGTGTATTAGGTGTAGTACTCGTTAGAAGATTTATTAAATAGGACTTAATTGTTTATTAATTATCAATTATTATTTAATTTTATTTCTTGAAATTTGGCCAGAACGCCGAAAATTGACAAAATACCGGCCACGTTTTACGTAATCTTGTAATTTGACGAATTTGTGACCGACAATTGTTCATTTCGTGTTTCCGAGACAAACGAGCGAAGACGAGCGCGTCGCTATCTCGAGATCTACGTGCGTTCTTCACGTTCGTCTCTTACACAAAACGAGGCTCGTTAATCACACTAATGGCAAATCGGAAAGTGCGTGAAATATTTCGTAATTTGTCACAATCGCGCATTAAGCTCGCGTGTGCGGAATTGCTCGGAAAGATCGAATTGGGGTTATGGATTATGATGTATTATATTATAGTAACGATATGCAGTTAATGTGGATCTCGCGATATGACGCGACGCGAGCTGATATCGTCGTTCCAGACGATATCAGCTTTGCCGGGAAGAAAAAGTAAATAATATCACAACGTGTAGGTGGCATATTTTGCACATTTATTATTACCGTCGCTTTATACATTTGTTTATTCGTTTGCTCAATCCCTTTTTCCCTTCTTTTTTCGACTGTGATTTGCGTTTCAACGGAAATGAATAAATCGAAAATATAGGACGGTGAGGCGACTCATTTGCGTTAAATTTAAAGTTTGTACGCTTATGTATCGGTATACTCGCGCGCTGTTTGCAGTAATATCTGTTCGTACGCTGTCTAGCCGACATGCGTTTATCGACAATCCGTCGATAACAAGTTGCAAACAAACGCGAGAACAGCTGATTTATTTGCGGTTGCGGTACGCGTCACGCACTTGCTTTTACCGCGTCATTTACGCGGAGCTTGCAAAATATATCGATCGTATGATTGTATGCAGGATGATTGGATAATAAATCATGTTCGAGTATCAATGTGTGCTGAAATATTCTGAGGCGGGCCTGTTGTTGCGATAATGTATCTCGACTCCATCGTAATAAGTACATGTAAATCGTTAGGTAAAGACAAAATTTCGTCACTGCCAAATGGGTAGATTGAGGCTCGTCATAATTATATAATATATATAATTATATATAATTATCGTACCTCAAAATTAATAGTTATGTCATGAACTAAGGATTTATTGACAATTGATTATCGATCGCGAATTCGATGAAACACGAATACAGCGTATTATATAAACTGAAAGATAGATAAATGAACAAGATATCGAAATGCTTGAACGCTACGTTGTTTTTATGACGAATGCAACTCTCCATTTGCACCGTGAGCGAGTCATATTTCTCTTAACGTTGTTTCGAATTTTCTTTTCACAGCATTGCAACTCCAAGCAGCACAGCTTGTGTGTTTACACTGTGATATAAGCTCAAAGATACTTCTAATATTTCGCTCGTGAGTTAAAGTCTAATAAAACGAGAAGAAATAGTGACGAAACTTCGCACGCGTTGGTGCGAACAAGTTCGTAAATGTAAGTAGTTGTCGAAGTGAAAGAGTTAAAAGAAAATAAGGAAACCGAGATATGTTGAACTTTATGCTTCTGGAAAATATTGTAATTTTCTCCGCAGCGGCAGCGAATAAAAATGAGTTACACGCTGGTTACGAAATAATTAACATTTTTTACTTTAGTGGAAGTCGTATCAATGATTGGCGCTATAATATCACTGCGTCACATTGATTTACATATAAAACGCAATCATTTGCATATAACAAATAATACAGCCAATATCGAGTCAACAGAATAACGCAACAAGTTGTATGCTGTAAGTTGCATTTATTTGTTGTACGCTAGGAAAAAACAAGTTCAAAATGGTGAAAATATTTATTCGATGGATACTAATAACATAGTATATATATTTTTACTTTACTACTGAGAGCAAATTTTTTTTCAAAGAAGAAGATATACTGAATTTTTTTTAAATCTGCAGCTTTTTTATGTGTGAAAGCAATCGTGTATTCCATTTAAATAAAATAATCCAATTTTAAAAGTGATTATGTTATTAGTTACCGTTATTTATTATGGACGTTATATTATATTAGTTATTAGTTATCAGTCACCAGATAATTTATTTTTCAGGTATTTTTTTTTTTTTTTCATTATATGTTCGGTAACTCAAAGTTTGGTTGAGCATCAAGGTGGTCATTAGAAGTCACCGTGGCGATCAAAAGTGTTAATTGGAATTTCAAGGTTTAATAGTCATGCTATGTCAGATTCATGAGTTTATTCACGGCTCGTTCAGTCGGTTACATCTGTTCGCTACGGTTTGCGCGGATCAATGCGTGCCGATCTCACCGTTGAAGAGATTTGCGTGATTCTATTCTATGTTCGTATCAATGTATGTATCAATTTATACAGGCACACGCGCGACGATAGCATTATTACGTACGCTTGAATAACAAATCCCACGAATTCGCGATGTCCATGTGTTGTTGCATAACAGGACGTGAGTCGGAAAATGTCACGTAAATCGGCGTACTCTTTTGAAGTCGATCATGGTGGCGGAACTTTCGCGAAACGACCATCTCGCGATCTTATTTTAAAAACTTACTTGACATGCACTAATGACACAAAAATCAAATTCTTTATCACGCTGTTCAGCTCAAAAGGATTCAGGCTCTACCAGAAAGACCTTTTTTCACTGATTCATCTATCGAGCTGTCGTAGTCGAATTTTCGATGAGAAATAGCTCGTGAAAATTAACGTTCACTAAGATTCATTAATGCGGAACATCGAAACACTGACAGTCGATAGCCATTAACGAAATTATATTTCGATCATGCCACGCTGCGTCATGAGCGTTTCACATTAACCGGTCCTTAAAATTACTAATTACGAGTCTATGCGCTATTGATAAAACGGTCACATCATTCAGCCATGTCCATCGACGTTATATCACTCTACCGTGCGTTATCTAAATCTAAATTGCTGCTCGACGTAGTCGAGCATCCTGTAATAATTGGCGAAATATACACGATACAACTGTGTAATCAAATCTCGTCTCATCGTAGTCTCATCGAGAGTATAATGTTGCACATATCCGCCGTAACCGTAGGCGGCGAATATTTTCCTGGAGGTGGATTACTGTCTTTTACCGTGGGATCTATTATATTATACGGAATAATTATACGTCTGCTTTGTGCGGAATATTCGCCTTTAATATCCCGCACAAATTGCTGTCTTTCGCACTTTCTCACACTGTCGTTACCGAAATGTAATTAAGTAACTCAATCGGAGAGCGTGTTTGTGGTTTTCTTCAAGACGCAAAACATTAACGCCATCATTATTCGCGATTTTATTCTGGATAATTAAAGCATTTTTGCGTTTCACCTGTTCTTTTTTTTTTGAGATTATTTTTCGCAAAAGAAAAAATGTCGTTACAGTATATGCTTATATCCAATATAAAATTAATAAAATATAAAGTTAATAAAAAAAAGGGGGAAAATAAGATACGAATGGAAATACAAAAAATATCGCTGCTCTTTTCTTTGCTTCAGCTTTAAATTTTCCAAAGCTTTGTTTTCAAAGCTACTTATTCTATTTAAATTTATTCCAAAATGGAGCGAAGTGCGCAAATACTTCTAAAGTAAACTCGCGCGAGAAGAGGCCACTTTTCCGTTGACTCTTCGAAAGTGCGCGATGGATATTTCCTTTGTTCACGAAGGAAGATAATCCTCTCAATGGACAACGAAAACTTCGAAAAGATGAAGACGGCGAGAAACGGGGAGTAACGCGTATGCATTTAAATTCGCATTAATCCTATCCGGACGGGATCCCCTTTGGCGTTTACTAATTCGAATAAGTCTAATGAAAGCCTCACGCGTCGTTACGTCGCGAAAATTACGGCGTGATATCCGATCTGTTCTCTGATCAGCGCGTGCCAAGATTTGCGTCGGGTGTTAATTAAAAATTCACGCAGCGACTCTCAGCGGCGACACAACGGAAAGGTGAGAAAGAATAAGTCGAATCGGAATCGAGCCGCGTCGGCGACTCGTGACGGCGAGCGCCGGTAATTGAAAAGCGGGAAACGGCGGTCCTAAATTACGAGCGGCAAATTAAGCCCCCGGTGTTAACAAATCCGACGACGGTGACGACAACGACGAGGATGAGACTGACGACGACGACGACAACGACGACGACGACGACGACGACGACGACGACGACGACGACGACGACGACGACGACGACGACGACGACGACGATGATAATGTCTAAAGCGGAAACATTCGTCATTTCGCACGTACGTTAACGCTGTCGTTGGGAGAGAATCCATTGCGATTCCGATCGCGTGTTGATCATTAATCCTTTTAATGCGAGATTGATCTCCGCAAATAGGAGTGATTAATCACAAAAATGACGAAATAAACGTTGCGAGTAACAGATCGAACGGTATTGTTCCCTCGATGCCTTCGCATTCAAGCTTGATTTCGAATATATGGGAAGATTGGAAAGTAACACGCGATCAATATCCTGAAGTTTTACATCGGTACAATATGCGGTGGTGGCGATGAATCTGTAAAAACACGTCGGAAGCTACAGATTCTCTGAACTTAACCAATTTCGTCCTTCGATGGGAATGAAAATGAAAATGAAGAAATAAAAATAAGATAAAATTAAAAAATAAAAATTCCTAAGTAAAGAAACAAAAACGTTCAGTAACTGCTGAGATTCCGCAGTTAGAGGGAAGAATCTCCATTACTTTTCTTTCCTTTTCTTTAGAGCGCCAAATAAACAGCACGCGACCGGCAAAGTCGGCTAAGAAGACGGCGGGGAATCCGAACTATCGAAGAGTTCGATGCGAATCAACGCGAGCTGGCGCGTGTCGCACTCGTGAGGAACGTTATTGCGCGTTAACCTTGCGCGACAGTTCGGCTAATTCTCGAAGTAATTTAACGAGATGACACAGAGAGAGTTCCCGTTGTATGAGATGTGTACATGTTTGACTCGTCGAATCGAACGGAATCGAGGAATAGAGAGGGATTCGCTCTCTCGGCGGATGTTGGCGCGTCGCGCACAAAGTAACTGTCCTCACCTGCTGCTGCAATTCATCTATTCGTGGATCACCATGATGGATGGAAAGACAAAGCCGCTGGGCAACAGGATCCTGTTTGTATCTCGGAGCCTGACGAGAGAATAGGCGGGTAATACGAGAGCTCTGAGGAAAAAAGTTATTCGATATTCAAAAACCTGGCGTATTAATCAGACGTCATTTGACGCACGAAAAACCGGACGTATAAACGTGCCCGTTGTTTTTATTCCCGCTGTCCCACCGCGATTTATATTTAACTTCGATCTGTCCATTCGCACAAATTCTTTTTCTCGCTTTACATTCTATTGTTTTTTCGCTTCCCCGAAGCTCTTCCATTTTCCCACATGTAAACATGATGCGAAAATTCGCAATAGAAGCATCTCGTGACGTGGGGGGGGGTTACGTTTTAAACACGTATGGTTTATTATTGGTCGTAACGTTCGATTTAACGTCGACGAGCGATGAATGTTACCGAGCGAAAAGCGACATCGATTTTTCTCTCATATTTCTGGAAAATCTATTTGCTATCCGTGCAGAATCTCTTAATTTTCCAATTAAAGATTAATTATCACATTCTATTGATGAATATCATCTCGCATGAACGCAAATTGTGAAGAACTTAATACACACACACACACACGCGTACACAAACCTTCTTTATCAGGTTGAGATTTTTCAACTCTTACGATATTACTTTATATTATATTATATTTATTATATTATATTATATTATATACTTTATATTATATTAATGCAAATTTGTACTTGTATGTTTCAGATGAACGTCATCAATTTACATTCCTCCTATACGATGATATTGCTCGGTATTTTGACGTCGACGACGATAATCGGCCTCACGAGTTCCACTTCCTTGTCCTCGTACGAGAGAAGAGACTTGTTGGCTGACCGACCTAAAGTTTTCCTGCTGGTGGATCAAAGAACACCAGAATTGGAGGTACGTTTTCTCGTACGACAATAAATGTGTACAATTCATCGCACTTGCTTGACAGTGGTCCTCGGTCAAGTATCTAACTCGCGGATATTTCTCATACGGATCGCGCGACATCACGTGCATTCGCGTTTGCCGCGAAACAGCAACGATATATGAGGGTAGTCCTAGAAGTACCTGACCTGACGTATAGATAGCGGTTGTTGTTTGAAAAGAATGACTATGGTAGAAAGTACCAACCTTATGAAGCTTAAGTTTGGAGTTTGATGACGCTATGTTGTTTAGTATTTGTTTGAGAGCCATCAATAGTGAACGCTCTCAGTGAATTTGTAAACATGGAAAAAATTGGTTATCGTTATGTGATACAATACTTTCATTTGAAAGGCCTTAGTCCAACCAATATCAAAGCGGAGCTAGATTCTTCTCTGGGGGAGTCTGCTCCTTCGTTTACAATAGTAAAATATTGAGTGGCAGAGTTTAAACGAGGCCGTACGAGCTGCCAAGACAAACATCGCAGTGGTCGACCAAATGAGGTGACCACGCCAGAAATGGTGAAGAAAATCCACAAAATGGTATTTGGATGACCGTCGACTGAAAGTGCGCGAGTTAGCAGACATGGTAGGCATTTCAAAAAGTGCTGTACATCGCATATTGACTGAAAATTTAGACATGAGAAAGCTGTGCGCAAGATGAGTGCCGCAATTGGAACAAAAGCAGCGTCGTGAGGATGTTTCAATCGAGTGTTTGGCGAAGTTTCGCAGCAATAAAGCCGATTCATAACCATGGATGAAACATGGGTCCATCACTTCACACCTGAGACGAAGGAACAGTCAAAACAATGGACCAAGGTGGCTTGATGGCTATTTTGAGGAGCTCCCCGACGATTCCCACTATAAACAGAGTATCGAAGCTATTGAACATCGCTGGGAAAAGTGTATTGAGCTAAAAGGAGACTATGTAGAGAAATAAAGATATTTTTTCCCAAATTTTTTGTGTTAGGTCAGGTACTTCAGGGACTACCCTCGTATCTAATCCGGAAACCTTTGTGTCTAAGCGTTCACATGTCCCATCAAACCGCGTTTTGCATTTTGAATTGTTATCGAGCGTACACACGATCGACTATAGCTCAGTAAACTCAAGGATAACGCATGTGTACATATGCTTATGATGCATCGATTGACCAGAATACACAGCAAGCGTACGGATACCTCGGTTTATTCGTATAGAAAATGACGTCACATTAGAGTTACCAGATGCAAAATGACTATTTCCGAGACATTTTTTATGTTGAAAAATAGATTGTTGGAGTTTTAGTTAAATTTGACAGACAGAAGATAAGACGGTTGAGATGTCGTTAAGAGATGTCGTTGCTTACTTGCAACGAATAAATGTGTGAATTAGATACCAGCAGAGAGAAGTTTAGACATAAATCATACCCTTGATTGACCCTTCTTTTTTTTTTACTATACGAATGGTTTCTCAGGTCGCACGTCAAATTTTTCGACCTTATAAATCCCAATGATTGCTCTCACATTTCTCTCTGGTACCAGTTAAAAACATGAATATTATGATTATAATTTTCTTAAAATTCTGATTTTCCAAGACAAAAGACTTAAATTCCGGGACACGGGGCAAACTTCAAAAAATTCCGGGACAATCCCGGAAATCCAGGCCATCTGGCAATCCTACGTCACATGCAACATACAGACACACCAATGGAACGCGAATCATAAATGGGAGAGAACGTTTCTTTCGCTCTCTCCCTTCATTCTTTCTCTTTCTCTTTCTTCTTCGGTTCCATGCACGTGGAAGAGATCCCATGCCGTTACATAGGATTTGCGTTTCTTCTTATTTCCCGTGACACCCGTGCATTTCCCGTCTTAGAAAGCGAGCGGACTTCACGATACAGTAGGATTGAAAACGCGTTTCCTTCGTCTGTGGCTTTCGTTGCGCTTACTTTGCCGGAATGAAAATCGGCACTGCTCTCGCTTCATCTTCACCCCGTGAAGATCCACTGTTGCTGCCCGAAGACTGCGGAGAACCTGTTGAGAGTAGAAAAACGCAGCTGTACACGATCTCGATCGAATTTCATAGCGAACGCGTTACTCACGCGTTTCTCTCTCGCCTACACGTATGGATTCGTCACTTTGTCGGAACTTAGGTAGGATTTCAAAGCTACTCACGGCATAATAACATCATGTTATCTTTTACGAACAGGATTTTCCTGAAGGACACGATTACGCGACTGTCGTGTTCGGGTTGGAAATCGAGTTAAGTCGTAAATAAGAAGACAGGTTATCGTCAAGGTCGTTCACGATCTTCTCTTTTATTTATCTCGCGATGTTATCTTGAGGAAAAATTTCTCACGTTTTCTCTCGAAATCGAGGTATTCCGCTGGATCAACTTGGCAAACACACACATTCACGTGTGTGTGTGTGTGTGTGTGTGTGTGTGTGTGTGTGTGTGTGTGTGTGTGTGTGTGTGATTCTCTCTTTTTTCGGTGCGCTAATATGCGCTTTCGCTCAAAGGCAACAAAGGGATGCACGAAAAATGGTGAACGTGGCTAAACGCGCCGAAAGCGCGTGTTCGCATTCTTTTGCTTTTTATTCACGTTTCAGAAAGCATTTCGCAAGCAGGAGAACGGGGTAATAAAGCAGGGATGCATCGTCAGATCGCGAGTATCGACGTACACATTCGTGTATATTCCTTATGCACCCTTTATCTTGCTCGTAAATACGTATCTTCCGATTCGGCGCTGCATTCTATCGTGCCGAGTCGTAAGTTGACTGTTCTCTTCCAAGTTTTGAACCGAATGCGATTACGCGGCATGCGAACTCGCAATTACTACGACAGTCGGTGAATTTACGAATTTCTTGTTTTGTCTTGCAAAAAGAGAGAGAGAAAGAGAGAGAGAGAGAGAGAGAGAGAGAGAGAGAGAGAGAGAGAGAGACAGAAGGGTGGAACTTTGTGAGAATAGTTCTGCGCGACTAAGCAATAAAATATATGACCGTAATAAAAGCACATACGAAGTATCGCTATCATAGAGGAAACTTTTATCATAGAAGAAACACAAGTTCGATGTAAAGAGTGGAAGGTATAATGTACTCAAAAAGATGTTGCCTGTTAAATTGTAGGCGCGTAAAGTTTACGGGGCGGTGCGTAAACTTGAAATTGCCCGTTGTCACTTTTTAACACATTGCGTCGCACCCGCTCTTTCCGAGCTCGAGACAACTTTGACTCGTGAGAGCACAATTCCCGACTAACGTCACCGCGGTTGTGTCACCAGAAAGAAAGTGTCCGATTCAAGTATCCGGCCGCTTTCACGATAATCGTGTAATTATTCGTGTAATTCGCGTGCTTACGCCGCGTTCTAGCTGGCTTCAATCGGCCCTTCTCTTCCGTATTGTGATGTTACGTCGTCGAATTCATTTCGTTCCGGCATTCCGGCTATTCGTTCTCGAAATTTCTTCGAGCAAAACTCCACTTGGGGAAGGGAATGACAGCCGAGTCACGCGAGGTCGAGTGACTTTTCACTCATACAGAGTGCATTTTCCCACTCCGAATTGTCGAACGAATATTTTCATTTGAAATTGAAGAGCAAATTTGCGTACCGCCGTCATAGAGGAATACATTCACTCCGATCGATCGAAACACTTGGAAGCAGTTATAGGAATGAAGAATTTATCTTGAATCAAGTTAAATATATACTCATGCAATTTTGAGCGACGGTATTTTCGTCGCTTTGTGAAATCTCACTTAAAATCAGTGGAAATTAAAAGAAATTTTCTAAAGTTTCAAGAAATTCATTATAAAAAGAATTCAAAGAGTAATTGCAATCATTTACTAACAAGGAACATCTGTAAAGTATGTCTCCTATTCTGACGGAACTTGGCATATTTGTAGAGTAACCAAAAATAAGAGACTCATATTTTTTTTACCAGCAATGGTTCAAGTTAAACTGCCCTTCAACGTTTCATCCCCTTTATGCTATCTCGATAATTATTGCAGATAGGAAAAAACGTTTTAAACAAAACTTGTACAGCATAAAAAACTGTACAATTCTTGTTTGAAAAGTTTTTTCCTATCTGCAATAATTATCGAGATAGCATAAAGGGGGAGATAAAATGAAACTTTGAGGAGCAGTTTCATCCCTTAAACCCGAATCATTACCGATAAAAAAAATATAGGTCTCTTATTTTTGGCTACTCTATAAATATACCAAGTTTCGTTGAAATCGGAGATACATACTTCGCGGATGTTCCTTGTAAGGTTTTCTTTCTGTCGTATATAATTAATTAATTAATCGTAGAATGAGATGCTGGACTCAAGCAATGATCCTAGCGCAGTTGTGAGACGCACAAAGAGAATCGGATCCCTTTCGATCGTCAACTCGTTGGATGTGTTGAGACAGAGAATGCTGTTGGAATTGGCACGCAGGAAGGCTCTGCAGGATCAGCAACTAATCAACACGAATTATCAATTCCTCGACACCGTCGGAAAGAGATCGGTACCGGAATACGGAGCAGACACCGGTAGAATTACGACGATCCAGCGGCAGCAGCATGTAGAAAGTCGTGACCGGAGTGCAGCATCCGATCGAGCAACGAGCAAGATGCAGCAGAATTGGTTCGAGGAGAACGATCCGGTCTTTCACGAGTCGCAGGACGATCAAATGACTAGAGTATGGCTCGCATTTTTTTGCTCCGCTTTGTATTCTTTCATCTCGCGATTCACCTCGCAATTCTCGAAATTATCGAAAATCATTGCACGAGATAATACCGCGAGGAATCTGTTAGATCTTTAGACTCACGCGAAGGTTCGGTCGTTCATTTTCGATAGCTCAAAGAAGACGTAACTTTATCGCCGCGTGTAAATTGTATTATCGTATCAATCAATAGAACGTAGCTTCGATGCGCAAATTAATTTGTTATAGCTACTATTGGATTTTAAGTGAATGTGCTCTGACAATCTGCGTTTTTCTCGATTATATTGATCCGTAAATTTTAACTACTCTCTCAACTTGCGAAAGAGTATTACATATATGAAACTCGTTCCAAATTCCGAAGATCAAGCTTGACTCGTTGAGAGAACATACAAATTCCGCGAAACTACCCCTCTGTGATCTTTAGTTTTCTTCTATCAACTACCCTGTTACGTTGCAATTAATTACGTTAATCTTTCAGGCTAACGAGCTTCACCTGTTGTAACCGCGCCTCGACTTGCAGAGAAAGACTCCAGAAATTCACTGGCATCTCAGCTTTGTCGCAACTTAGGCTCGACTACCATCATCGTTGGGTTTCATCGGCCGTTTCTCTTTCCGTTTATCCGTTCCTCTATTAGACTAATAGTTGTGAACTCCGATCACGCGAAGATTTATCCTTCTTCCTGGCGAGACGAATACTGTCAATCGCGAAATTTTACGAATTAGTGACTGATAAAGGTGCAGAATATGCCTCACCGAAGAATCAAATTGGAAAAACGCGAAAAGAAAAACGAATAAACCACGCAGTATTCGATTTCTCTTTATATTTTGCCGCTAATTTCGCGTGCTTATTTACTGCTCGATTAAACCGTAATAATATATGAGACATTCTTGTATTTAGCCTCCTGAAAATGGGTAGGAACGAGAATCGCGATAACGTCGCTCGACGACGCAGATGCGATAACATGTGACAAATTCGACCATCGCGTGCAACCGATCTACGAACATTCAAGCTTCGGTAAAAGCTATAGTCTCATTCTCTCTCGCATATTCTCCTCGCTTTTATCTATCTACCTGTCTGCCTATCTACCTATTTATCTACCTACACTTCGCACACGAAGAAAGATGTAACGAAGCAGTATTACGTATTGTGATTTCCTCTAAGCTCTTCTGTACTTCACAATGACTACTTGATATACAATGTCCTCAGTGCGTGCTTAACTTAATTAACGAAGCGTCTCCGTCGTAGCTTTATCGATAATACTCACTACGACCGGTCAGTCACGGTCACACAGATCGACGTGAACAAGAATGCGAGTCGGTCACGCTGATCGCTCGCTCTTTTGTCAACGATAAATGTACAAAACATATATTTAACTTGGTGGCATCGATAGTCTTCGTTTTTGCGTACATATATGTATACCTGGCATCGGTGTTATATACGTGAGGTCACATACTCACTATACGCGCGACATGTGTGTGTGTGTGTGTGTGTGTGTGTGTGTGTGTGTGTGTGTGTGTAGGTGTGTATATGTATATGTGTGATGTATGGGTGTGTGTATATTGTAGTTCGCAACTGCTGTTCAAACGAGATTTATTTTCTGCGTGTTTGTTGTTAATCGACTAGAGGCTGTCGGCAATACGCAAATTCGAACGTAATTAACAATCTCTCGAGCCTCCAATGAAATAAAGCCGGCGGTCGGGTGCGCATTGATGTCTGTTTATGTTGCAAAAGACTATCGAGTACCGTACCGCACTGGATATTAATAAGATCTCCACGTGTATAACATACTGCTTTGAGTATTTATAATTTTATGATCGCGTCGTCTTCTTGTATCTTATGTATTTATCTTATGTATTTATTTGTAATCTATAATACTGTGCTACAATAAGTACAAGAACAGCAAGCATACTTTGCGCGAAGATAAGATGTTTGGCATCGTGTAACACATTGAAGACTTTGCAAAAAATGCGATAGCATGTGTATTACTAACACAGTATTGGTTAACACAGATTCATATGATGCTGTTGTGTTTCCATCTGAATAATATTTCCATTTCTAATTGTTTCAATGTTTCCGTGCAATTCTAGAACATTTTGAAAAATCCAAGAAAGATGTAACTAAATCTTTCAATAATCTATATCTCTCAATGTTAGAATCTAGAATAGATATACTCTATCCTTCAAATATTTTCTTATGATTAAAAGTTTTAATTTATACGACGTAATCTGTCGAAACGATGAGCGAATATATTAAAGTGTGTATGTGTATATTGCATATAGATATTGTAGTTTCTAGAGATTATTATTTGTTTAAAAGAATTAAAGCAAAGTATAATTTCCCTACATGTTGTTCACTGTTACTTTCCTTTTATTATGATATCGAGATATAATCATTTAAAAGAAATATACAATAAGTTATATTATTATACAATAATAAGATATTAATTTTTAAAGTAAGAACACACTGAATATGCCTTTAACGAGAAAAGAAGAAAATTCGAGAAGAAACTTGTAAAAGGTTAACTAAATTGAAATTATAGAAACTCGAAGTTGAAAAAGTTTTTCTGTCTAATTATCATTATTTTCCCAAAATTATAGCCCGTTGAAATCTGCATATCATTCATTATTTAGGTTGGTTCTATATCTGGCTCCGGTCTATAAGACTATAATTTCCACATGCCATTTTCTCCATTCATTATTTAGTAAAAATTTTAACCATTGATTTCTGTCACTTCCTCGATTCCTCATAAGAGACAGTAAATACTCGTAGCAGAAGGCTTCGGAACTAATCTGCGTGTCAGGTTAAAAATTAACAGATTTATAAAGCCCAGTTCCACAACTTGCTTTAAACGGAGTTTAAAGCAAATTGTGGAACTGGGCCTTAGTAAATTTTAGACCTTATATTTCTTCGGATATAAAAGTGTCAGTAAACTGGTGGTTTGAGTCTCGACTAAAGTCACGGAAATCTGAAAACATAGTTTGAGTCTTAGCTAAATTGTTAACAGAGAGGAACGTGAGAGCGGCCAACACGAGGTGTTTTCGACGACACCGACTTTCCGCACTGGGAAAGGACGTCATCTGCATCCATTTTGAGAGGGGAACTACGATGCTACATCCACTTTCGGCGGTAAACCCTGTATGTGGTGGCAGTCCATGCTACATCCATTTTTAGGCGATTTATGTCCGTGCTACAACCATAATAGCATACTTGACAAGCACGGTCTCGCACATTGTTACGCGTTTATAACATGAATTAACATGTTAACATGTGCAAAAAAAAAAAGAATTGACATTGTATATGATTAATATCATGAAGATCATACGAAGTGTCCGGTAATTAGCTACCAACCCGAAGTGTGAGGGTAAATTGGGTTAAGACAAACATAAAAAAGTCCCATATCATTTTGCGAGATTCGCAATAATTATCGAGTTATTAATGACAGAAATCTGAGGAGTAAAAGCGCGCCGACATAGATGATTCGAAAAGCGTTGCAGCTGCTCGGGGCAGCGGTCATGAATCTTTTTCCTAGCGTGAACTAATAAAAAGTGAAAGACTTCTGTGAATCAGTGAAAAATGAAAAATTTTATATGAATTTGTGAAAATCGAAACATTTCACACGACAATTGAGTCGTTCAACATGGCAGTTGGGGCGTTCTGGATAATTCAATGAATACCAAAGAAATCAAAATGATGAAAATAATAATGTCCGTGTAGTCCGAAGGATATTACGTGACACGCAAAATCCGCTTGATATAATATCCAAAGAAAATGTTTCAAAATATGTATGTACAGGTAATATAAACCCTATGCACCGACGAGATATACTACAAAGACTGATAGTCTTACGGGATTTAGCGTACTAGAGAAATTTCCCTGGTGAGGCACCCGGGCGAAAGAGACCGTCTCGCATTTAGCACAATAAAATTTAATGGGAACTAATACTTTTCAATCCTTTTCTTCGGATCAAAAAGATTCAGAATTCAGACATATTCAAAATGTCAATACTTTTTAATAGGTTTCAATTCGACATTTTATACAGGGAAGAAGGACGAAGGGAATGGGATGCCGGCAACGATACATCATGCGTCTCCAGACGTGTCAAATTGTTCATTATAGAGGAGACTTTGATACGGCAACATGTATTCGAATATTTAATCGTCCCATGGACCACTTATATATAATAAATAAAAAAGTAATTAACGCGGATAAATGAACGATTCGTATCAATTTTTCCTTTCCTTATAGAACAATGGAAGAGTAAATCAGTATCGAAAATCGAATGCCGATTAATACCATAAATCAGTGTCAGAAAATTGTCCAATGACAATTTGTTCTCATTTTTCAAGTAGTTACCACTGTAATTTATATAACAAATTAACTCGGTTAAACGATCGATTCGTACCAATTTTTCTTCTTTTATAAAGAAGTGACAGAATAAATCAGTACCGAAAATCGAAGGCCGATCAATATCTAATTTACTCATCAAATTAACGCGGATTAATGGACGATTCGCATTAATTTTCTGTTTTCTTATAGAGAAATGAAAGAGTAAATCAGTACCAAAATTCGAATATCGATTAATACCATAAATCAGTGTCAAAAAATTGCACACGTGCAATGATAATTTGTTCTTATTTTTCAGGTACATACCCCTCTAATCTTATTCAACAAATTAACTCAGATAAACGAACGATTCGTATCAATTTTTCTTGTCTTATACAAAAATGAGAAAATAAATCAGTGCCGAAAATCGAAGACCGTTCAATATCTAATTTTTTCATCAAACTAATGCGGATAAATGAACAATTCGTCTGAATTTTTTCTGTTCTTATAGAAAAATGAAAGGAGAAATCAGTACCGAAAATCGAATACCGATCAATATCGAATTTATTCATGAAATTAACGTGGATAAACAAACGATTTGTATCAATCTCTTTTTCTTCTAAAGAGAAATCAAAGACTAAATCAGTACCGAAAACCAGATATTGATCAATACTATAAATCAGCGTTAGAAAATTGTCCAAGTGCAATGACAAGTTGTTTTCATCTTGCAGATACTTGCCCCACTAATTTACTCAACAAATTAAGTCGGATAAAAGAACGATTCATATTCAATTTTTGTTCTCTTATAAAGAAATTAAAGAATCAGTCAGTACCGAAAATTAAAGACCGATCAATATTTAATTTATTCATCAAATTAACGCGGATAAATGAACGATCCGTATGAATTTTTTTTTCTTATAGAGAAATGAATGAGTAAATCAGTACCAAAAATCGAATATCGATTAATACTATAAATCAGTGTCAAAAAATTGTCCAAGTGCAATGACAATATGTTCTTATTTTTCAGGTACTTACCCCTCTAATCTTATACAACAAATTAACTCGGATAAACGAACGGTTCGTATCAATCCTTTTTGTCTTATAAAAAAATGAGGAAATAAATCAGTACCGAAAACCGAAGACTAATCAATACCATAAATCAATGTCAAGAAAATAGTCCAAGTGCAATGACAAGTTGTTTTCATCTTGCAGGTACTTACCTTACTAATTTATTCAAAAAATTAAGTCGGATAAAAGAACGATTCGTATCAATTTTTATTCTCTTATAAAGAAATTAAAGAATCAGTCAGTACCGAAAATTGAAGACCGATCAATATTTAATTTATTCATCAAATTGACGCGGATAAATGAATGATTCGTATGAATTTTTTTTCTTATTCAGAAATGAATAAGTAAATCAGTACCAAAAATCGAATATCGATTAATATCATAAATCAGTGTCAAAAAATTGTCCAAGTGCAATGACAATTTGTTTTCATTTTTCAGGTACTTACCCCTCTAATCTTATTCAACAAATTAACTCGGATAAACGAACGACACGTATCAATATTTTTTGTCTTGTAAAACAATGAGAAAATAAATCAGTACTGAAAATCGAAGACCGTTCAGTATCTAATTTTTTCATCAAATTAACGCGGATAAATGAATAATTTGTATCAATCTTTTTTTCTTTTATAGAGAAATCAAAGACTAAATCAGTATCGAAAACCGGATATTGATTAATACTCTAAATCAGCGTTAGAAAATTGTCTAAGTGCAATGGCAAGTTGTTTTCATCTTGCAGGTACTTAGCCCACTAATTTACTCAACAAATTAAATCGGATAAAAGAAAGATTCGTATCAATTTTTATTCTCTTATAAAGAAATTAGAGAATTAGACAGTACCGAAAATTGCAGATCGAACAATATTTAATTTATTCATCAAATTAACGTGTATAAATGAACGATTCGTATGAATTTTTTTTTCTTATAGAGAAATGGAAGAATAAATCAGTACCAAAAATCGAATATCCATCAATATCATAAATGAGTGTCAGAAAATTGTCCAAGTGCAATGACAATTTGTTTTTATTTTTCAGGTACTTACCCCTTTAATCTTATTCAATAAATTAACTCGGATAAACGAACGACTCGTATCAATTTTTTTTCTTATAAAAAAATGAGAAAATTAATCAATACCGAAAACCGAAGACTGATCAATACCATAAATCAATGTCAAGAAAATTGTCTAAGTGCAATGGCAAGTTGTTTTCATCTTGCAGGTACTTACCCCACTAATTTACTCAACAAATTAAGTCGGATAAAAGAACGATTCGTATCAATTTTTATTCTCTTATAAAGAAATTAGAGAATCAGTCAGTACCGAAAATTGAAGACCGATCAATATTTAATTTATTCATCAAATTAACGCGGATAAATGAACGATTCGTATGAACTTTTTTTTCTTATAGAGAAATGAAAGAGTAAATCAGTACCGAAAATCGAATATCGATTAATACTATGAATCAGTGTCAAGAAATTGTCCAAGCGCAATGACAATTTGTTCTCATTTTTCAGGTACTTACCCCTCTAATCTTATTCAACAAATTAACTCGGATAAACGAACGATTCGAATCAATTTCTTTTGTCTTATAAAAAAATGAGAAAATAAATCATTACCGAAAACCGAAGACTGACCAATATATAAATCAATGTCAAGAAAATTGTCCAAGTGCAATGACAAGTTGTTTTCATCTTGCAGGTACTACCCTACTAATTTATTCAACAAATTAAGTCGGATAAAAGAACGATTCGTATCAATTTTTACTCTCTTATAAAGAAATTAGAGAATCAGTCAGTACCGGAAATTGAAGACCGATCAATATTTAATTTATTCATCAAATTAACGCGGATAAATGAATGATTCGTATGAATTTCTTTTTTCTTATAGAGAAATGAAAGAGTAAGACAGTCAGTACCGAAAATCGAATATCGATCAATACCGTAAATCAGTGTCAGAAAATTGTCCAAGTACAATGACAATTTGTTCTCATTTTTTAGGTATTTATCCCTCTAATTTACTCAACAAATTAACTCGAATAAACGGATGATTCGTATCAATTTTTCTTGTCTTATAAAGAAATGAGAGAATAAATCAGTACCGAAAATTGAAGACCAATCAATATTTAATTTATTCATCAAATTAACGCGGTTAAATGGACGAGTCGTATCAATTTTTTTTTCTTGTAGAGGAATGAAAGAGTAAATCAGTACCGAAAATCGAATATCGATCAATACCAGAAATCAATGTTAGAAGATTGTCCAAGTGCAATGACAATTCGTTCTCATTCCCGAGTCTTTCCCGAGTCGAAATATTAATTCTACATTGATCCTGCAAATTGCATCCAATTTGAAAAATCAATGTAGAATATCTAGGTGCGCAATAGTGAACAAGCTTTGTCCTACCTGAACGTTACATCTGGCTACTCTCGCAGTCTCGCCCATGATGAGTCTTCAACAGCGACGTATTCCGCAGTTATTTAATACTCGTTTATTTCGATAATGTATATGTACTTAATCCTTATATTCTTAATTTAAATGAGCAATTTTTGTTGATTTTGATTATATATTCGCTTAACAGCGCAAGAAAGAGAACAAAGATAAAAACGTAAATAGAACTGCCTTTGTTAGAATTGCGCGTGAGATAAATATATAAGGATTAAATAATCATATAAGAATTAGAGGAAATGGGAGGGGGATGAAAAACACTTTTTATTCTCATCATTCTTAAAGTTCTTTTTTCCTTTTTTCTTCTCTTTTTTTTCTTTTCTTTTTTCTAATGAGAATGATGAGAATTGTAGCTCTTAAAAGAGCTGAAGCTGCAAAAAGACAACGGTTATGTCTAATAATGCTGTTTCACTAATAGAGATTTTAATTCTGATTCGGTATAATAAGAAAGATAAACAAGAATGAGAAACGGACATTCTAGCAGATTCTAAACGAAAACAGCAATCTGAGCATTATTAGACGAATAAAAATCAACACTTGTAAAATTTATATCAGATTCTAAGATCATTATTCATAGTTTTTTAAATTATGTGCAATTTTTCATTGAGAACATAATTAAAAATTTGTATTCATAAACCTTAGCTTGCCTCAGCAACCTTGCTTGAATAGACATTCATATTTTACGAGAAAAGAAAAGTAGAACTCATGTTACGTGAAATTAGTTTAACGAATAATCAAATCTCAAGCTATTTTTCAGATGATAAACTATGAATGCTGATCTAATTTCGACTCGGGTATGTCCTTACTTCGAGTAAGGTCCGTTAAAATTAGAAAAGTCCTGCGTAATAATAATTACTCGAGGTACCTCGAATACCATACATGATGTATCGCTGTCCTCGGCTACGTCTCTCGGCGCGCTCCGAGTCCTCTCTCCATCCTGACTTCTCGATCCGACGTCCTCCTGGTTACTCCATCGCAGCACCCCTGGATACTCCATCGTAGCACTGGCGACGACACTGACTCTAGCTCTAACACTCGCGCAAGTAAGATTCGGGGACAAAGAAACGCGTATTAACCGACACTGCTCTGCCTCGCGGCATGCGCGTCGTTCGTCGGCCCGAGGCGCAATGTCCTTTCCGCAATCACGGAGTCATATATAAGCGTACGAAAACAAACAATCGGGAAGGCACGGTTACCCCCCACCTTGCCGATCAATGTTAATGCCTGCGTCGTCCGTTAGCTGAAAATGAAAACAACTCGTGTTTTCAAAGCATGCCTGAGAGAGAGAGAGAGAGTCGCTTCAAACTTCACAATAATTATTTACGTCTGTTCCAAGAATCATATTACGCTGAATTCAAACTGTCTCTATTTTGACATGACATACACGAGATCTGCGATCACATCATTGATCTTTCTTTGGACAAGAAAATCCTGAGAGGAACGCTGTTCGAGAATATCACATCTTATGTTTCAGGTGCCTTGCAAATTATCGAATCCGATGTAACAGATCAGAGAAAGTATGAATGCGTCGCTATGAATAACATGCGTGGGCACGGAGTACTCCAAGTCAATCACGTTATACGTGAAACGTACGTATATTTAATATTATATAAAACTTACCTTTTTAAACAAAAAGGTAAAAAAAAAGGCGCCAAGTACAAGCGCAACACGTATTGTGTTATTTTTAGAAGTACCAAACTCAAATTATTTTTTTTTATTGTATATATGTGTACATAAGTTTTTACAAGTAAAACTTATAACTATAATAAAACTCTGCAACACTTTTCTACTGTACAAAAGAAGTGATATATTAGAACAGTAGCGCCAACTGAGAAATTCCGACTTCTTATTCCCGGAAAATTCGTCAAACGTCAAACGAAGGGCAAAAAGTGTCGTCGCTCGCGAGCCGATCAACACAATCGGCGCGATGTAAACATTGCGGACCTCGGCGGCGGTTGAAGCAAGAGAGACTTGCCCTTGGGCATCTTTTCTTTTCTCGAAGGTTCCGGGACAACGAGGGAAATGCGAGGAGGCCTTTCAACTGTACGCGACATTGATTTACTACTTATTGATTACTGAAAATAAAGAAAATTATTCTGTCGAAGCATCGGATATTTGTTAGCTTTATGTTAATTAAAGAGGAATGTGTACGATTAGAAAATATATTAGTAACTAATTGTACAGAATGTCAAAGTTGTTGTAACGCCGTTTTCGGAGAATAATTAAGGGTCATGGTAGCGTTAAAGAGTGGAATTTCATCTCATGCGAATTTTGTCTCGTTCTTATTAAATGTTAGATTATCCGCTGCGGACAATAACTCTTCTACTTTTCATTTAATATTCAATGATGATAAATAACATTTAATTGCATTCGTTTGGCTTTTTTATTTCGAAAATAAGAAAATATATACCGGGGTGAGATTTTACCCATGACAACATTAACGTGATTTTCTTTGATGCTTTTTTTAAAAGTTCAAATATTTCGTCGACTCGCGGGATATTTATAATCGGAGTCTCGTCACGTTAATTACGTGAATAACACGTGCTCCTCCGAGCGGATCGAATGCTCACCGACGGCCATTGTCAGTGCCACGAGCGAATGTCCGGAGCGGACGGGATGCTGAATTAAAAAACAGGACGAAGTGAACGGGACGCGGACAACGATACATCATGCGTCTCCAGACGTATCAAATCGTTTATTATACAGGAGACTTTGATACGGCAATATATATTCGAAGATTTAACATTTAATACGTACTTTTATTTTTTCTGCTCCTCCCCCCCTCTCCCCCGCTCTTTTTAGACCACACGGGCACAGTCTGGCATAGAGATGGCAACTGTCATTGCAGCACGGACATAAACCGCCTGAAAGTGGATGTAGCATGGACTTCCACCATATGCAGATTTTACCACCGAGACCTGAAAGTGGATGTACTATCGTAGTTTCCCTCTCAAAATGGATGCAGATGGCGCCCATTCCCAGTGCGAAAAATCGGTGTCGCCGAAAACCCGTGTTGGCCGCTCTCAATTTCCTTTCTGATGCAGCCATGCCCGCTCTCAGGTTTCTCTCTGAATGCAGACTCTCTGGTCGGTGTCGTCGAAAACACCGTGTTGGCCGCTCTTATGTTCCTCTATTAATTTGTAGCCAAGATTCAAACATTTTAAAATCTCCGTAAAGTTAGTCGAGACTCAAACCACAAATTAAAATTTTTATTAAATAATAAACAATATATAGATTAAATGTGCTATAATTTGAATAAAAATAATTGAATGAAAATTTGAATAAAAATAATGACAATAAAACGATTCAGAAAGCAGTTCAAGCTCAGAGTTCTTAATTTTCAACACTACAAAGAGCTTAAAACCGTCATAAATATATCAATTTACATAAGAAGTAACGATCGTTTTTAATTTTCAATGTTTTTTTCAGTTTGATCTTTTACATTGCAAAATTATTTATATTAAAAATGTGATATACACATCTTAAAGAGGATATTTTAAGCTTGTTATTCATTGAATAGCCGATATTATGTATCGATATTAATCTTTTATAAACGATCGTATTGAAAATGTTCGCAAAAACAAGAAAATATTACCTTGCAACGTTTTGTTACAAGAAAAATGTTATAGTTAATAAAAAATAACAGTATCGTCTCCATAATCACAATTTTTCTTTAAAAAAGTTTATTTTTTATTCATTGTCGATGTTTATACTCTTAATGATACTATTACAATTACAACATATATTCCACCCACTTGCTATGGATGGAAATAATAATATGGTTTTCTGTAAATATAAAGTTTCTCAAACTGTTTCGCTGTACAGAGTATCACGACTAAAAAATATTAATATACATTTCTCTTTGTGAATTTCTCTCAGAGTTCCTGGCGCTTCTATTATAGACACGTTAAATTACGTCAAAAGTAAGATATTATATCAACTGCATTTCACTGATTGCATTCAGCACAAAAATGTGTTACAATTGTAATATTCATGAATCTAATTGACGTTATTATGAATTTAAATGGTTTTAAATTTGACTGAGTCCAAAAGGATGCACCAATTAGATTCATGAATTTTACGACAATGCAAAGCAGCTTTTTTTGCTGAACGTAGCCCTTATTTTTATACACCGATATAAGTTTTTATTACATATAGGTTAAGCTTCTGTTCAATAATATCAGTGATGCACACTGAACACTTTTTCTTTAATTTTGTTCCTTTAATAAGTGGACATGTAATTCAATTTATGCGTACTTTTTTAAAGTGCAAATGGATTTTATATCTTATTAATCCACGAGTCGAAAAAACTTCAAATTTTATGCACATATAAACAAATTTTGCGCGAATAATTTTAAAAGAAAAAAAGAAAGCGAGGAAGAGAAAGAGAAAAACGGAATAGCTTATACTATAATATAATAAATCACTAGTAATTTCTCATTTTTGACGTTATGATCTACTAGATCATACGGCTACAGCGAGATGCCAGGAGCTTTAGAAGAAATATTAAGGGAATGATCCACAAATAATCACTTGTAAAACTAAAATTGTTCGTCATTAGATACAAGTCTTGTCAAGAACTTTTGCGAACTTATTAATGCTATAAAGTTCATGCATAAATAACTATTAATTGATGAAAGTATGTACGAGCAAAAATTGAAGTACTGAATACCGAGAGTAAAAAAAAAACTTAAATGAATATACAGGATGAGTTAAAATCGCCGGATAATACTTCAAAGATAGATTCTTTGTTGAATTTTAGAGTTGCTTACAGATAAATATTCCGATAATTAAGCGCATATAATTAAATCTTCATTGCAACTTAATATAAATTCACGTGTAATAAAGACTACATTAAAACGACATCTAACGCAGATTGGATACAAAATAAGGTAAATGTCATATATATGTTCGTACCTAAAACTTAATTACGAATAAAACATGTGATACGTGCAAATTTTATAAATTCAATCGTGCGTCATCATATGACATAATTATTTACGATTTGTCAATATTTTTATTTTCATAATGACTAACGTTCTAAACCGAAACAAAGAATCCATCCGTCGCTTTACACGCGAATTATCCTGTATAATGTACTAGAACGAAGACAAAAAGGGCGTGACGAAACATCGAGCCGTTGATGCAAACTCGGGTAACTTAAAATCGTAATATCGCCATATAAACCAAATACATACTTCACTATATGAACGCAATCATAGTTTACGAAGATCAAGAACAAATACACTCCCGTCAGAGGCGGATGCACCGACTTTATCACCACGACTATTCCAACAAACTTCAAAGATGCCGCCTGTGCCTTTGTAGCTGTGTACCAATTGACCACTCTGTTCAACCAAACAGAAAGAGAAGTCAATCAATTGTGCTCGCAACGGAGTTACATCAAAGAGAGTAAAAATAAAAGACTATGAACTATGGTACTCACCTGTGTTGACCATATGTGTACACATTTGTCAAAACTACCACTAGCAAGAAACTTTCCATCAGGGCTAAAAGCTACACTGTACACAGGTTCAGTGTGTTTTGTCAATGTGTGTATACAAACACCTCGTTCCACATCCCATAATCTGACTGTAGAATCAAACGATGCGCTAGCCAACGTCAAGTTCATATTCGGGTTATGCGTACCCGGACCTGTTGGCGACCACTTGATTGTATAAATTTCCTTGCTGTGCGCCTGCAGATCATGCACCCAAGAGTCCTGCTTCATAGACCAAATTTTCAAGCTCATGTCATCTGAGCAACTTGCCAACAGATTGCCTTGGGGATCCCACTTGATCGCGTTGACTTCATTCTACAAAACAGAAAAGAAAGAAGGAGAAAGAGAGTAGGAAAAAGAATGCTCACAAAAGAATGTATCGCGTGGGAATTCTAATACGTGTATACATACTGTATGTCCTTGGAAGCTCTTGATGGGTTTATCGACGTTGAGTTTGCACACGTGTATACACTGGTCCGTTGAACAACTGGCAAACGACGTGTTCGTCTGCCAGTCCACATCTAACGCTGGCGCACAATGGAAACTAAACTGCTGCGTACACTGTCCACTCTCAGCGTCCCAGATAATGGTCGTTTTGTCCACACCAGCGCTCAATATGTAATTACCGCGTTTATTCCACTTCAACGCGAAAATTGGACCTTTGTGTTGACCTAAAGTAGATGCTAACCTACCGTCAGTAGTCCATATTCTCGCGTAACCATCATAACTTCCTGTTGCCAGTAAAGTGCCGTCACACTGCAATAAATTTTTTCATGTAATTAATTTATACTCTTACAGCTCACCTCATCTCTTATCGAAGACAAAACAAAGATATCTTCGCAAAATTAATCAGATCAATAAGATACGTTTAATCTCCGTTCACTCGTACCTTCCAATCTAACGACGTTACGTCCTTGTTGCTTGGAACTTCCGTTCCGCCTTTTTGAATACAATGACGTAGAACAAGTTGATTAGGAGCCTGCGAATTGTCCGACATGTCCCAGATACGAGCGGTGCTGTCACCTGAACCGGAAGCTAACAGATCGGTTGTTGGGTTCCAAGCGCATATGAAAACTTCTGATTCGTGTCCTCGCAATTTTGTGGCTTTGCTCGCGGGGATTTCAACTGCGCTCACGTTCGAACCCGCGCCTGTTCCTGGTTGCTGTTCGTCCACCTCCATCTCCGTTCTATCACCTCCTCGGTCATTACTGCTAACGCCCTCGTTGGACGTGACAACTGAAAAATATTCAAGAATTATTTGACGATTGGGTCCCTTAATGATCGAACACATTGTCGACTCCTTTAAGTATGTTATGTGAATGGAAAAGATATCTTTAGCAAGAGCAAACATATATATAACGGTAAAAAATTGTATTTTTGTGTATTTTATCGGTTTATCATATTTGCGCTGAATTTAGGAACCAGAGAAAACGAGAAAAACACTCGAAAATTCAAAAGAAGAATAAACGAGTAAAAAATTAAAAAAATTGTACACAAATCGATGTCAATGCTGTTTTGAGTGATAAAGATATTTGATCGTCAAATAATTATGTATATATGTATAATATACAGAGTATTAAGCATGATTATCCACAATTTTTAAGACGCTTCTAACAGTTTAAAGAGAAAGTTGTAAGATAAATATTTATCTGTTATACAAGCTACTATTAGTAACAAAAAAATAAGAATCTTTTTTTCTAAAAATCAATGGCACTAAATTTTTAAAATGTCACTAAATATTCTTTAAATTGTTGAAAATTTCTCAAAAATCATACAGACCATTACTCTAAACTCTGCATACTCAGAAATAAGGAGTATCAGAAATAAGCATCTTTCTTAAAAAACATTAATAAATAACAAAATATCTATTTACTAGGAATTACTGAAGCAACAAGATACAACAGGACCTTGAAATTTAAAAGAGAAAAAAAAACAAATTGAATTGATAAACTTTCTTCTTGTAATCTTCAACACTTGCATTGTGTATGAAAGTGTTATGTTGTGTTGTTCGCCTTTAGTTAACAGACAAATCGACGAGGGAGTATATGCCTGTGTCTTTCAGCATTGTGACAAACATTTATAGAAAGTATCTTTCCACAGAAAGATTATTCCATATAACCGTAATACCAATACGAAAGTAACAAGCAAAATAATCCACAAAATGACCGTTATCCATGGCTGTTCCAAATTAATTTGCCTGGTTATAAGGAGGTCTATGAAAACTTGGGACTTTTTCATACCAGGGTGTACCAGGCCCAATGCATTATCTCTACATTTAGTATAAGATTTAATTTCATTTGTAAACTAAGTGTAAAAAGAATTACATATTCAATGTTGAAGATAAAATTACTGTGTACTAGCAAACAAGTTACCTTCCTCGCCATTTGTATCTTGAATATCTGTTTTTTGCTGTTTCTGCTGATTGATTTGATTCTGCCTTGTAGCAACAACATCTGGCATAACTGCATCGATGAGTGACAAGGACTCCACCATTCTTTGCTCTGTACCATCTTCACCTATCGATATCTCTGCTTCTGTATATTGTAGTCCTTTCTGTAGTATAGAGAGAAGTGCTGCAGGTGGCACTAAGGCTCCATTAATATTACTTTGCGATATGTGGGATTCTATGCCAAATGTGTATGCAGAATGTTGAAAACCTGTAAGAGATAAATATTCAAAAATAACAAGTTCTAAATGAAATATCAAAAAGCCGTATATACATTATTGTTATTATTATTAGGGTATAGACAGTAAAGAACTTAAACAAATAAAATCTATTGCACACACAAAAGCAGTCTCAATTATAGGATTATGAAATATAAATCTCGTATATGTATAAGATGTTTCGTTAAATTTAAGGACTCCATCCAGTTTAAGCTCCAAATCACCTGGAATTTATTACTGAAAGATTGTTATCTTATTCTCTTGAGTAGATACTCTACTTGAGTAGATCACATCATCCACTTTATTATTATACTTGAATTTCTGCAGAAACTTTTAAAAAATACTCAATTTCCATATCGTCAAATCTAAACTATCAAAACTCTTTCCTCGTGACTGCTACGACTAAAGGTTCATGACTCTTCATCTTGAATGTAATCATAATTTTTTCGTATTGTTTGCTGCTTTTCTATTGCGTTATCAAAACAGTACATTCGAGATTTCTCACGAAGCATCGACTCTCGTTCATCCGAGTATCTGGCGAAGTGTGCATAAAGAGAACGCGCGAAGAAGGTTCCCGCTAGGCTACGCGAACGAAAAAGTGGAGAATCAAACAGCGTTCGTCGAGCGATTACGAGGTTATGTGCGGATTCCGTGATCGTACCGGATTCTTGCAGGTATCGATAGACCAAAAAGTTGACTTCATCACTGGAGAAGCTCATCGTGTCTGATATCCATACACTAATACGGCATATTTGCGTCGAAACAGTCCATCTGTGTTGTAACACAAAAAATACGACTCTTCACTCCTCTAGGATCCACTATGGACAAACTGAGACTTGCCGCTATGCTGTTCGCCGCGTTGACGTTGACTGTTCATGATTCATTTGCTAGGGGCGTGGATCAGTGGGAGGAACGAGAGGAAAGGAGCTAGGGTAATAACAAGCGCTGAAGAATATCGTCGTTAGTCGTTCTTCGTTCAACATCCTAGGACGGAGACAATATAAGAATACATTTTCCGAACCATCGCATTATCCTTTTATACCGTAGTTACAGCTCGTTCAATCCGTGTATTTTTCGTAATCACAAATGAGAACGCGACTGATTTGCCATTGAGTCGTATTCCTGATTCCTTGTCAAGAAGATGGTGACTCGTAGCGGAGAAGACTAGAACTACATTTCGGAAGAATAATTGGTTTGCTGGATCTTTTTTTATTACAAATATGCGCAGTATACCATTAGAGGAGCAGAGCTTATTTAGCTATAATCCGTTTGATTTTCTTTCTATTGCAAGTAGATACAGTTATTTTTGTTCTAATGGCGCAGCTGAAAAAAGCAAATCTCAAAGTTCTGCGATACAATTGCACTTAATCCAGCTAGACTGAAGTAGATATATACGACATTCACGTTCGGGAGCGAGCAACAGTGAGAGAAGCAATAAAGTGCAGAAAGTGCCACGGAACCGCGCGATTAAATGATTCTTCAGTTTCCGTCCTTCCTTTTTTTGAAAAATGGCGATTATACGGTGAGTCACTCGCGCGACATCGTCAGTGGGGAGGTTGTGAACGGCTTGTCAACAGTTGTCAACAAGCAGCAAGATTTCTACTTTGTCGAACGATTTAAACGTGTTGAGTGGAACGACGATTAGTGTCTGCGATTACGTGTAACCGCTTTCTTCTTTTTAATGTGTGAATATACGCGCCAGATAGGGTGATTTGTAAGGCGCGTCGAAAGTGCGGATATAGCACGATTTGAGAGCTGTCAGTATACTTTTTCTGTCCGTTCATCCAGAAATACAAGACTTTGATGAATGTCTGAGAGTGATTACGATTCGGCGGACGAATACACAAGCCTGATGGACGGCCACGTCGCGGAGTCTCGCTCAGACGACCTGATCCTGGTCAACGAACGTCGAAAGACACGCTCTAGGATCGCTAGTGAAGAAGTAATTTTTTTGGCAATATCCACACATCTTTGCATTATCTCTTTCTCACGCGTTAAATTTCTTCTTTTCTCTCTTAAATGTTCCTTGATAAATGTTCGACAAAACAAACAATGCAAGCGTTATTATTATGTTATGTTAATTATGAATAATTATACTTGATAGGTGGATAATGGAGTTCCTGAGGTGAACGTCGAAGTGCCCAGTTCGTCTATCACACGATCGACTATCACACAATCATATACAAGAAGTACATCTGTTACCAGTAATCAAGGAAGGCCGAGGCATTATGATGAAGATGCAGAGGTAGAAAAGTCTGGTGTGGTACATGTGATCAATCTTTTCATCCCTGTCTCTTTGTGTATGCTGGTTGTAGTGGCTACTATTAGTTCTGTGAATTTCTACACAACAAAGGGAATGTACTTGTAAGTTTGTGATAATCGTTTACAAGATTATATTTAATATTAGGTTTTTTAGAGACAAGGCAAAGTTGTTAGATTTACTTCCAGAGTATATACCCCATTTCACGAAGACAGTTCCGACACGAGTACCAAAGTATGGCAAGCATTCGCCAATTCATTGATTCTTATGAGTGTCATCGTATTCATGACTGTGATACTTATTATTCTTTACAAATACAAATTCTACAAGGTCATACATGGATGGTTGATTATAAGTTCTTTATTATTGCTGTCTTTATTCTCTATCTTGTATTGTGAGTGAGTATTTGAAAAAAGAAAGTATTTTAAATATACTATTTTTGTCAGTTACTACCTAAAAGAAAACTTATCTACTTCTACTTGCAGGCAAGTGTTGAAAGCTTATAACATTCCAATGGACTTCTTCACATTAAGTATAGGCCTGTGGAATTTTGGTGCAGTTGGAATGATATGTATTCATTGGCAAGGACCGTTGCAACTTCAGCAAGCGTATCTAATCTTTATTTCTGCCTTAATGGCACTTGTGTTTATCAAATATTTACCCGAATGGACAGCCTGGGCTGTGCTTGGTGTCATAAGTATTTGGGGTAAATCATTTGCCTCATATGGAAGCTTAAGATCAATAATATTTGTATTCTTATTTATGACATTCATTTTTAGATTTAATTGCGGTTTTGACACCAAATGGCCCATTAAGAATACTAGTCGAAACAGCACAGGAACGGAACGAATCTATTTTTCCCGCTCTTATATACTCATCTACGATCCTATACTCATTTACTGTGTCTTATGCTGGATACGTGCAAGCAGCCACAATGGCTGGCAGCGATGCAACATCAGGAGATACCACCACGTCGGGAAACAACACGACGTCTCCTACACGTGATCGAACGGATAATCAATGTAGTTATGCATCAGGTGACACAGAGGAGGAAGGTTTTACCAATGAATGGGTAGAAACGCATGGTATGAGTAGTACGACAGTGTAATTTTCAAAGGTTATTATATTAAATTAACAATATTGCATTATATTAAATTTTGATTTTGCAGGTGAACGTAGTGCGAGACGTGCGCAAGAGGTGCGCGAGAACGATGAAACCAGAGGAACCAACAGGAGGCAACAGGAAAATCGTTCGGTAGAAATACAAAGTCAAGTAGCACCTCCTCCTCCTCCTCCTCCTCCTATGGAGGAACGCGGAGTTAAGCTAGGTCTCGGCGACTTTATATTCTACAGCGTGCTCGTCGGGAAGGCGTCTAGTTATGGCGACTGGAATACCACGTTGGCTTGCTTCGTTGCTATTCTCATTGTACGTATTCTCACATCCGTACATCAGCGTGAATTATAAGAATCTAGCGTAGAAAATCGTAGAAATTTATCACTTTTAAAAATAAGGTTTGATATTTGAAATATGTCGTCGAATATGTCGCTTTATAACAGCTTGTTTTGCATATTATAAAGAATTTGTTTGTTGCTCGTTACAGGGTCTCTGTTTGACGCTCGTGCTGCTGGCTATATGCAAAAAGGCGCTACCCGCATTACCGATTTCTATCACGTTCGGTTTGACATTTTACTTCGCGACGCGTGTGATCGTCGCACCTTTCGCTGACAGTCTAGCAAGCGAACAAGTGTTCATTTAAAAATATCTAGGTATAATAAATATTACAATATCGTTAAGTATAATTTATTACTAGAGTTGAATATCGAAGGACAATGCCCGTTTACTTACCTATTTGGTATCATACGTGCTATGTTCAATCGCATTTCTTCTGATTTTTCAAATTATTTATGTATATATATATATGTATGTGTAAACACAAGTAATTTGTGTACATCAACTTCTGGACTGAACGACTCAAGATACGTATATATCGTAAGAGAATGAAAAGTACCTACATTTTTTAATAACTAGACATTCTCCAGAGAGGTGTGTATATATACATATATATATATATATGTATGTATATGTATATATCTATACAGTGAAATGCTCAGAAAAAAGGAAATAATCTAAACTTGTAATTTAGGAAAATATTGACTAACATATGTATAGAATGTAGCTACTTAGTATTTTTCTATATAAAAAAATTATATGAAACTCAAATGTTAAAAGAGCGGTTGTCGCAACGTGATTTATCGTAAACAAACGGAAGAATGCGCTGCATTATAACAATTTATTGTACTCCATTGTTACACTTATAGAACATAGGTTTCGTAGATCAAGTATAAAAAAAAGCGGATGACGACGATGATTGTTCTTTCTGTCTGTCTCTCTCTCTCCCCCTCTCTCTCTCTCTCTCTCTCTCTCTCTCTCTCTCTCTCTCTTTCTCTCTCTCTCTCTCTCTTTTTCTTTTGAAAATTGTATGAGGTAATATCTATTTGAATAAGTAACTGCCTCCGTAATCTCAATACACACACAATACGCATTTCTCGTTATATTTGTGCCGGAGCGCCGTGTTTACTATTATTACTATTTAGCCAGGGCAATTTTCCTTCCTACGCATCTTGGGGTTTTCCAGTCCGGTTACACACAGCCATGGAATAAATACTTGTTTTTTTTCCCTTTAACTACGAAAAGCATATTTATCGTACTTGTGGCGCTTAGTTGTTATATGGTACTAAACAGTATAACAGCGTTCGAAGCTGAAAGAGTGCGTGATTCTCAGTCTCCTTTCTTTTACCTTTTCCATTTTATCTGACAACCGACCGAAATACATCAAGACTGAATATCCTTGGCTATATAATGAAAGAAGCCATTTTACATTATTTCGAATATTTCGAAACTCTCATATGTTGAGGAAAGAAAAGTTTTGGTAATAGTTACTAATTCGCACGAGCCAATTTGACCAGTCGTCATTCGTAATAATGCGGCAATACTTTCATAAAATCGATAATTATAATGTAATAATATAATAAAATAATAATAATAATCATAATGAGAATGATAATAATAATGTGATCACTTTGGTTTAATATTATTCAAATAAATGTCGATGATCGCATAACGGTTCCAACTTTAACGATGGTCTGCTAAATTCCTCACTATACATTTATATAATATACATACTATAAGTATTATGTATATAACGATATACGTACGTATACATATACAAATGTACATGTACGTATATATACGTACAGAATCCCCGGAACCGGAAGAACTTTAACAGCGATATGATGTCTTTTCGCGCTTGTAACACCGCGATTGCACTATCTTGCAAGTTGATATAACATCAGAACATAATAAAGATTGCGGTGTACATATTAACACGGGCAAACAAATATGTAATATATATCGTGAAAATATTACCTCAATCAGGAAACGAAATTATGTTCGAGGAAGACAATCTAATACGGCTTTTTTTTAAATCAATAATCGACCTATATACTTTAATTGATTCGAGATGATTATACGTGCGTGTGTATGTGTTGGTGGAGGTAAATCGCGTGTTTATAATATCACTCCCAACATATTATTTTCTTGGTAACAATTCACATATTTGCTTATCCAAGTTAATAATAATTATATACTAGTGGAAAGTTCCATTTCTTCTTTCAATCCCATCGATTGATCTTTTAGTTTGGATCGCGCGTACAAAACATTACTCTTGACGCATAAAATAAATACTCTTCGACTATTGTGAACGAACTATCCGATGTCCCATGCTCACCGTTGCTACTGATAAGCTCTTGCACGATTTCTTGTGATAAAACACGTAATTTACAATAACGTCTGTGTTCGCGTTAACATAACCGAGAATTATTTCGACTACAAGATTCGACTATATCGCAGGAAGGTACACTTCGTGATTGTGGATTCTATCAGGAGAAAGACGTTATAGGAAAATATCTGTAAAAGATAAAATAAATCACTATGATGCGATATGTGTTTCGCTTCCGCCAACCATCATATAGATGATTTTCTCTTTCTCTCTCTCGTAAAGAATATATATCACGTTGCTTTCCCGTTAACATCCTTCACGTGTTTCAGCTTCGCTTTCGACGATGCGTTTGAAATAATAACGGGAAAGAACGTTAATTGTCTAGAACAGTCTTACAATCGCTAAGCTTTTGGAAGCATACATTTTTGTAACGACTAAAGTGTATCACGCTGGACGAGTCCCATAACACACTTGTCACTTAATCATTAATAAATAGCCGTTTATTAATAAATAACATGCTTCTTGAAGTATCGATGAAAACTGTATCGGATTGTCGATACAGACGAAATGCCAGGAGGCAATCTCATAAATTCCCATACAATTTTCCGCAATGTCAACGGTTCAAGAAACACCACAGGCGCGGATATTTAGGTGACTCGTTTTGCGTATAAACACTTGCTTTCAAAACGATTCAATTTTCTTCTCTCGACACAGTTTGGAATATAGCCAACGAGATCTCATGAAAGAATAAATTTTTAATCGATTCTCAAAAATTAAGCTCTCTCATCGGACTATTAACTGCATTTCAAGATGCATCGAGGAAAAGTGTCCAAACTATTTTGAAAACAAATGAACACGTTGTCGCGCGCAATTTATTAATACTCTTTTCTTCGCCCTAGCTGCTGCATCTTCATAAATAAGACAGAAAACGAAAATGAAAAGTAAACAATTGTAATAAATTGTAAACGTACGTTCGTCCGTTACGTTATTCTCATTCGAACTTGTTCACTCTTCCGCATGTGGAAAAAGATAATCGATACAGCATACACGGGTTACCTTAGCAGGTACCGTACTTGCTGCTCTCGAACATGCCGCGTCTGAAGAATGGACTGAATTCCAGCAGAGATTGCTTGTCTATGTTGCTAAGATTGCCGTTGTGCTTGTATAATGGTTCACAATGCGGCAGCTCTGAGCAGACTTGAATCAATCGGCGAAGATATTCTTCGAGGCGTTTCCTGCGCTGTCTCGCTACAACCTCATATTTTGGAAAAACTTGACGCGGAGGGAAGCGTATCGCTGCGACCTGTATGAGCAAAAAATTTCTGTTAGGTAATTGTATATCGCGAGTATAATCGCAGAAGTAATGCAAGCTGTATTTTTTGTCTCAATAATTGACAAGGTTTAAACGCAATTTGTAGTAATCGAGCCTACAAAACGGAGGCATCTTTCAGGATTCGTTGGAGTTGTCAATACGACAGAATCCGGTTACATCAAGATATAATGATAATTAAACGATCGTACCTTGCTACCGTATTTTTGCCGCATCGATATGTACAGCTCCCGGAACCTTCGATATCTACGCAACAGCGTCCAGTTGTCGTCCTGCGCCACGACTCGCACTTCGTACTCGTAATGGCTGGACTTGCCGGCTCCTCGTATCACGTACGATGGTATACTGACGATCATATTGATCACACTGTCACAGTCACCGTCATTCGCTATTAACGACGGCAAGGACCTTGTGATTGTTAGGGAATATGGACTGCTCAATCGGTCGCCGCGATTTTGGCTCTGCGCAGAGAAAAGAACGAGGTATATGATGAAATTGCATTGTCCATTACGATAAGTCGTATTAGCATCTTTACTTGGAATTTTCTAAGCAATTGAGGCATCGCACAAATGAGGAGTACTGCTACGGAGGATAGAAAGAGGGGGGGGGGGGGAGAGAGAGAGAGAGAGAGAGAGAGAGAGAGAGAGAGAGAGAGAGAGAGAGAAAGAGAGAGAAAAGAGAATAAGGAGAATGAACTCACCGTCAAATAGACCGTTGAATAACCGCGACTGGAGGATCGTCTGGGCGGTGTCGTTTCCGACAAAGTCTCTTGATCATTAGTATTAGGCCTGTTATTCCTGAAAAGTTGAGATCTGGTTGTCGCTACCGTTAATAGAATGGCGGAGCTATTATTCGTAGGTTCTACACTACAATAAGCATTTGGTTCGTTCTGTACATAGTCCACGGTGCCCACGTTGGCGATTGCGAGCCTATCGTCGCCGTCGCTACAGCGCGCCGCTGGTGGTGGTTGCCTCTGATTCTTTCGTTCGTCCTCCAACAACGACACCTCCAGCTCGATCTGCTGCTTCTGCAAGTCCTGCAATATCATTATCTGCCGATTCAGGTCCTCCTTCGACGGGGTGCTAGCCTCCAGGCATCTCATCACCATCATCCGTTGACGTGCGATTCTTTGGTTCAATCTCTTCATCGCCGGATTCTGTTGTATTGGAGATTCCAACGAGTCCTGAAGGATGCTCTCCGTAAACACAGAGGTTACAGTAGGCGAGCTAATCTTCTGTTTCTTCCCATCTTCATCCTCGTCACTCGTTGTCATCGTCTCCGTAGTGAACGAAGAGGCTTTACCGGCGTTCATTATTGTCGTACCTTCGCTTTCCACTTCCGGTGATTTACGATCGCGCGTCAAATCGTCATCCCTACTCTCCTCCTCCTCCTCCTCTTCTTCTTCTTCTTCTTCTTCTTCTTCTTCTTCTTCTTCCTCCTCCTCCTCCTCCTCCTCCTGTTCCAGCAAGTCTTCATTCTTCGTAACGGAGTCGCTCGTCTGCGTCATGTCGGCGTCCACGAAGACTACAGGAGGATCAGGAGAATCAGCTGCCGCTGTGTGAAACGTCTCCATGGTTTCGACAGAACTCGGCACACTTTGTGGCAGTAAATTCAGGGCCGAGGCGATCTGGAGTTTCCGATTGTTCGCGTCCTGGAAGGACTTCATGTCGCAGCTGGACGTAGTCTCGTCGCCGCTCGACGAACGATCGCCCGGTGAGGCCGGTAGTGCGCGCTTCAGGTTCAACGAGAGACTTTGCTTCCGCCGTAGAATCTCCTGTAGCTGCTCTTGCGTTCGCTTAGCCAGAAACAATTTTTTATCCGTCACTCCCTCATCAGCAGACTGAAAATTGTCAGGTGAAGCCTGGAGCAAATGAGTGACGAGCATGCTCGCTAATCAAAATGGACATTGCAATGTCGCACGAAGATATCATTTTGCCTTTTATTTTACATATTGAAGCTCTAAATTGTTTATCATATAACAAAGGTAAACACACGCGAAATAAAATCTCGTATACGGCAAAATTTGCATTATTTGTTGTCGCATCGGCAACTAATACCTTCAGCGTACAGCTAAACACACGTTGTCGATTGTTCTACTATTTTACCTAAATCTTCGCTGTGTAGCAATTTCCATTTTCACTAGTGTTAATTTCGCGCGCACGTTACATACTTCTAAATGAAACATGTGTTTCTGTCTCCTTGAGATCTCCATCAGCTCCTCTTCCATCTTGTCCACCTTACTTTGATGTTCGTTCAATGATCTCACTTTGCTCTGCAATTCGTTCTCCAAGGCGGCCAGCTCTTTCTTCTATTTTAGGGAAATCGTTTCTCATTAGAAAGAAAAAGGCAAATCGACCGATCGGGAAATGATGATGATGACTCACTTACGTGATTATTGACCAATTCTCTAACGCTGTCGATGCACTTCTCGTCGTTGTTCAGGCTCGACCACGACTCAGGTAGACTGCTATCACTTCCGGCACCATTATCTGTCTGAAATGCACATTACGCTTCATTCACACGCAAACGTGTACGATGCGCTGCAAAATGGAACACTCGTTTCTTAATATAATCGCACACGGTCCAACGTCCTCTTTAGTACAAGAACACATTTGGTCCCGTAGAAAATATTCGGTTCCGTCGTTTTACTCATATCCACGACGATCAACAAGAAATGTTATGTGCCGTATGGACCGTTATAAAAAAAAAAGAAGAAAAAAATGTCATTATACGAACGTGGTGCGAGTATGCGTGCGTGCTACAAACTCGAAAAAAAAAAAACAACCGTTCGGCTTCTCGCGAGAGCCTCGCAGGCTCCTTACCTTCTCCCATTGATGATGAAAATTTTGCGCGCGTTCGTGACTGTTCATGATCTCTTGAAGCTGTCGATGTTTGGACTGCAATGTCGTGCGTAGAGAGGCGATTTCCCTACACATATTTTCTACCTGGTACCACACACATACACCGAGGCGTTAACAAAAAAAGAATTCAAAATCAAACATAAGAAAATGCGAGGTCTCTCGGTATGATAGTTGTGCAAGTTTTCGTCGCACGAAACAGAAGAGTTAAAAATTAAAACCGCGTCGCGAAATAAAACAGCTCGCTTACGGTCGCTATGAAATATGTATTTCTACAAAAATGAAGAAAACCGAAGAAAAATCCAAAGGACAGATAATAATCAAATATATAAATACATGTTATCTACGTGCGTTCTCTTCAAATTGTAAAAATACGAAAAAAGCGAATCGATCGCCACAGATAACAAACTCGTATATTAACGCATATATATATATATATGATATATATATATATATATGATATCGATCTCTAATGTGTTACCTCTATATGCTTACACTTTCAACGTGCTAACAAAGGAACGAATGTTCGATACAAATTAATAGACATACAAATTAGAGGATAAACAAACAAACAAATAAATCGAACGAACAGCGCTTGCAGTGTTCATGTGTTGCGTTACTTCGGGAGAAAGAGGGAAAGTAAGCGAAACTCTCCCGTTACTCTAAACTCGGTTAGCACTCGGAATAATAGTTGTACGTGCGATGCAGGTTGTCACGAGGTGAGACGAGACGGTTAAACGAGAAATTGGGTTTGTTAATCAGGAGCGTTAAATTGATCGAATACGTGATTCTTAAGAGTTTATAGTGAAAAATAACGGAAAGAAATACAGAGTGAGTGCGATAATTATTTCGTGGAGGATTAAACGCCAATTTTCGTATGAAAAATTTATTAATCAACAATATATATTGTATGTATATATATATATATGTGTATATATATAGATGTGTGTATATAACAATAATTATTTCCTTTGTATTACATCTCGCATAACAAACCCATAGACGTTTCTATATAAACAAGCCCAGATATGTACATACTTCATTCTTAACATTCTCAGCTAAGGTACTTAATACATAACATTCCAAGGAATGCCATCTGTCCGGCAATATCTCCTCAACACTAGCACCTTTTTTTCCTTTTGTGAGAAGACGTTATATCTTATTACTCATATATACGCTGACGCGTATAAACGACACGCAATTTATTAACATAACACGATCTGTAGTAAACGGCAAATATTAAGAGTTATTCGTAAGTAGGCGCAATATTCGAAGATTCCTAACGACTGACAGAGGAATCGAGAGACGGAATCTCGTATCATATCAATAAACAGTGAGCGCGCAAAATCCATCACAAACGATGAATTGCACAGAGTTTAAAGGGAATTATACACATCGGCAGGCTTGACGGAGTTAAAAAGGTACTGATAAGTGTTACCGTTTAATCGCAAAACTTGCTTGAAGAATTGCATCGTTCGACGTATCCTCTGCTCCTGAGATGTCCAAAGAAAATTCGAACACTCATGAAACCGCTTGCGTTCGTCATGTAATCGCGGCATCGATTCTGTGTCACAAAGGAACACACGAAAAACGAGACGGGACGAAACGAACAAGACTTCACAACCACGACCACGTACGCGCACGTGGAGGATCACATGTTTAACGGGCAAACGTGCGAGTAGATGATGATGTTGCCAGACAAGCAAATAAGGACACCGAGAGCGACAAGGACGAGGTAGAACTGATACTTGATCGAGATTACATTCAAGTCCGGAGACGGCGCATCCGAGTCACTTACTTGAGTCATTTCGTCTCGCCGTTCTTGCTCCAGGTGATGCCGTCGCACACGCAGCTCCCGTTGTCGCGATTCCAGAGAGGCGATCGCGTCCGCCCATTCTTTCCACTGAGCACCCCATTCGCGTTCCAGCTCACGCTGTGCTCCTTCGAGCGCTTCTCTCCTAGCGGCCCATCTCTCTTCGCGCTCTTCTTGTTCCTTCTGTGAAAACGATCATGGTTACGAACACAGATAATCGGACTGAGAGACTCTTGTCTGAGTGACTTTTTGCATACTATACTCTTTGAAACAAATTACTGTAGCACTCGACTATAGGCCTGATAATTCTTCAACTCTAAATTAATAGAAAAATTAAGTATTCGTGATTTAATAATAATTCGACGTTTCCAGGAAACACCACATAAAATATGGTACTTAATTTTTGTGACAAGAAGTAGTAGAAGAGACCCAATACACTTTATTCACGAACCTTGAAGTCCTCTTTCTCTTTGATAAGAGCGGCCTTCTGCTGTTCCAGCTCCTCGGCCGCCCTAAGGTCTTCGCTAGAGTTCAAAAGATTATCGCTGGAAGAGGAGGCGTGTAGATCGGAAACGCTCCAACTTAAAAGCGACAGCCTCGACAGATTAACAACCGTTGATTGGAGATTGCCGTTGCCTGAACCGCCTTCCTTCCGCAGCTTCGCCGCCTCGGCTGGATCGTTGTATCGGAACATGTTATTTCTGCCCAAGAGAATGATACAGCCCTGCGATAATCGCGTCGGCTTGTCTACTTGGGCGGTGTTGATCCAGCAGTGGGATGAGAGTGGATGCAGCGTCGCCACGCCGCTATCCAGTTCGACCACGCAGTGCTCCGGTTCTACGTCCGCGCCAGTCAATACGATATCCTGTTAGTCGTAACGTAATGCCTTAAGTCTATTTAATCTGAACTTGCTCAAGTTCACTTTAGACGATCTATAATTCTCAAAAACATGTGATATAGGGAAAATTCACAAAATGTTTCTTATGTTCCTTTCTCTTTTTGTTCTCATGCTTATCTTTTAATATCGTCACCTGAACAGTGGGAGCTTCCTCCGTGCCGACTAAGGTTCTGCCTTCTTTTAAGTGGTACAACGTGACGCCGGTACTAAGGAGGTTGTCGTCGATGCCAACCAAATGTGGCATCTCCGAATCGAGAACAACGCCGACCCCGCTCTTTCGTAATCCTAACGCCTTTTGCTCCTGCAAGATCTGTTGCGTCTCTCGCCACTTCTCAGTCCACTCCTCGGTCAATACCTTTTCTTGTTCTTGCTTCTCGTAGATTTGATCTAATAATACCTGCGGCGGTCTCTCCACGCTCTATATAAGCGAACAGATACATATATTTTTCCGAATAATGAAAATGAACAACGGAGAACAACGTTCGCGGGGACATCGGAATACTTGCCATGTCCTTGCTAATCAGAGACTTCAACTTCTGTATCTCTTCCCTGAGCTCTCTAATAAGTTTCACATTCGGATCTTCGTTGA